>NW_027468680.1:28722803-28730303 GCF_046254945.1 Alosa pseudoharengus
AGGGAATGGAAAAGTGTGGGCCTGGAAAGGCTGAGGGAGGGCCCGCACAGGGAAACTTGGCGAGGGGATTAGGGAATTTTATCATGGTGTACTGTGACCTACTCTGGTTTCTGCCCACACGGTGTCATATTCGGCCCCCCGCCTCCCCACCTTCCACCAACGCCGCCATCACCACCACCCCTCACTGAGTAAGACCAAGAGGGTGAGAGAGGGAAAGAAAGAGAGAGAGGGGAGAAAGAAGAGTAAAGCACAAGAGCTAAAAAAGAAGAAGAAAAATAGCTGCCTTTTCATTCTCCTCTGAGAAATAAAGAGATCTGTATTAAGAGCTTGGCAAGCAGCCCCTCCGTATAGTGGCAGGGAGATATGATAAAAGATAGGGTAATGGTAATCGTGCCATCTCTGGGGGGTTGTGGCATTGCACCGTGAGTGGGCATTTTAGGGCATGGCCGTGCCCCTGTCCCTCAGGGCATACTGTACACATTTGTTCTGCTAAAACTAACCCTGTAGCAAGCCGGAGATTCCAGACTGAATCAGGCCTTCTCAGTAATGCCCACCACCCTGGTCAGCCTCAGAGAGAGAGAGAGAGTTACACTCGGCCATTGTCGCCGTGAGCGGTCGCGTTGACTCGAGTCGTTGGCGTTGGACTGGCCCGGCTGTGTGTGAGTGGCCTGTAAGTGCATAAGGGGGCTTTAGCTGGGCGTGATACAGGAGAAGGCCTGGAGAGAGGAGGTTCATCAGGGAGAAGGAGACACACACACACACACACACACACACACATAGACACACACACACATATATAGACACACACACACACACACACACATAGACACACATAGACACACATAGACACACACATACACACACACATAGACCCACACGAACACACACACACACACACATACACGTACACACACACACATACACACACACAGAAACACACTATCCCAACCTTCTCCCTCTGTGGGTCATTCCTGCACTCCCCTTTCATGAGCGGCCACCCGGATTAGGTTCCACACTCTTTATCTCTCCCTGTTTTCTGGAAGGGGCAGCAGGGTTACCGAAGGGCCACTGAGAATGAAAGAGCGAGAGAGAAGGACACAGAGAGGTAAAGAGAATAAGAGAAAGAGAGTGTGAGACAGAGAAAGGGCGCAGGAGGGAAAGGAAGAGGGAATCAGTTTGGGGACAAAAAGGAGGAAAGGGAACAACAGCAATGAAATGAAGAAAGTCAAAGATGAAGGAGAGTCAAGAGGAGGAGAGAAAGGACAGATGAAGACCGTTGAACGAATGAACGAGATATAGCGGCAGAGTGCAGGAGAAATCAGGCCACCTTCGCCGTGCATTTGCCCCTCGCCCTCAATCAGGACTCATACCAGAGCTACCATGCTTTTACACCGCTGGTCCATAATCAGCTCCAGTTTCCAAACTGGGAGAGCTCATTCCATGAAGCAACACAAGCAGAGGTGTCCATTTCAATTCAGCGCGGCGTCAGATCCCCTCCCCGTAGGCAAGTGGGTTGGGTTACAGGGACAAAATGGTATAAATCTCAGTTGTCAGTTCATCCCAGCGCTCGTCGAATATGTTGAAAAATTTCGAGAACAATGAGCAGGTGACCTCGCGCTTGACCCGAGCATCGATAGCAGCCAATAGACTGTTAATCCTCATTTTAAATAGCCTCGGCGGTGAGTTCATTCAGTGCCGGTGTGGACCTTCGTGCACATGGAGATGAATGTTTAGCAGTCTGTTTGGCTGCTGTTATTACAGTAATGTTGTAACTGACCTTGCGTTGCCTAGACACAGTCCCCTGTGTACTGGTCTTAGAATCAGTAGAGACACCTACTGGTTGACCTGTGCCATAGCCATGTCTGGGAGAGGGAGTTTTAGAGGCTCACTTGTCTGTCCCTCAACTGGACAAATGTGTAAGTTCTTTGGATGTCATGGGGCTGTAGTTTATACTAAAACTTACTCTAGCAAACTTCAAAACAGCTGCAGTATAAATCCACCATCTGATGAGTGAATTAGAGTTTCTACATCAACATGGCCTCTTGCGTCTTGCATGATATAAAAAGTGTTTAACAGATGCATCTCAACACATTGCAGAAATGTAAACTGATGTGTCTCTCACCCAGGATGATGGATCGTTTGCGTTTTAATTGACAGTTCATGTTGTCTGATTGACAGTTGATTGACAGTTGATTGACATTTGAATGCTTGAACGTAATGACATGACTCGTGTCTCATCAGGTGCGGGCCGAGCGGGCCCACCCCTGGGCGGGCGAGGCGGGTGATCTCCATGGCAACCCGCCCTACTCCATGGTGAGCCCTTTAGTTTGTCAGAGAAAAATAAAAACACAACAATGCTTTAATGTCAGCTATAGGTGGGTGGTTCAGTAGCACTGTAGGAGCATCCCTGTAGTGTGGGTGCTTAAGTGCTTGATCAAAGGGAGGGGAAAGACACTAGACCTTCCTATATGTTATTTAGTTTCTTAAGTCTGGTTCTATGCTTCATGCATTTCTTTTTTTTTCATTGACATGTTATCTTCAAGCGTCAAGCAGAGCTGAGGCCACCAGGTGTTACAGTATACCTGTGGCACGCTGGGTGAGGGCAGCTTCCAAGCTTTAGGAAGCAATCTTGATGAACCCGGTCCTTTTCAGCCCTGTTCAGAGAACTACGAGGCAGCTGAGAGTCATTTCTTAAAAGATTTATTTGTTAAAGTGTTTGTTTATCTGCTGGTTTGTTTTCATTTTATGAGGTACCGTGTGGGACCTCTAGTGCAGGTTCATCTGATATTTTAAATCGTGCCACACACCGACGTCTTTCACAGACTGAAGTGGCGGAAAGGGTTGTCTGCCGAGAGCCGTGGCGGGCTCTCCGTGGTTTTGACCATGAAAGGGATGTAAGAATAGACTCCTGACTACCACCCACAGAGGGATGGTTACAGTCTCTGTTCTAAGCAGGAGGTCTGACTCCTCCAGAACCCAGGTTGTGTTGATGACAGGCATGACGTCGGCAGGTCTGATGTGGAACTGAAGAGACGTGAGAGGTCAAATTAGACAAAGGTGTTAAGTGTTCCTGAGCTAAACCATGGCTAAAAATCCGCCTTCCAATGTTGAGCTACATCCTGTACATCTTCAGATACTATTGTTCTGTAAACTCTACTGTACATCTTTTGTTTGCATTTGAGAATAACCATATGTGTGGGAGTTGTGATTCGCTGTATGTAGCATCTGGAGGGCTTCAGCCTTGTCAGTAGAAATAGCATCCGTTAGAGGTTGGTAGTGAACGGCAGTTGTTAATTAGGTTGTTTTTAGCATTAAGACATTTCAGCATCTCTACAGACTGACTTGCTTGAGCCCATCACTCTCTCTATCTCTCTCCCTCTCTCTCTCTGATTTGTCAGATAGAGATATGAGAGTTTGCATTATTACATGTCTGAGGTGTAGCTGGCCTTGACCGTCCAATGAGCATCGTTGTAAGCCACTGTGTACCTTGGTGTGTTCTTCTGAAAGAAACAAGGTAAAATGGTGATTCATGATTATTCATGATTTGCTTTTAGCTGCTGGAATGTATAATCTGGGATCATGCGTGAGTCCTTGCAGTAGAAACAGTCATTCTCTCCTGGAGGTGACGTGGACACAGCACAAAGGGAGAAAGTGCCGTTGTGGGCATCTTTTTTTTTTCTGGCTGGCTTGTTGTCAGTTAATTTGCCTTGCCTGTGTTTACAATGATGACTTCCAGCTTGTGTTGAATTGGTAGTACAGAAACCCCAGGTCCATGGCCAGTTACAAGGCCGCTCTGAATCTCACTACCCTCCCCAGTGAGTTAGTTTGTAGCTGTGCATTCCACCACAAGGTTCCCACTTGCAGACATGTTCTCATTTATGCCTCTTCAACAAGATTCAGTAGTGAAGAGAGGAATTTTCAGGCTGACATACATCTCTGTAGACAATAGTGAATCAGTAACAGACTTTTAAAATGTTTGCCATTCCACACAGGGGAGCTGGCCTTCGAATCCCTAACATACAGTACAAGCAAGCATCTCTAGCGCATCAGTGTGAAACAAAAAATCAAACTCTCATCTGTAACTCTAACCATCAACTTTATTAATCCTGTCAAGTAGATGTACTGTGGATCTTATATTTTATCACCAATAATCTGAAACCGATGAGAATACCAGATTTTATATAGCCCAGTTCAGTCATGAGTCGTAACCTGCTTATTGAACCAGTAAAAGCATCAGAGTCAGCGGATGAGGTTGATATACAGTGTTGCGAATCAGATGTTGAAAGCTAATATGATGAAACATTTGAATGTAGTCTTCAAGTTACAACCCTCTGGACACCTGTCTCTCTGTGGCCATGTTTAAAATGTTAAAATGTACAAAGTCTAAATCCCATGACTGCACTGTCCTGTAAAACACTGAAAAGTCTGAATCGATGAAGAATCATTTGGACATGACTACATACAAATCTGAATTTTGAACTCCATTTAACCCATTGATTGAACGGTTGAATTGCTGAATGAACTGTACCTCTGGATTAAATCAGATGACCCCAAATCATTGCTTACTTGCAGTGCAGTGGAATGAACCATGCATTTGACATCATTTGTGTGGGGGTTATTATTTTGTTGATGTTTTGCAAACCATGTTTTGCAGTCCTGAAGCCTTATATTTCCTTTTGTCCAAACTAACATTGTTTGCTGGATTCTCTTTTGTCCCCTAACAGAGTTTTGCCGAGAACACAATGAATGAGCTTTTGGGCTGGTATGGTTATGACAAGGTGGAGCTCAGAGACTCTGACGACATCGACATCCGGAATTATCCGGATGGGGAGGTTCGGCAGCACATCTCAGTGGTGAAAGGTAAGAGAGGAGAAAACAGGAATAGCACAGCAAACACACCTCACCTGATAAGAGATGGACACAGGGGTCAAGTCATTTGCTATTTGTAATCTATTGATTATTACAGTGAAACAGGTAAAGATTTATAAGGTGAGAAAGTTAGTCACAAGTTTGTAAGCACCACATCCAATTTTTGCTTAACACAGGCCACAAAGTTCAGAGCAAGTTATCATGATTAAGTCCGAGTGCTTTTCCCCCATTGTCTCCTCTCGGAGGAAATCCAGATGAGCTCAGCAGAGAGAGTGATCCCGGGTTCATCTGGAACATTCTCCCTGCCGCGCCAAATTGGGGGTATTAGCGGGATTTAAATTGTCAAGTGTCTGCAGCTTCTTGTGAACGCTGGTGCCCCTGCGAGGATTGGGACCGCAGGGTGACACAATGAGGAAGCGGGAGGGAGATTTAGACTTGAGGGTGCAGCGGTGGCAGAAGCCGCTACCTCACGACGCCTGCCCCTGCGCTCGCCCCATAATTACATTCCATCATCAGACAAATCCGCGACGCACAGATTACGATATTTTGTTATTGTCCACCGTCGTCACTGCGAACGTAGAGATTAGGGACAAAACAATCAAACCTAATTAACTCATTTATCGTAAATCCCCTCCCCCCCATCCCCACCCCCCATCCCATGTACACATTGAGTTATAATGACAAATGGTTTTGGAAATCTGTAGATAATTTATTCATCCCTCGTCCTTTTAAAAAATACCCTCTTGTTGGCTGCAGGTACAGGAAAGTGGCGTTTATTCAGTTGGTGTGTGTGTGTGTGAGTGTGTGAGTGTGTGAGTGTGTGAGTGTGTGTGTGTGTGTGTGTGTGTGTGTGTGTGTGTGTGTGTGTGTGTGTGTGTGTGTGTGTGTGTGTGTGTAAAGTCTGTGTGCTGTGGCGCAGACTCTGCTGGCCAGGCGGTGTTTGCTGATGGCAGTCTGTGCCTGCGCCAGAAAATGAACGCAAACTTGCACGGCATGCTTCTGCAATACCACAGGCCTGGATGGCGGAGGCGCCTCTCTCTCACTGTGCACTTGTGATTGCGCTGAGCACACTCGGGGGATGCTTTGTAAACACTGTCACAACACTAATCCCCCATCACTATCACCTCCGTTGTTTAAAAGATGTCCATGTATGCAGTGGAAATACTAATTCCGTGGTTGTTATTTGTAGTGACTAAGTAGAAATCTGAATGTGGCTTCATTTTGGAAATAGTTTCACTCTGCCTCGAAGCTATTTATAAAGTTTTCAGTCTTTCAGTCAATCTCTCCATAAAAATTATTTATAAAGTGGTTTCCACCACATTTTGGTTGAAAAAGTAATGCACACATGTTTAATTTGAGACTGTGCCGCTCCTAACAAAATATTGAGCCGGACCTAATCTTAAGAGACCATCTGTGTTCCCTCATTGCTTCTAGAAAATTCTTTGCCAAAAGCCTCAGCATTGGAGAACAGCACCGGTTCACCACCCCATGCCAACAGCTCTCGCTCCACACCTACCCCTCGGAATGGAGTGACATCAGAGCCCTCCTCCACCCCCTCCACCTCCACTCCCAGCACAAAGGATCATGGGAATATGCCTATCATAGTCCCCCTTATACCACCTCCAGTGATCAAACCGCCAGCTGGTAAGACCCTCATATGCTTAGACATCTCAGACATGTCTCTTGACGTCACATACATGTCACGACAACTCACACACAACTGAGTAGATCTCTCCACCTCTCCTTCATCCAGCAACTAGCATGTGAAATGTCTGGGTGTGACAACTAACCGTGAACGTCTGGATCTGTGTCTGTGTGTGTGTGTGTGTGTGTGTGTGTGTGTGTGTGTGGTGTCTGTGTTTTTGTCCATGTGTGACCCAATTTCAGTGACTTTACTTGCCAGCTAAACAATGCCTATACATCTTGTAATGTTTAGGACCGGTCACTGACTGAACCTTGAATGTTGTTGAAAAAAAAAAAACCCTGACTGCTGCTTCAAACCTAGTCGTGTCCCCCCCCCTCAGTGGAAAGTGCGCGTGGTCGTGGGCGGAACAGAGAGCTCCGTTGTGCTGTGGGAGTACGCCGAGGCACGGGAGACTTATCAGCTCCCCGTGGCAGGAACGTGCTGGCATCACCTGCGAGGAGTTTCCCCAGCCTGGCATGACCCTCCCCAGACCGCGTGTGTAGAGCCGGGGAAACAGATGGTGTGGCCTCGCTAACTATCCGACAAACACTGGCCAGCACGCCCACCCCTCTGCCCACCCCCGGCACTCTCCTCCCTCTGCGCTCCCCCCTTCAGCTGCTGAATTATTCATATGCCCTGTGAGTAGAACACAGAGGGTCTTTTGAAGTGCAGGTATGCCAGGAGAGACCGAGGCGCTCATAATTACCAGATTTTTTTTCCCGTGCCGACACGACTTGGGGGTGAGCGTGCGCTGCGGAAGATGGGGTGGAGGCCAGAGGAGCCCAAAGGAAAACACCCTGCCATGGCGGCCATTTTGTTTGAAAATATTTTCATCTTCTGAAATTACTGTGACGTGCTCCTCTCATGGTCTCTGCTGGGGTGTTGATTAACCTAGCTTGGTGGGCTTCTCTACAGTTGGTCTAAAGACCAACGAGTAGCCACTTTGA
>NW_027468680.1:28735303-28745303 GCF_046254945.1 Alosa pseudoharengus
AGGGCCTCATAGCATCGTCTGCCAACAACGGCTGAATTTCCCACACACATACATTCATATGTTCACACATGTGCTTATTCACTCACACACACACACTTACTCGTGTACAAATGCACAGGCATACTGTATATTTACACAGGCACACACACAAACACACACACACCCACACACACACACACACACATCCACACACACACACACACACACACACACACACTGTACATGCAAATACTTTGTTGTGTGCACACATGCATGTGTATATGCTTACTCTCACAGACACACACACCGAAACGCACACATATATGCACAGATATATTCCTGTGACTGATTAAGTAGAATCGTCTAGGTAGATTCTCTGTATTATTTTCCACTGTCCTGTGTAATTAGCATTGCATGACAAGTGTGTTGCTTGTGGTCTGCCACTCTTTATTTTTTATGTTGTAGCCTTTTGAGGAGATTATGTCCATTCTATCAGTAGTTGCAGTCCTAGACACTCATGTTTATGTGATTCACCACACTCCGGACACAAACTCACAAGTGTGATTCTGGACGCTATGTCACATGTGGACCTGGCCCCATTTTGGCCAGTCTGACAATGAATATCAACAGATATGCATCTTTCAAAAAAGTGTTTTTAGAAATTAAGAATTGTTCATTATTAATTTGAGTAATACAGGATATCATTCATAATGGTTTGGATGCAAATGTAAGACCAGTGTTGGGCCACAGGTGCTATTTTCGGCTCAGCCCTTCCCTCATAGTCTAGGCGATCTGTGAGAAACAATCACCCAACCCAAAACGAATTGCAACAGAAACGATTTTTGTTGTATTTAGTTCACAAAACCTTCCCATATCACATACCAAAAGTCCATGAACATCCAAGTGGTGGAACATGTCAAAATTGGAATGATCTGTGCATGGGTCAATGGCCAAAAGCTGCACCTTTGGCAGTTTTACTGAACTTTCATAGTACAGGGGATATGTGAAAATTAGGTCAAATTCTTCCATAAAGGCTATATAACTGAATTAAACCTATATTTTGCATCATATCTCCTGAACCAAACATGGTATCTCAGAATACAGTAAGCGATGTCTAAGTGATGTCCTATGGGCGTTTATGATACATACATTACATATGTCACACAAAATAGTATTTTGTCATTTGTATTTAATTGGGTTGAAGAAAATGGTTCTTATTTTGTATCAAAATACTTTATTTTTGTAGTTTAAAAATATTGCCAAATATTTTTGGTAAAACCGATACTTTTGGTGATGTGATGACATCATAAAAGTGAAAAACAATGAATGAATGTAGCCTCTGACTGGTGCTGACTAATTTGCCCAGACTTGTGATCAGATTATTGAGATTCAGGAAGATGATTCAGTGCAAGATGAGTAACATAATACCCCCCCCCCCCCCAATATGTCAGTGTACCATGAGTTTGAAGCCATTATTTTAAGGTAATTGAACTGCATTGGGTTGCTTTAAGCCCACATGTGGCTCTCAGTAGGTTTTGTGGTTAGTTTGTACCACTTGACAAGTTCAGTTGTGACTTATTGTGCTTTCTTTACTTTGAGCCAGCGAGCTATCATTGTTCATTGACCCTCAGTCCTGAATGTGCTTGTCCGAATGCTTGTGCAACTGTCATGACATGTAGCAAACCACCGGTCCCTGTTTATCACCAGGTGATGATCTCTTCTTGTCACTGCACACTTGCCAATGTTGTACCAATGTAGAAATTTTGGGTGGGCAACATAGCAAAGCGCTCAAATTGGATCAAAATTGACAAACACAAAAAAATCAGTACTACCTAGCTCGAGTTGCTGCAGCCAACAGCCATAATTTTGTAGTTTAAAAATACTGCCAAATATTTTTGGTAAAACCAATAGCCTACTTTTGGTGATGTGATGATGACATCATAAAAGTGCAAAACAATCAATATACAGTAGTCTCTGACTTTTGCCCAGACTTGTTGTGATCATAATATTGAGATTCAGGAAGACAATCCAGTGCAAGATGAGTAACTTGTAGGTTGTGCTCACACACACAATACACCACCTCTCATGCCAACCTCAAGTTTCTTGAGAACTTTAGTCATCCAAACTGAACACATGGAACTGGTTATGTGGTTGGGTTTCCCTGCAACACTGCTCAATATGGGCATGCATTGACAATGTCAGAGACTTGTCTCCACTTTGTGCCGCTTGACAAATTCAGTTGTGACTTTTTGAGTGCATCTCTGATATTTAGGCGATGAGATGTAACAGGCAGGTCTGCATAGTTGATCTGTTGACTGTTTGCAGTTTATGGCATGTCTCGTAGGCAGAGAAAATCTGTTGCTATCAAACACTGTCCACATAATCAACAGAGTCAGCGTACTGATGAAGGAATAGATTAAATAGACAGATATGGAATGTTTGCAAAGTGTTATCATACTCCATTTAAAGAGTATTTTTAGTACTTTCAAAATACAAAAATATTATTTTGACTTAAAATTAGGGTATTTGATTTTCTATTTTAAAATACATTTTGATGTATTTTTGTCCATCCCTGCCAAGCTAGAGCAGCCAGCAGGTGGGGGGGGGGGGGGGGGGTATTAGGTTACTCATCTTGCACTGGATCATCTTCCTGAATCTTAATATTCTGATCACAAGTGTGGGCAAATTACTGTCAGCACCAGTCAGAGGCTACATTCATTCTTCTTTTATGATTTCATCACATCACCAAAAGTATTGTTTTTTACCAAAAATATTTGTCAATATTTTTAAGCTACAAAAATACACACCTAAGTATTTTGATACAAAATATGAAGCCATTTTCTTCAACCCAATCAAATACAAATTAGAAAATACATAGAAAATATGTAATACTTGTATCATAAATGCCTATCCCTGGGAGTAGACATCACTTATTCTGAGATACCATGTTTGGTTCAGGAGATATGATGCAAAATATAGGTTTAATTCAGTCATAGCGAAACATTTAATTGTTGCCACAGCGACCATTAGGGTTTTTTGATAATGGTTTAATATCTGAAAATGTTCAGGGCTCCAAACTATTCACTAAAGTTTCATGCCTTTATGGAAGAATTTGACCTAATTTTCACATATCCCCTGTACTATGAAAGTTCAGTAAAACTGCCAAAGGTGCAGCTTTTGGCCATTGACCCATGCACAGATCATTCCAATTTTGACATGTTCCACCACTTAGATTTTCATGGACTTTTAGTATGTGATATGGGAAGGTTCATTTCCCATTCATTTAATTTCTGTTGCAATTAGTTTTGGGTTGGGTGATTGTGTTTCTCACAGATTGCCTAGACTATAATGGTTTGGATGCAAATGGAACACCAGTGTTGGGCCACAGGTGCTCTCTTCGGCTCAGCCCTTCCCTGGTGATTCCTCCACTAGGCACCTGGGCCTGTATTGCTATATTGCCTGACTCAGGGATTTTGTTGACACTGTATTAATGAATGAATAAATAGAGACACTCTATAATACTGTAGTTGCCCTAGTTATGTTCTGTGTTCTAAGTGAATGGAGCCTCCCTTTGCACTGGACAGAGATGAGCTATCCCCTGATCTCAGTACAGTGTCACTGGTGTCAAATTAAGTGGAGTGGACTGAGTGGTAATTAGGCTGGCAGCACTCAAACCAGAAGTGAGAGCTAAGCGTTTCTTGAGCATTTCTGTCCGGCAGGTGTTTTCTGTTTCCCACCTGCTTCTGTGCTGCGAAAAAAGGTCTGCTTATGCATGCAGGCGTGCAGACACACACACACCCACACACACACACACACACACACACACACACACACACACACACACATACACACACACACACATGCACACACACAGACACAAACCACAAAACATACCCAGCCACCGTTAAAAGCCTATAAAAGTCTGACCTTTCCACTTTCCTCAAGAGAGTCCCTGAGTGTTCCACAGTTTCTCGGGAGCACATCAGGAATCTGACTTTGACAAGCTGTCATTTTCTGAAAAGTGAGAACTTCAGTTGGGGTTTCCAAAAACAATCCTCTGTCACAGGATATCCACCCTGTGTTTCCCATCAAATTGTACTTTGCCGAACGTCTTTCGTGACTTAGAAGGCTATGAATTTGTACCCCTTCTGAAAATATTCTTTTTAAAAATGGAATTCCCTGCCAGACTTCCATGAAATTGTTTAACCATGATATTTATTGTAGTGAACAAATGGTGAGGATCTTTCCAATTCATCCATTAAAGTAAATCCCACCAGTCTGTCTGCTTCCCTCTTTCCTGGGAACAGATGAAATGAACAGGCAAGAGCTGTGGAGTCTGAATGGAGGGAAGCGATCGATGCTAAGGGGCATAACACGTCAATGAAAGCTGCACTGCAGGCAAAATCACGTTGTGCGGTCAGCAATATTCCCCTTCAAACATAAACATATCGACGGAGCTGTAAAAGCAGATTTAGCGCCGTCCGGGGCCCTCTGAATGTTTGCCCTGTGAAACGTGGTGTAGCATGGTGCTGTGTTTAGGAGCAGACCCCCAGTTGGCTTTGGCTGCCTTGACTGGCCACTGAAAAAATTATCTTCTCTCTCTCCCTCTCTCTCTCCCTTTCTCTTGTTCCCTCTTGCTCCATATATGTGTGTATTTGTTTTGCACTTCTATTCTCTTCTATTCTCTCTTTCTCCCTCTCACTCTCTTTCTAGTCTTTTTTTCTCTCTCTCTCATCTTGTTCCCTCTCTTTTGTCCCATTTCATTCATGCACTGTCTCTCTCTCTCTTCTCTCTCTCTCCCAGGTGAATAATAGTCATGTCAAGTCAGAGGGACTGTGCTCATTGTTAGACTGAGTTTGTTTGCTTGAATCGACAAACTGGGGATCTGTGTGTGTGTGTGGATGGTGGGTGGTGACGTGGTGGTTGGGGGTGTGCCAGTCTTTCCCTGTGCCCAACAGCCAGCCCACAGTTATCTAAATTTGATGCCTGCATAGCTTGCATGGAAGAGTTCATTTTTAATTTGTGTGTAATTAATTGAGCAAATCGGTTATGTGAAATTCAATCAGGGATTGACTTCAATTCATTTCTGTCATTTTGACCTCACCGTCCTAATCATGTGAAACAGTAAACATGGATGCGGCAGTGAAACTGCTAACCTCACTCCATCACTGGTATGCGTGTCCATTTTTATTGGCTTTTGTGCCTGCCGGAGCAGCCTGCTATACTAGGCACGGCTGCAGAGGCGATAGCCGGCGGAACATAAACAGAGTCACTCAAGGGCAATAATTTTAAACTTGTTTATGTGTTGCACAGAAGAGGATAGCCAGCATGTCATTGCATCTTTCCTCTTCACTCTCTCTCGCTCTCTCTCTCTCTCTCTCTCTCTCTCTCTCTCTCTCTCTTTCCTTTTCCATCTCCCTTTTTCTCTTTCAAGCACCTTCACAGTGTCACAGCACCCACTCTTTGTTACCGTAGTTACCGTGCTGTTGTCACCAGTTGTTGTTTGGCGTTCCCACGGCACCCTGGGTGGGGTAATCCCAGAGTGCACCTGAGGTTGGGGAGCGGGGTGTGGAGGGTAGAGGGGTACAGGGTTTGCGAGTGGGCTCGAGTTGAGTTTGGGGCTCAGAAGATTCCTGGTGTCGGTTTCACTTTGATAAAGCACCCAAGGCCGCGAGCCGGACCCGAGTCTTGGGAAACAAAGAGGGGGACCGCGGCTTCACCGGGAGATACATGAGCGCCTCGGCCCCCACAACAGGCTCCACGGCACTGTTTTCATGTTGTCTGCAGGCAGAACACACGCCAGAGAGCTGCTCCCGCACACACAAAGGGCCTGTTTGCTTAGACTGCGCCGACTCCATATCCTGGACCTCACATTCATGCGAGAGGCTCGTGTAAGCGATACCCTTCTGAGCCCTCTCTCCCTCTCTCCCTCTATCTCCCTCTCTCTCTCTCTCTAGCTTTCTCTCCTTTTTTTTCAATCCCCCCTCATATACACCACAAGGTCGGCTGCGACAACAAACCCTCCAGTTTTTCCAACAAGCCCGGCTGAAAAGTATCTCGTGTCCGTGCGTGTCTGAAAGGCGAGACGGGGCGCGGGTTAGCGAGGGGGAGTGGGCTGCGGCCGCGGCGTCGCGTTTCGGTAAATACCTGCAGCTGCCTCGTCTGCGAAACCCGAGCCGCTGTCCTGTGGTAACTGTGAGTGGGCGACTCCAGTTCCACCCTCCCACCACTGCCACCAAGTCCTCCACCACCATCACCCCCCCCCCCCCTAACACACAGACACACACACACACACCACCCCAACCTCTCAGCCCCCTTCCATATGCCCCACCCCCCAGTGATGGCTCTGACTCTAAATGCCCCGTGTTTTTTTGGCGCGCCAGGAATTTGCAGCTTTCCAGGCCGGTGGTCGGGGGAGGCGCAGCGAGCTCTGTCCTCGATCGCCGAGCAGAGCGCGTGGGTGCAGTCCCGACACGACGGAGGCATGGAGGTCCGGGCTTCAGATGGAGGCCTCCTAAAGGCGCTCCATCATCGAGCCTGCAGGGATGATTTCCCACAATGAACAGCCTGAACGTATGAGTTGGCACACGGAGATTTGCTGCAGAGATTTCAGATGTCAGGGGAGATATCTGAGATAAAGTGGTATCTGTTCCATGTCTGAATGTGTGAGCTGGCATTTTCCATTTCTGAAGGGAAGTGCAGTAGGGGTGAAATCAGGGTCAAAAAGAGGAAGAGTAGGTAAACTGTCACTGTGCCTATGAGTGTGTGTGTGTGTGTGTGTGTGTGTGTGTGTGTGTGTGTGTGTGTGTGTGTATGTGTATGTGTGTGTGTGTATGTGTATGTGTGTGTGTGCGTGTATTTGTGAACTCTGCTACGACAGGCGTTCTCTCAGGAGGTGTGGTAAACCTCTCTGTCAGGAGATGTTTGCTGCGGAGCGAGAGATCAGAGATAGGGGGCCAGTCTAAGGAATGTTACTACTCTACACACACACACACATACACACACACACACACACACACAAACACACAAACACACACACACACACACACACAAACACACACACACACACACACACACACACACACACACACACACACACACACACACACACACACACACACACACACACACACACACACACACACATACATAATCATATATGGACACACGCAAATATGCATATGTGTGCTTGCACTCACTCACCCCTATTAGGCATCTGCCATTAGTCATTAGGCATTACTCAGGTATGCGTAGCACACCGAGGTGCTAAGGTTCTTCTGAGCATGACTGGCACATCTTGGGTGTCTGACAGACAGATATCCTTTTCTGTAGCGGCAGCTCTAGTGTAAATATGTACCCTGAGCTGCGGCCTGTGTCTGAGGCTGGCGGGTCGGCTGGTCGGCTGGTCGGGCCTGGGAATCTCTAGGTCAGGTCTCCAGCCTTGGAAACATCAGAAGGGAGGAGTGGTGGCTTTTTTTTTTTTTTTTGCGTGCGTAAATTGCAAGTGAACAGAGAGATGCGGGCGCGCCGCCAAAATCGGGATAGCAAGGGGGACCGAGGAGCCAAAAGAAACAAGCCATCGGTGCCAGTGCAGTCTGAGGGATGTTCAGGTTTTTATTTCGCCAGGGATAATTACAAATTATCATTCTCCCTGCTGGAGTGACAAACTCAATATTCTGCCCTGCCACTGAAGAGTTGCAATCATGAGACAAATGTTTAGTTTTACACTGCTTACTCTTCTGGGAAGAGGATGAGGAGCGAGGCGGAGAGAGAGAAAGAGAGAGAGAGAAGAACAAGAAACGAGTCTGATGCTGAAAGACAAGAGGCAGGAGAGACAGAGAGAGAGAGAGAGCATGAACAGACAGATGCAGAGGGAGAGGAAGGAGGAAGGAAACAAGAGCAGTGCACAGGCTTCTCTACCCATCCCTCTTTTTGACCTCGGATGCCAGAGCAGGAGCCTTTGTAAAACCTCAGACATCAACTGAAGCCCAGAAAGAGCCTGAGAGGTCCCAGAGTCTGGTCTGGGTATCAGGAGTGCACACACGTGCACAGGGCTTTGCACACATACCTGACTCAAGACTGGGGTGGGTGGGGAGGGACTGGGACTCACTGGATCAGTACACGTGTTCCTCCCCAACACGGATGTGTCCTGCATCCCCACAAACAGAATAATGTATGAAAGCCACAACTCGCCTGCCAACGCAAGACAAAAAAAAAAAAAAGATGGCTGCTGAAGCTAGACTCCATATGCTGTGCCAGTGAGTTGTTAGAGGGGCTGGCGTAAGGGAATCAGCATTTCAAAGCAGCGCTCCATCCCCTGCCCCGCCCCACAGCCTACCTGGCCTTCTGACACACTGTGGGGAGGCATCCAGCCCTCCTGCCCCACATAGGGTGGAAGGATGGGGAGCTGAGGAATGGAGAATCACCAGGAACCTCCATAGAACAGGAAGGGAGTTGAAAACACAAAATGCAAAACAGAGGCTGTTGCTACAAGATCACATGGCATAGACGAGAGAAATATATGACAACCGTGTTTTTCTACAATGCTGATATTTCAGTGGAGATATCTGAGACAAAGCAGTATCTGTGGAAAGAGGTGACATTTAAAGGTGTCATATTGCTGTCAGTGCAGGTATCATTTCAGACATGTCTGATAACTCATTCAGCTCCAGTTGATCTGCCGGGTGACCATCTTACAGAAGTGCTACGTGTCTTCCTCGGAGCTCTGTAAAAAAACTCTGTACTGTGGGAGATTAGGAGGTGTGTGTGGGAGAGGAGGAAGTGTGTGGGAGATTAGGAGGTGTGTGTGGGAGAGGAGGAAGTGTGTGGGAGATTAGGAGGTGTGTGTGGGAGAGGAGAAAGTGTGTGGGAGATTAGGAGGTGTGTGTGGGAGAGGAGGAAGTGTGTGGGAGATTACGAGGTGTGTGTGGGAGAGGAGGAAGTGTGTGGGAGATCAGGAGGTGTGTGTGGGAGAGGAGGAAGTGTGTGGGAGAGAAGGAGGTGTGTGTGGGAGAGGGGGCGGTGTGAGAGAGGGTGAGGTGTGTGGGAGAGTGGGCGGTGTGGGAGGGTGAGGTGTGTGGGTCTGTGAGTGGACCAGGCTGGGCTGGGCGAGTTCTGAGCCCTAAATCTGCTCTGAATTCTGCTCAGCTGTAAAATGCCTGATTGCAGCACGGGGGGCTGACAGCACGTAAATAAAAAGACCAGTTGGGGGAGGGAGGGGGGGGGGGTTGAGCTACATATTACATCTCTCTTTCTCTCTCTCTCTCTCTCTCAATCAAACACACACACACACACACACACACACACACATACACATGCATATGCACACAAAATATGTGCACACTTGCCACACTCATTTACTCGTATGCATATGCAAATCTGCTCACCTGGCAGACAGATGCCAGATGCAAACTTACACATACACTCACACTCTTACATAAACCTACATGCAAACTTACACATACACTCACACTCTTACATAAACCTACATGCAAACTTACACATACACTCACACTCTTACATAAACCTACATGCAAACTTACACATACACTCACACTCTTACATAAACCTACATGCAAACTTACACATACACTCACACTCTTACATAAACCTACATGCAAACTTACACATACACTCACACTCTTACATAAACCTACATGCAAACTTACACAAACACACATGAATTAATCAAAAAAGTAATCATACACACACAGACACATACAGGTATAAGTACATCACATCATATTGCATCCATACACAGGTAAATATTGTACACACTCTCAGAAAGAAAATATGTATGTATCTCATTCACTTCAATATATCTGTTACGCTTTTTCCACTTTTACCTTGTTATTGTAAGTAATGCAGCTTGTTTAGACTTGTTGTAACAAAAGTGGCTTTACACTTTAGCTTTGTCTTGTTTGCCCAGTGGGGTTGCTCCTGGCAACAGCATGAGAGCACATCACCAAAATCCTCTAAAAATGTCACTTCACCTCTCATGTTCTCCCCATGGTGCCTTGGT
>NW_027468680.1:28750303-29100303 GCF_046254945.1 Alosa pseudoharengus
ATCTCGGGGCCTTCCTGTCAGGACTAACCGTGACAATAAGCAGACACAGTCACCGCAGGTTGAACCAGCCATTGGAGCTACATAGCCTATGACAGCACGGCTGTGCACTGTGAACAGCCTTCACAGTGTCCATATTTTGGTTGCAAGACACAACCCTCACAACTGGTTTATGAAAGTGAAACATTTGCCGTGTGCGCTGCGCTATGGTGGGAGATCCCTGGGGCTTCATCACTACCAGAGCGTGGGCGATGCTTCCTCCTGGCCCAGAGGGCCTGCGTGCTCCGGGGTCACGTTTGGGTAATGAGGCGTCCACTGGTGGTAGTGTAGTGGAGAGTGCATTAGACCAAGAGACATTTACCCTCACAGAGGCATTTACATGAACTGAGTTACACACACACACATACACACACACACATACTCTCTCTCTCACACACACATATACACTCTCTCTTTCTCTTTCACACACACAAATCCAGGCCAAATATCACAAACATAAGTCCCTCAGGCATCAGGAGTCCATACGTTTAAGATCCTTAGATGGTTTTCACTGATTTTCTTCAGGTAAACGTGTTGATATGTTTTGAGGTGCTTTTTAAATATCTTTATTTAGAGATATTCCTCATTTTCCACCAACTAAAAGTTATTTGTCCTGTCACTATTAACAAACCCTTAGAGGGCATGTATGAACCTATTATGATGAGTTGTTTAAACATTTCTTCATATGGATATATGCGATGCGATCTATTTCAACCTTTTTAATGATCTGTTGGAATTTGAAAGGATTGTAGATTGCACGGATTACACCACATTTTCTGTGTTTTCTTTTGAAGACTTTCTCTGGTAAAAGAGCTTTAATGCATGAATGGACTAGATGTAAGACGGTGAGATTGAGACCCAATCAAGGACTGCAATCTACAATTCTGAATGAGGAAGGTGTCCTAATGGAATCTATTGTGCCTTTCTGTCTTAAAGTAGGAACTGAGATTTGCTGTCCCCTACAAGTATCTTGGTCAGATATTCAACTGTGCAAGACTGTAAACTGATTGTAATCTAGAGTCACATTGTTTCTTTCTTCTATTTGCCCTGGACACATGCTTATGTACCTGTCAAAATACACATACATGTAAGCATTCACACATGTACACACTAACTTCTACATAAACAAACCACTGTTATTAGGAAAACGTCTATTGCTGACAAACCTCAAACCAGTGCATGTCTCACCGTAATCCTCTCCCCCTCACTCTTACCCACACCTCTTTATGATTGTCACTTCATTCATGAGCTTCTGTTGTTTCCTTTATTATTTTCTTTCCATTTTATTTTTGTCAGTCCGTAAAAAGAGGCCGTTATTTCTCCCCCTTCAGGCGAGAGACGAAGACGGCCACGGCGAAAAATTACCCCACCACAGCTATTCTAAGGAAACTCCCAGGCTTGTCTTCAAGACAAACAGCGATGTCCTTGTAAGAAATAAAGCATTTAACACTCAGCTAGAGCTCAAGTGTGGTAACAATGATATTGCTGTAGACGTGTTCCATTGATCTACTCTAGTTAGGCTCATGTGTTCATGTAGAGCCCATAACTAGATTTAATTGGCTCTAATTGGTTAATTAGATTCCATTAATTAGATATTTTCTTCACAATATCATGTGTCTTGATTAGCATCTCCTTTTCTGATTTTGTCTGAACATATAGTGAAGTAGAAGGATTGAATAGTTAGTAACTAGTGACTAGTGTGATTAGTTTTACAATGCATTAACATAGGATTCATGCACACTTACTTTTTCATTCCAAATTGATTTCCCCATGTTTATTTTTTTGCATTGTCATTCAGCATTGATTATGTGTGTGTGTGTGTGTGTGTGTGTGTGTGTGTGTGTGTGTGTGTGTGTCATACTGATGGAGGAATGGATGAGTGTGGAATTCTTGTATTCTGTATGTGTTTTCTTTTCTTTGTGTGTGTGTGTGTGTGTGTGTGTGTGTGTGTGTGTGTGTGTGTGTGTGTGTGTGTGTGTGTGTGTGTGTTTGTCTACATGCACATGTATACCTGTATGCAAAAATTCCCTTATTGTTTCCCAGTGTCCTTGCTGTGAAAACACTGTAAGTAATATTGTCAGTGTAAGTTGTTTTATTCCTGAAAGCTTTGCCTGGGCCTCTCTAGTATATGATATACTGATATATTACTCTAATCACAAGGAATGTATTAATTGTTGTTTCTTGAGGCACAATCAGACCACAAAATCTGGTCCATGTTTATACAATTAATGTTGTAAATGATGTTTTGGATGAGGAAAAAGCTTTCAGCAGTCCAATACAAACTCCAATATATACATGTGCACAGTGCCAAAGTGGAGAGTCCAATAGAAACCTCTGTGTTGTAGAACCATCATTCTGGTTTAAACACCCCGAAATTCCCCTGAAATACTCTTCCCAACACATCTGAAATTCTCTTGAGAACAAACTCAGGATGTAGAGGTTTCCGCGGAAACCGTTACTCTATGCACCTGGGGCTCTGGCACACCACAAAATACCAGCGGATGCTGTGGACAGTACAGCACTTTCATAGTCTGCCTTGATTGATGGCTTTGCGCTGTGACACGTTGATGGGCGATTTGCTCGTCCAGGGAGGCAATGAGGCTGTGTGCGGGGCCGGTGTGTGGGTCAGGGATGAGCGATACGGCCAGAGAAATGATTTTATGCGGAGGATAGAGGGGGAGAAAAAAGTCCAACGTGGACGTGGGTCTGTCGCTGTGAGGTAGCAAGGTAATTATGGCAAAGTGCATGGTTACACCGCACCGGTCCGACCGCCAGCTCACTGCTCAACGACTACAGCAGAAATAAATGATGGTAATTACCTTCAACTACAAACATCTGTGTGTATGTGTGTGTGAGTGAGAGAGACAGAGTAGGAGAGAAAGACAGAGAGAGAGAGAGGAGGGAGAATGTAAAAGATAGATAGAAGGAGGGAGCGAGAAGTTTGAGAAAAAAAAGACGGAGAGAGGGGATGAGAGGGAGGAAAAAAGAACTCCATTAGCGTAATGCGCAGTGAAATTTCACTCACCGTGGCGCGACTCGTTAAGTGCTTTCCATCTGTCTTGGTTTTTCAGCGGCGAGAAAATTAAAACACATTTATAATTTAAACTCTCCCGAAACGCCATCATCCCGCCCTGACTCACGCAGCAGCCTTTTAAACTTTCTGAGTCACCGTACCTACCTTAATGCAGTACAAATGTCTCAGAGCTGAAACCCAGTGATTGGCACCTGTCAATCACAAGTCAACACAGACCAGTAGTTTTGTTTGTGACAGACTGTTTTGACGAAAAAGTCAGTTAGCATGTTGTTCATTTGCAACGGCTGAGGTAGCTTACCATTAAATATGCTTCTCATTTTACAGTACATTGCTGCCAGAAAATGGAAGCTAACATAGATGTCCATTGTGGGGAGGAGCACCATTTGAAGAGATCTGGTCTAGTGAGAGAGGTCAAGGAGGAGGTTTAGGGTGGGCTGCAATAGTGGCTGATGGGTTTATAAATAAGGCTCTCTGACTCATCATGCGAGGAAATCACTTGACTTATCTGTCACTGAAGTATCATATTCTGCGTGCTTGTTGCATCTCTCAACCACACAGCAACTTTCAAGGACTGTATGTTGTCAGAGATTAGCCCAAGTCGAGTCTAAATAATTGGCTTCAGATACACTCAGTTTAATCCAAACAGTTCCAATTAGAGCTCTGTAACATAAGCCACAGGGTTTAGTCAAGTTGTATGTGTGTGTGTGTGTGTGTGTGTGTGTGTGTGTGTCTGTGTAATTTTGTGTGTGTACGCGTGCAGGCAGGCATGTGTGTGTGTGTGTGTGTGTGTGTGTGTGTGTGTGTATGTATGTGTGTGTGTATGTGTGTGTTATGGATAGGTTTACCAGCATCAGATTCAAGTTTTAAAAAAGCATCTTTTGGCAAGTGGCAAGTGAAGTGGCAAGTGAAATCTGTCCATCATTCAAACTGATTTAACATTCAGTCAGTGGATCTGTGTAACCCAGACAAGTCAGGTGATGTCTGCATTGAGACATCACTTCCTGAGACATTGTGTCCCCCCCATCCGTCTCCTCTCCATGTCCCCGTCTGAACAGCTGTGCCTCAGACTGACCCTGTAGCCTCCAGAGTTAGCAGCAGCACGCTAGCTTTTACGCCACCGCCACGGCAACCCGAGACACTGTCCATGTGTAGTGATGAAAGACACTGACAACAACTGGGGGTCTTCCTGTGTCCACGCTAATGTATGTGGCGGCACTAGACCAGTGTGCTCGCTGTGAGCACCGAGGTAATCTGAGACTTAAATAGTGAACAGGTTGAGAATATTCTGCTCTTGGATCATTATTGCTGACACGGAAAAAAACAGGCAGGGCATTTCCACACAACAGTTGAGTTAAGGTGTCCATGACAACCTGAAATAAATCAGACTTGAGTCAAAGGGAACTGTCTTAACTCGCAACTCTGGTTCTTATTGAGAGTGAGTGAAAAAAAAACTATACGCCAAGATGGATGTTTTAGGGCACATTTGAGCCGGGGAAGTTAAATGCTTGTCAGACTGGGTTTCCCCAGTTGTTTTGCAATGTTTTGCTTTTTCCACATATTCATACAGGAGAAGAAGATGGTAGATAAGTACTTGGCCTTCACTCCCATGGCAAGATGAAATTGGAAAGCGAGGGCATAGGAAAGAATAGGAAAGAAAGAAAAGGGAACCAACCAGATAGAAAAGGTCAGGACAATTTCAGGAAGTGAAAGTTGGAGACAGGGGAGTGTGGTGTGGGTGGGTGGGTTGTTTGGGCGTTTAACGAAAATTAAAACGTATTGGCACTGGCCATCAATCTGGGCATCAGTGGTCAGAGGACACATCCATCTCTTTCATTCACGCCTTCTGCCCATATTTGTGTGTGTGTGTGTGTGTGTGTGTGTGTGTGTGTGTGTGTACACTATCTGGGAGTGGAAGTGCCATTATATGGTTTTATGGTATATAGTGCCTACACAAAGAGATGTCATTGAAATGTTTGCCCACTAATATAGTAGACATGGTGTAGGAGAGAGAGAGTGAGTCCAAAAGATGCTGTTACAAACACCAAGCGTAACAAGTGTGTGTGGGCCTGACAACATACTTTACAACATGCATGAGGAATGGAAATCCTGATATTTTATAGTGCTGCACTCAAGCATAATGTACAACTTGTCATGCTAGTTTCACATTGCGTCTATGTGTGTGTGTGTGTGTGTGTGTGTGTGTGTGTGTGTGTGTGTGTGTGTGTGTGTGTGTGTGTGTGTGAGAGAGAAAGAGAGAGAGAGAGCATGTCTGCAAGCTATGTAAGACCCTCATATAGTGCCGCCCCATAGCCCATCAGCATGCAGTAGTGGCGTGTGATGTTTACTGTGATGGATGGATGTCGTTGAGGGTTCTGACAGTTGAAATACTCATACACACACATTTGCACCTCCCCACACACACACACACATGCACATCATGCAGCCCCCTACACACACAGACACACACACACACACACACAGACACACACACACACACACACACACACACACACACACACACACACACACACACACACACACATATTTATACAGACACACACACACATACACACACACATCGTTTAGGGCCTTGACAGCTGATTAATGCCTTCATTATCTCCTGCGAGGCTCTGCCGCTTCCCTGCGATGCCTCAGCGCTAATCTCCCTCCTCCATGCTCGGAAATCGGCTTGCCGGGCCTGCCTTGTCCCCCCCCCCCACACACACACACACACACACACACCACCTGTAAAGCTGCTCCGCTTCACTCCCGCTCCCATGCGGCACGCCTGAGTCAGACCAAGCCGCACTTCCACTCTGGAACTTGGAGCCGAAAGAGCAGCGTGTAGGATTTGTGCCTGAGCTCTGAGGGAGCAGAGGCAACTCCTCCGACTCGAGTGGCTCATCAATAAGCAAGGGAGAGAGAAAGAGAGTGGAAAGAAGGGAAGGATTGAAGGATTGAACATGAAAAAGGGAAGGAGAAGGGGAAAAAGAGAAAAACAAGAATTTTTAGACCGATAAGGAAAGTTAAGGGAAATGGATTAGGGTTAAGGGAAATTGTTGAAACAAGGCAAGGACAAGCAGTAGGAAAAGTCCAATTTCATGGCGGTGGCGTTGGTGGTGCTGTGGTGGGCTCAGGACAAAAGGCTTCATTTAACCACCTGCCACTCAGGATGGTGCAGCTGAGCCCGAACATGGAGAGCAGGGCAGGATGAGGCCGTTTCTTTAGTCCCCGCCACTACCGTCTCTGTGTAGCTGTCTCACCTCCACGTTACCCCCTGTCATGCTCGCTCAACGTCACACACACACACACACACACACACACACACACACACACACACACACACACACACACACACACACACACACACACACACACACACACACACATACACACATACACACACAGCTCCAGCACACCCCACTGCTGGGTGTTTGCATTCGGAGAAACCCTGGGCCAAATTACTGACAAGCACATATGCACACCGAGGACATGCTGTCTGTGGCAAGACATATTCAGTGGTGCATACACAAACACACACACACACACACACACACACACACACACACACACACTCAAACACACACACACACACACACACACACACACACACACACACACACACACACACACACACACAAACACACACACACACCTCCACACTTGCCCCTGGCACAGCCGCAGGGTCAACTGACAGCCACAGCTAAAAGGCTTTCCCTTCAAGGGACAATTAGGCATGCAGTTTGAGTGTGTGTGTGTGTGAGAGAGAGAGAGCGAGAGAGAGAGAGAGAATGAGAGAGAATGTGTAAAGAGAGTGAGAAAGAGAATGTCTGGAAAGTTAAGATCGGCGTTCTATAATTACAAAATTATGCATTGTTAAACACTTGAGCACTACAATAATAAAATGTATGTACATTTCTTCCATTGTCCAGGTTATGTTTCATTTACAGTATTAAGAAATTATTCAGAAACACACACACATACACACAAATACATTTGGCTAATCAGTAGAGGTTCATCAGACCCCTGTAATGTGAATAATGGCATAATTAACAACATAATTATTATTTTGTAGTGTGCTTGTCATATTTGATAATTGTGCGAAATCTCTTGAAAAAGTAACTCTCGCTGTTCTTGCATATGTGTCATAGGTGTGTGACTGGTGCAAGCACATTCGCCACACTAAGGAGTACCTGGACTTTGGTGCCGGCGAGAGACGTCTGCAGTTTTGCAGTGCCAAATGCCTGAACCAGTACAAGATGGACATCTTCTACAAGGAGACCCAGGCTGCCCTGCCGGGGGCCCTGTGCAACCCGCCCCACTCTGCCATGGAGGGCAAGAGTGAGGGTGCCACCGGGGTGCAGCTCCTGACCCCCGAGTCCTGGAGCACGCCTCTCAGTGAGTTGCGGCGCAAGGCCCCATCACCAGGGGGCGCCACGTCCACCGCCGGGCCCTCCGTCTCCACGTCGTGTTCCCCCTCCGAACACGGCGTCGTTTGTTCCTCCGTGTCGTCCTCCTCGTCCTCCTCGTCGTCCTCGGCAAAGATTCCCACGCCGCGGCCGCCCCACGAAAGCCCCACGGCGCCCCCGCCTCCGCCGCCTGTGCCTGGCCTACACCCGGCCCTCGGGATGCCCCCCGGCAGCCCCCCCATGGTGATGACGCCCCGCGGACCGGTCCCCCTGCCCCTGTTCATGGAGCACCAGATGATGCAGCAGATGCGGCCGCCCTTCCTGAGGCCCCCCCACACGCCCGGGCCAAACAGCCCGCTGTCCAATCCCATGATCCCCGGCATGACGGGCGGCGCGCCCTCTCGTAGCCTCGGCCCCCCTTCCAGTCCCATGCACCGGCCCCTGCTGTCCCCCCACATGCACCCGTCCTCCACGGGCTCGCTGGGTGGAGGGAACCCGCCCGGGATGATGCCTCCTCACCCTGGCGCCCACATGCCCGGCCTGCCCTTCCCTCCAGTCAACATGATGCCAGGCGGTCCACTGCCACACATGCCACCCATGATGAACTTCGGCTTGCCTTCGCTGGCACCGCTGGTGCCGCCGCCCACACTACTGGTGCCGTACCCGGTGATCGTACCTCTACCCGTGCCTATACCCATCCCCGTACCCATCCCATACAGCCCCAAGGCCTCCGAGGACCGGCCTGGCAACGACGGCACGGTGCCCAGCAGACCGGCGTCAGGGCCGACGGGGGACTCCAAAGACCCACGGCCCTTCACCCCCAGCTCCTCCAGGAGGGAGGGCGGGGAGTCCAAGAAGGGCTCCCCCAGCACGGACACTCTCTCGCTGGGCTACTCGGGCTACGCGCTGGGCCCCGAGAGGAGCAGGCCAGGAGTGGTGGATCTGACGGTGAAGGCAGAGAGTCCCAGCAGCGGCGCGGGCAGCCTCAATAGCGGCAGCGGTCACTCTCATCGCTCTCTCTGCAGCTCGCCCGCCGCTCCGCCGACGGAGGGGGTGATCGACTTGACCACCGGCCGCCGCTCTCGACAGCAGCTGGTGATCCAGAGGGCAGTGCCCAGTGTGGAGGTGAAGGTGGAGGCTGACGGCGGTCAGCCAATGCCAGGCGAGGGAGAGGCCGGCCGGCAGGAGCCAAGCAGCAACGCCACGGGCCGCGGTGCGGAGGAGAGCGAGCGAGAAGCGGGCAACGCTCTGGACTCAGTGGCCCTACCCTGCGCCGACCCCTCCTTCTGTGGCGCCACGCCCCCTCTCGCCCAGCCTATCACGTGCAGCGTCCCTGCGCTCCCCGCCCTGGCTACCCCGGCAGCCGCTGCTGCTGCGGAGCTGGGCTCGGCTGCCCCGTGCAATGTGATCGTGAACGGAGGTAGCGGCGCGCCGACCCTGGAGCCCGCGCGACCCCGGATGCCCGCGGCCGACCAGCGGCCCCTGCCGGCCGAGCAGGCCTCCGCCGAGCTGCTGGAGCGCGAGGAGCTGAAGGAGAACAGCTGCGCAGCCGCCGCCGAGTGGGACGCAGGTAAGAGGGGCGCTGCCGCCGCTGTCGCTGCCGTCGTCAACAACAACAACAACAACAACAACGCGGAGGAGGCGGGGGGCGCCGGGGGCCCCGGGGAGCCCAGCTTGGCCGACCCCGGGGCCGTGCCCGATGAGGACCACGCGTACGCGCTGCCCCTGTTGCCCAAGGCTGGCTGCGTGATCCAGCCCGTGCCAAAGCCGGCCGATAAGACGGCCACCATCTTGCCCTGCGGCCTGGCCCCCCCGCTTACCGCCACGGGCCCCCCAGAGATGGAGCCGCCCTTGAAGAGGAGGTGCCTGCGCATCCGCAATCAGAACAAGTGAGAGGAGCCGCACAGGTTGGTCTGCTCACCCCTACGCCTTTGAGTTGCTACAGAAGAGAGCAGCCTGTGGTGCTCAGGGGTTTTCTCTCATAATGCCACTAACATCTTCAAAGTGTGCTCGTTCTCATGTTGCTCTTATGACTATGGTTCTAATAGAGTGCTGTGCTCTGATGTCACCCTGTGCTGTGGTGTACACTGACAATGGAACATCCACTGTGTGCTCAGTTCCAGAATATAATTTTGATATTGACAGCATTTTGTTTATTCATATACTTTGTTTATATGATGGAAAAAAAGAAACAATGATGTACGTGTTTTGATTATGGCACCATAGATTTTGCACAGATGGTGTACTTACACAAAAAAAACACATTTAAAAAATGAATGAGTTCCATATATTGTAAAAGCACCATACATTCTGCTGAAGCTTCAATCTCATGACCACCTGTTGCTCAACAACAGGAACACTGGTGTCAGCTGTCAAGAAAGCCTGATTAATAACGCATGTACTGTATCATGAATAATACATGTCTGCAATGCTGTTGCAAATGAAAAAAAGAGAACAGGTTGATGGTGTACATCTGGATCTGCACACTAAGTCATATCATTACAAGGATATGAATGTTCAATATGTAACTGCATTATTAATTAGGTTGCACATCGCTGCGGGCACATTAATTGAATTTAGCTTGACTGATTAAATAGATGTGCTTAGTCAAAGAATCGTTCAAAGAACATTTGACTGAGCTGTGTAGAGGCATAACAATCTTTTAACCCCTTTATATCTTTATGCGGTTGCAACAGTATTGCAAGACAAAATTTCAGAACTGATTGACTCAATTATTAGATTATTCATCCTTGCATTTTTCTCTGTCTGTCTCTTTCTCTCTCTCTGCCTATCTGTTCCTCCTCTCCCCAGCTCTGACAGATGGCAGCCAACATTCGACATGATGAAGAAAGTCCCTTGAGCAGCCACCAGCCGTTTGCCCCTCGCCATAACAACCAGCCATCAGTCAACCCTACTCCACCACCACCACCACCACCTCCACACACAGCTGCCCATAGTGGGCTCCTCGACTGGCTCACCACCACGCACCAGTCTCTGCCCCAGACTGACAGCACACTGTCGCTAATGACACGGAGCCTTCACCCAAGGGCCCCGTACGGGCCACCAAAACCCCCTCTTCTCACATTTCTCGCATTAGAGACATTCCTGTCATGAGGTGTCACCCCCCTCTCCGTAACCCCTCACCTGAGAGGTGATCCTCCGTGGACAGAGAGCTGACGGAGTCCCAGACCACACAGCTGGAGGACTGTGATGTGCTAAAGTAGCCTCTGCTCAGGCCTGCACTCCTCACCTGCAATCTCAGCCTCACTGGAACACTGATGTTGGACGACATTTTAACTGTATCTGAAAAATAAGGCTGTGTGTATGTGTGTGTGTGTGTGTGTGTGTGTGTGTGTACGTCCAGTGAAACCCAGTGCGCTGAGGCTGTCGTCAGTGGCTAGGCCTCATAGGGGCTCCTGCTGGGGAAGGAGTCGGTGGAGATTTGCTGTACTGCACTGTGGACTGACCGGGTGCCAGGACAACATGGTCAGACGTCTGTGCCTCACAGACCCCTATCCCTCCCCTCTCTCTCTTCTGCTCTTTCTCCCTCTCTTTTTCTCTCTCCCTCGGTTTTTAACCCCACTTCCCCACACCTTTCGACCTCTCTCTCGGCCCCTACTGCAAGCAGAGCTGATGTTTATGAATTGGCCCAACTGAAAAAAAGACGAAGAGTTAAAAAAAGAGAGAGGAACTCCTGGAAGGTGTAAAACAATCATGGGGGAATGTTTTTCTTGCTTAAAAAAATGAGAAGGTGAAGACGAGGAGATGAAATTTCATCCTCATGTCCTGTCAGTGTTTTTCCTCCGGCTGAGTGACAAGGGGGAGCAAGGGACTCTCTTTCTCTCTCTCTCTCTCTCTCTCTCCACCTCCGTATGGACAGAACCATAAGAAGAAAGTGGAGGTTGAGAAAGGGGAAAATGGAGTGTGTTGGACTGTTTCTTTTTTTATTTCATCATCTCTCCTTTTTTTTGTACATGATTTTCAAGCAGCGAGAGGATGTGCAATGGAGTATATGCTCACTGATTCGTGGACAAACAGGGTAGAGACCTCACCAGCATAAACCTGGACTTTGGGGCACGTGGGTGCCAAATCCTGCCACTGGCCGCCCCTGGGTAGCAGTTCCGGTTCCATTCCACAGTTTATGCAGCAGCAGGTTGTTGTGCCAGCCAGCCTACACCATCTAATCCCAGACCATCCTAGTGCCATCATCGTGTTCAGACTATGTGTGGAGTGCGTGTGTGTGTGTGGAGAGGCCCTGCAGCAAGCTGGACTTTTTTTGGAGGACTGATCCAATCAGAACGTATTGCTGTTTTAGTCATGAAAACTAGCCACCAATCAGGGCCTCTGATTGCTCCAATTCTTTGATGTTGTTGAGGTTTAAGTCAAGACTGGACAGGGTTGATGAGTCTCGTTCTTCATTCATCAGTGAGTCCCATGTACAGGGGTCCTGAGACCTGTGTCTATGTCCGTGAGAAGTGTGTAAGCCATCTCTAAGATGGCTCAAATGAGTCTATGGTGGGCCAGCACGTGAAATTATACAGGAATTTGTCTTTGTAGACACATCAATCAGAAATGACTGGCTATCTTTCTCTGTTGGGGTTAATCCAATATCTTTGTTGTGAAATAATTTGTTAGGGTTGCACTACTGACAACCAAGTAATGAGTCAGTGAGAATCAGCCAGCCTGAACACCTTAACAGGGGGGTGATGCTGAGCAAAGGCCCTGAATCAAAGGTAACACCTCTGTCTTTACATCTATGCAGTGCTAAATTCTCAGCCTAAGGGATCTTTTTGTTCATAATATGTCATTGACTTTCCTGTTATGAAATGGGAAAGTTGTCTCTTTTAGAGAGTTTACTCATTTTTGAGTATAATTTGTGAGGACAACCCTTGCGCTTAAATTACATGTCCTTTTCTAGCACTGGAGCGCACCAGTGTGGCCCAAGAGATTTTAGATGCCAAGTACTTGTCACCAAGATTTACTTTGAGCTCACAGGAAGTCGAGCAGCCAAGCTGATATACAATACATATTGTATCTGCAGACCAACAAACCACTAGTGTTATAATTTCGCACTCGAGCACATCCGTAATACAGTTGACTTTCAATGACTGTGTGCGGAAATGGAAATTTGAGCTCGAGCGTGTGTGCGTCCTTGCCACACTGCCAAAAAAGTGAGCGGTCTCCTAAAGCCAAATCCTTGAAAATGTACAGATAGGGTCAACAGATAGTAACACTTAATTCAAGCCAAAACATCACATGTAAAGGAGTCCAATTAGACACAGAGTTACGTATGTCTGCCACACAGTCCATATACATGTTTAAATAGTCTGATGTCTGGTCACTAGCATCTAATCAGAAAAAAAAGAAATACTCAGCAAGCTAAAGTTGAGATTTCTTCTGCTAGTGTGGGATTTCCTGCAAAATCCAGAGCTCACTGTGTATGTGCCAGATTTTTTTCCCCTTAATTTTTTGTACCAAAAAAAGCCTCCCTCTGCTCTGATTTTCATGTTCTTTTCAATCTGTCTCACCAAAGTTGACCCAAGTCTCCCCCCTGCTCCCCGCCACTCTCACAGTCCTCTCCTTCTCCCTCCTGCTCACTTTTTTCCCTCCCTCCGCTCCTGGACGGTACACAAAGGGAGGTGTAATCTCACTCCATCCCCCTTACCTCTTTCCTGAGGAATTTGGTTTCACGTTAAATGTTTTTCTTTTCTCTTTTTTTCCGAAAGAAAGCTCAGAGGTCTAATTGTTACACGTTTCAACTGGCTCCTCATCTCCATTTTACATTGGGCCCTGTGTCAGTCTGCAGGGAGTTAGTTTACTGGAAAGCTCCATGCTTTACTCTTTTTTGCATACCCCTTACTAGCGCTCTTTAAATGTTGAAGGAAAGTTCAGATTTATATCTACCACCACCTACCACAAGTGTTTGTAAACATACACAGACATTCACAATCAGTACCTTATGCACACGGAAGCATACCCACATGTATGGACAATACAAACACACATGATAAATGCATGATGAGTCAAAAGCAGTGGATTTGCGCTGTATATCACTGTTGATCCCACCCCTCTCTCTCTACATCTCTCTGCTTCTCTCTCTGTCTTTCTCTCTCTCTTGTACTCTGTCCTAGTGTTTGTCTGTCTTTATGTCCGCCAAGCCAGTGGAACCAGACACCAGTGTCCAGATTAGAGACTGTTGACTCAGAGAGTGCTCCGTAACCCAACCTGGCCCGTGTTGATGGTCAGGCATTTCAGAGTTGGTTCACTCACGCCAAGAGTGGGATCGAGTGTCCCTCTAATTAATGCCTCCGATTTCTTCTGTTGCTTTTTTGCTCAGTTGTCTTCGTGATTTTTCCAGATTCAAGCCCTTAAACGGTCCGGGGGCTCTTGCTCCCAGACACACCAGCAAGCACGTACAGTACTGTACACCAGTGCACATGCACTTAATATCCTGCTAAGGACATTGTGTGAACATATACTCAGACCACACACACACACACATCCATACACACACCACGTCTGCACATTGTCTCTTTCTCTCTCTCTCTCTCTCTCACACACACTTACACATACACATACACACACACACTACAGACATGTAATCTCGATATGTAAATAAATGGCAGAAACACACACACACACTCACACACACTTGCCCACAGTGCTCAGGGAAACACACACGTCTCCTGGACTGAGGAAAAATCATTTTTTTAAATTGATTAGATATCCTGTTTCTCAGCTGTCATGTCTACCCTTATCATGTTACCATAACTCTTCTTATAAAGGTACTGTTTTGTTTTGGGGGGGTTTCCTGAGGGGGCAGTAGTGTGACAGATATGATTGAAAGCCTGACAAGCTCTATACACAGACACACATGCATGTACACAAACACAGCCTAATTGTACTGATATGTATAACCTTACAGAAAGAGCTATGTTTCTAAACACTCACATTCACTGTAATTCACTCACCATGGGCCACCCATTCATTTACAAGCCTTCAGCCAAGCCTGCGGTAATATCAAATGCTCTGTTATTTCTTTGCTTTGCCCCACTGACAAAAAGGCCATTCTTAATCCATAAGTGCACCCAGGTCTGTGTGTAAGGCCAGAGATATGGAAATATGATTTCCATTTCTCAGTTTGCATGTCTGTGCGACCTTGCTGGTGTAACCGTAGCTGGGAGACGGTTTGAGACAGATATAGCGATGAAACTGGAAACTGTTGTAGTGACTGCGGTTCCTGACAGACGTGGGAGACTGTGGGAGACAATGACACCAGCTTTTGTTGTGTGGCAGAAATATATGTGTGTGTCATTGTGTTTGTGTGCGTGTGTGTGTGTGTGTGTGTGTGATTGTGTGGCTTTCCTGACCGCAGACTGACACTGCCCTTGACTGATGTAGATAGTGAGACTCCACAACTGATGTTCTCCCCGTCTTGTTCAAGCTGCTGACTCATGCTGTAGACATGTGCATAACCTTTGAATCACACTTGATGTTTGTCCATGTCACATTCATAAAAAGACTGGTGCCCACTGATGTTTCTGAAGTAAAAGCACATCACAGATTAGCATGGTTGCAGGACTACAACTACATGAGTTGCAAATGCTGTAGTCCTCGATGGTTTTGCATGGTATTTTTCTTTGAAAATAGAAAAGAAAAGAAAAGAAAAAGACCATATTGCAAAAAGGCAACAAAGCTAAAGCAGTGTAGTCAGGCCCCTAAGAATGAGGGCATTAGCAAAGAATGTGGTAATATGGCAACATCTCCAGCAGGTGTCAGTGTGGTTATATTCTGTGTTTAATCAACAACGTACCCGAAAAGAAAAAAAGTGATTTAAAAACATGGGAAACTATGTTCCTAGGCATATTACATACAATGGCATAAGGATTGTCCATGGTATACGGTGGGACTGCCAATTACATGTGTGAGCCACAAACGAGAGCTCATAAACATCATATGGGTTGAAGTGCGTAATGTACAGCACGTGAGTGTTGTTAAAAAGTTCATGATAGGGTCAAATGTGCCAATGTGAAAATGTACAAATGCACATCTTTGCAAGTCTGTAATTAGGGAGAACCTATTCTTACTCTTTTGACACATATGCACACACACACGCACACACACTTACGTACCAACATATAGAGAGAAAAAGAACAATACCAGCACTACCAGTTATATTCTCATCTTTCAGAACTCTATTAAGCATTTTGGAAGCATCCAGTGGTCTTGGCATTATTAACTTCATAGCACCACTGAAGTGGCATCTGTTCTAGTCCTAGCTGCGGAGGCATCTGGCACTGAACGCAACAGTTGTTGATTCTGTTGGTTATTGGGATGGGGCATGGGATAGACAGGGGGAGCGGCCTAGTAACTTACTCAACCAGAGAGGATGACTACAGCAAGAGCCAGAATTATGCAATGACAACTTCCTACTCTTTAAGTATGAGGGATTTGTGAAAATCAAGATAAACAACAACAAGAAAAAAACAACAAACATTTGTAATGTTTTAGTGTTACTTTTCAACGGTGAACAGAAATGCTGCCTTAAATCTCGCTTGTGCGCTCCATAGGTCAGACAATGAAGAAGATGCTTGCTTGTTTAAAATCCCACTTTGTAAAAAACAAAACTTACAAAAAAAATCAAAACAACTTTGTTATCTTGCTAGTGTTGATGTATAGATGCTTTTCTGTGACTTGTATGACCCCAGATTTTGCTAAATCTATTTACCCAGCTTCCCGACCCCTCCCTCACTCCCACTCCCTTCCTCTGTACATTGACCTTGTGGTGAATTCTCAACTTTTTTGTGTACTTGCAGAACATTTTATAGTATTATTTATTATTGACAAGTGTTTGCATTTGCAAATTATGAAAGAGAGAGAGAGAGAGGTTCTTTGGACAGCGCATTTTGCTGCAACATAGTTGCCCGGTGAAGAGTGTCTGTTCTTTTCTAATTTAAAGGGAGAAAACAGCTTGATGAGCGAAAAGAAAAAAGAAAAACTCTTGTCTTTTTATTATGAAGTTGTTATAAAACTTGTTGCCAAGATTTGCTTTACAATGTATCATTTTTTTTGTGTTGTAACAGTATTTGTTTTACCCGGTGAATTGCTTATTGAAAATAATAAATAGAGGCCCACACCAACAGTTTTCTCTGTGTTTTTGTCTTGCAATTCCAATGGGAACTGAAGTCACTGTTTATTCTTGTTAAATACAGCCTGTTGAGTTACAACAACCTTTAGATATAGATTTCTGAAGCATCTTAAAATTAAGTTTCAACACAGATATTTCTTTCTCGCAATTCCTTCACAGAACTTCACCTGATGAAAGGGCTTAGAGAAGGCTCTGTTGAAGTTGTCAGTTAAACCAAAACATCCAAACATGTCCTGTGATGACCTCCTCATAATCCTGCACAGGAAAATAAGGATGTGTTCTCTGTTCTCTTACAAGCATATAATTGAAAAGATAGGCCCTACTGTGGGATTCCTTATTGGTTAATTATCTTTCCTTCATGTACTGAAACTAAACGATAAGCTCCCTGGTTTGATTCATTCTTCGAGGAGCATTTGTGGTGTTATGCAGCTTTAGAACATGCTGCTCCTTTGTTCCTTTTTCTAAGATTTTGGAAGACTCATGGCTTTTGTGACTGGTTGATGATTTCCAGTTGGCTGATGTGGAAATAAAAGATACCTGCACTTACCTTTTGCATTATGGGGTTTGTTACAGTCTTTTGTATGAACTAAAGCTATAGTGTGGGGTGTGGGAGCGTTGACCCACAATATTTGTGCATAGCCTACATGGCATTAAATTAACTTGGTAACGCTTTAGAATAACATGTGCTTATTAGGTATTAACAGTGCATAATAAGCAGTTAACAATTCATTACTAACAGTTAGTTAACTGTTGTTATCCTTTAATAACATTAACTAACTGTTAACATGCAGCTTGTAAGTGTTAATAAGCAGCCTTTTAGGTTACTTACAAGCATATTTGTTAACAGTTGTAAGTGTTAACAAGCAGCTTGTTAATGCTTGTTAATGGTGTATAAGACAAAGAGGTGGATAACTAATACGCTTATAAGACCTTTCTTACCTATTTGTAGTAAATTTTGCAGCCCCCCAATCTAAAGCGAGGACCATGTAGCCTATAGTTCCACAAGCCCAACCTTCTATCTCTCTATACTATATCTCTCTATCTAGCTTGGTTTAGCTGTGAGAAATGCACCTTTAAAATTGTTGCAGTGAGCAGGGATCGATCGAACCCCGGTCTCCTGCATCAGAGAGTGCATCGCTACCTATTGAGCTACATGTATATATATGTATGTATATATATGTATATATATGTATATATATGTATGTATGTATATGTATATATGTATATGTATATATATATATATATATATATATATATATATGTATATATGTATATGTATATATATATACAGCGGGGAAAATAAGTATTGAACACGTCAACATTTTTTTCAGTAAGTATACTTCCAATGAGGCTATTTGCATGACATTTTCACCAGACCTGAGTATTAACTCAGTTAATCCACCCATATAATAAAATCCAAACATTAAAGTCCATAGGTAGAGTTATGTGTAATAAAGTGGAATGACACAGGAAAAAAGTATTGAACACACCTGCTGAAATTTCTTAAATACTTTGTGGAAAAGCCTTTATTTGTAATGACGGCTTCAAGGCATTTCCTGTATGACGAAACTAATCAGTCACAGTATTCTGGTGTGAGTTTGGCCCATTCTTTTAAACAGATAGTCCTTTAATATTGAAGATTCCAGGGGTCCATCTTGTGAATCCTGATCTTTAGTTAACTTCCAAAACTGTTCAATTGGATTGAAGTCAGGGCCTTGATTTAATTTCTCTGAAACCAATTGAGATCTTCCTTTGCTGAATGGTTGTGACGGGTGTCCTGCTGGAAGGTCTAGCCATGTCTCATCCTCATCATCCTGGTGGATGGAAAGATTCTCCCAGAACAAAATGACTCCATTCATCATTCCTTCAACTGTATGAAGTCTGCTAGTATCATGAGATGAAAAACAGCCCACACCATGATGCCACCACCTCCAAACCTCACTATTGGTAGGGTATTTTTAGGGTGATACACAGTGCCATTTCTCCTCCAAATATGGTGTGTAGTATGACATCCGAAAAGTTAAAATTTGCTCTTGCCTGACCAGAAAACATTCTCTCAGTATTTCATAGGATTGTCCAAATGTTGTGTAGCAAATTTTCAACAAGCTTTGACATGTTTTTTCTTCAGCAATAGAGTCATGCGGGATGAGCGTGCATAGAGGCCATGGCGGTGGAGTGCATTACCTATGATTTTCTCTGTAACAATTGTACCTGCTGCCTCCAAGTCTTTCTGGAGCTTTCTCCGAGTGGTCCTTGGCTCTTGGGCTACTCTTCTGACTTCCTGGTCAGAAATCTTGCAAGGAGATCCTGTGCATTGCCAGTTGATGATGCAGTGATGTTCCTTCCACTTGCAGATAATGGCTACAATACTGCTTGCTGGATAGTTTTGAAGTGCATCTGTAACCAGTCCCATTGATATGTTTGCAACAATAAGGTTGCAAAGGTCTTGGGAGAGCTCTTTGCTTTTACCCATCATGAAATGTTTCTTGTGTGACACCTTGGTAACAAAAAACCTTTTTATAGCCTACCAGTATGTACTAACCCAGCTTATATTAATTTGCACAGATAGGAGGGATAATTTCTCTAACTACTTATAGATTCCAGTTTGTTCCTTGCCATTCTTTGCGTTTGTGTACTGCTTTTTCTTAGCGTGTTCAATACTTTTTCCCTGTGCCATTCCACTTTTTTACTCATAACTCTACTTTTAGACATTAATGTTTGGATTTTTATATATGTGTGGATTACCTAAGTTAATACTAATGTCCGGTGAAAATTTTATGCGAATAGCCTCACTGGAAGTATACTTACTGAAAAAAATGTTGACGTGTTCAATACTTATTTTTCCCGCTGTATATATACAGAAATATCTCATTTACATAAGCATTCATACCCTTTGTTATGACGCTTGTAATTGAGCTCTGGTTATAACTTGATTGGAGTCCACCTGTGCCTAAATGAATTCATTGGACATCATTAGGAAAGGCACACATCTGTCTATATAAGGCCTCAAAGTTGATAGTGTCAGAGCGAAAACCAAACCACAAGGTCAAGAGAATTGTCCGTAGATGTGAGCAGGGTTATGTGAAGACAGATCTGAAGAATACAAGAAACTTTCGGCAGCATTGAAAGTGCCCAAGAGCACCATTCTCAAATGGAAAAGATTGGAACAACCAACAGTTCTCCTAGACCTGGCCGCTCAGCCAAACTGACTAATCTGGGACAAAGGGCCTTGGTCAGACAGGTAACCAAGGACCCAATCGTCACTACAGTATATGAATGAGATCCAGAGTTCTTTTGTGGACATGGGAGAACCCTTACAGAAGGACAAACAAAAATACCTCATAAAGAAATCAACATTTTAACAAAAACACATTGCCCACAATTATTGGCACCCTTGTATGTAATACCTTGTTAAGCCTTCATTTCTCAATAAAACAGCTTATAATATTCTCCTATGGCATTCCATAAAGTTGGATAATACAAAGCAATGGGACCATTCCTTTTTACAAAATCTCTCCAGGTCGTAGTGCCTCACTTGTGCATGGACTCACCCCCACTGTTTTGTGGAGTTTAGACCAGGGGACTGATATGGCAATGGCTCAGATTTTCATTGAAAATACTCAGGTTTTTCTTGGAGTTCATGATACATGCACCTTAATAAAGATTCTCAGAGTCTTTGGAATAGAAACAGCCCCACAATATCACAGATCCTACACTATAATTCTCATTAGGCATGGGTTCTTTTCAGTATAGTCATTCATTTATGTACACCAAACCCACCTAGAGTGTCTCTTGTCAAAGAGCGCAGTTTTCTACACTTTCAAAGTTCAATTCAAAGTAGAGCGTCGACAGGGTTCTATCTTAAAAGTTTTCCCTGGTTAAAGAAGTGCAAAAAGACTAGACTGGCAGAAATGTACTCTAAAATGTCAAGTCATATTAATGCACAAGGCAACTAAGCTATGATCTATATAGGATAGGGCAGGCTACTGAAAGACAATAAAGGGAATGAATGCATGTAGCTCTACTGTTCTAAAATGTACCTGCAATGTAGGCACGCATACAAAATATGACTGCCGCTCAGTCGTGTACATCCTCTCCGTGAAAATAAATCACGCTTGTCTCCATCTCCTACTCCTTCCCCTACTCTTGAAACTTTGTGTATGCTTGTATGTGCGTGCCTGTGTGTGTGTGTGTGTGTGTGTGTGTGTGTGTGTGCCTGTGTGTGTGCGTGCGTGCGTGTGTGTGAGTGTGTGTGTGAGCTTGTACGTTATTGGAGTGGAGTTGTTATTAGCTTATATTGATTATTATAGCCTATAGTTATCGTTTGTATATGGTATTGTTTATTTAAATTATTGGTAGTTCATAATGATATTGCATTGACATTATTGTTATTATTTCTATTTTCCTTAATGTAGTCTTACCAACTTTTTAAAACTGTTTACTGTTCATTTTTAACTATAGTATTGTTTTATTTAGTAAGTTGCTTTGGACAAAAGTGTCAGCTAAATTCCATAACCAAGGACTTCTGCCATTGTCTGAGCTACGATTACTGACCTAGCAACTTTCTGTGTTCGGGTAGGAACACTAACACACACACCCATCCCACCGTTGAATCTAATCTAATCTATCTAATCTTAGCAGATTATTGTATATTTGTGTTGTCTTGGTTTATTTTCGTTTTGTTTGGTCTCATTTCTGCCATATACACTGTCTTGGTCACACTGTGCTTGTTGTGGTCTGTGTGGACCAACATGAGCTTCACAGGAAATATTCGAACCCAACCCACGACCTCATAAAGGCCTGTCTTTCTTGGTCATGTACTTTAAGAGGGCGTCCTCTACTGGAGAAAAGAATATAACAGTAGCCTACAAGTGTTGCGATGCTGTTTGTCTTTAAACCCATAAGAGGTCACTATTATACTGTTTCTCACAAGGCTGCCTTTCCATCTGTCGCATTGAGGTGATCTGAACATATAACGTTGACATTTCATATTGAAGTGACATGAGATTGTTTTTAAATCATCTAATTGTATGAGGGCTACTGATAACAAGTTACCCTTGGTAAATCTGCCTATGAAATGCTGCTAAGATGATGTGGTTTTCTTTTGCATCTAGATCTGTTTGAATGTTAACGTAGGCCTAATTATTCCCTTTGCACCTGAAATAAGCTTAAATAGATAATATGCCCTGTCAGTCCGGCAATTTAGGGACCCACTCGAGTTGGTATTTTAGTATATTTTTAGGTTGGTAACTGATTAATAAAACTTTAGGATAAAGGTCATTCGATTTTCAGATTTTCAGATCTATTAATGACTCTAATCGATCTCAGTTCAGACTATTTACTGGGTCAAGCTATATGTGGAATGGCAGATGGTTTAATATAATGAGCTGGATGCCCTAATCGTCCAACTGGGCCCATAACGGAACGTTAGAAAGTATCCATTATAGGCTATGTTATGGCCAAATTGTGTCTGAGCTCTTTCGCGTGTGTGCGTGTGTGTGTGTGTGTGTGTTGCCAGACTAGGCTAGACTTACTAGGTTTTCTTTTAACTGTAGAGGTTTGCGTCATATCTTTATTCATCTTGAGTTGACTGCAGTATGGCTGCTTAAATGTCCTTTTGGCAGTGCATTTTCCCCCCTTTTGAAGCCTTCAGCTGTTTAGGTAATCAGCGACTGGTGAGCGGGGAATGAGTTGGTTCAAACATTGCCGCCGGACATTCCTCCCTTCATACTACACTGGTGGGTCTAAGCAGCACAGAAGGCTTCTGGGTAAAGTAGGCTGTGTCTGCGTGTTGATGTCAGAGGAAAGAGAACGCGAGCAACAGGAGCTGCAAGGAATCGCTATGGAGTAGGCTACCGAAGGTGGAAGTAGCCCCTCCAACTCTTGAGATGAGGACGGACTTTACGAAAGGTTTTGGGGAAACGCGATAGGGCAGCCGGCGGTGGAGCGTTTTTCATTTGCGTTACAGTGTTATTTTGATGTTAATTCATCGTTATTGTGCTGGCGATGTCGCGGGTGGAGTTTGCACTTTACATGGACGGAGGGAAAACGCCTGGGTTTTGAATACCACGGACTGTGTATGAACGGCAATTTTTTAAAATTTAGGCGCAAGCAGTGCGAAGCGCCGAAAAAAGAGGAGGGGAGGGGGATAAGAAAACGCCCTGTTGCTGAATCCCCTCAAAATCAAAACTTTATCGCGCCATCAAAGATACAGGACCTCTCTTGTTGAGCATGGAAGGGGAAGTTTGATCGCATCGGACTTAAAACAAACAAGGCTTACATCAGTAAAGAGGTTTGTGGAGTGACCCCACACTATTGTGGATTATTTTTGTCTTTTATTGTGGACACGAGTCGGAGGCAATTTCAGAGGGCGGCGAGTCGGAGCCTGTCTAGGCCCACGGCCATTGCCCAAGAAGAAAATATTTTTTTAATGTGAACCTAAGAAGTTAAGGAGAGAGAGCTCGTTAGATATTCACATTCTTCACGAACGCTTGCCTTACTATTTAAAATGTCGTTTGGAGCTGAGAGAAGGATGGAAAACCGGTTGCAGAAACTGGAAGCCATGATCAAAGACCCCAGGTCGGCGGTTAATTTGGAAAGTTTACTGGTAAGTTTGCGGTTATGTATATTTCATGAGGCGAGTTGTTTTGTTGCCTGGTATCGCGGATATCGTCTTGAAGCGGTTGCTACATGATTGCTATGTTTGTTTCCCACTCGAACGCAACGTCAATCAAATTGTTAAATTTTTTTTCCTTGTTGTGTGACAGTAATTGCACATGTTTTGTCTGTGAGGCTATGGGATGATTTTTGCTTCCTTGTTTGACTGCTGTCAACTGTAGTCCATCGATAGTCTTGTTGTAGCCTAATATACTGTTAATATACTGTCTAATATAGGCTACTATTCTGCTACTTGTCTGGCTTGAATAATAAGTTAATGTAGTTTACCACTGTCTTTTTTAAATAGTGGGAATGTAAGCCCTCCGTCTCAAAAGTAGGTTTTTTAACTGTAGGCTACACAGGATAACAGGCAGATTGTGATACAATTATTTAATCAGCCGTTTTCCAAATACAGAAGGTCCGCAACAATGGTTTAATTTAATTGTCATTACAGTAAGCTACCTGGGTCTTGTGTTTAGTTGCCTGTAGCCTATTTTCTGTGTAGGTTTTGGTAATGTAGGCCTAAATTAATTCAGGGATGTTTACCAGCGTGTTTCATATACACAGTGACATCTAGGCTCATTCCATTTGGTAATGCAAGAAAATTAGTCAGTATTTCAAAGCTATGAATATTTATTGGCATTAGAACATACTAGCCATTTAGTTGTAAAGACACACTCTTCTGGCTTGGTTTGAAATTCTCAGGTTGTGCAAATCACTTGAGTGTAAGCTATTTGAAGGCCATCACTGTATGTATCTAGTGGCATGCATGTTCAAGGAGAGTGGATACTAAACAGTTTATTGCCCTAATGTGACTAGATTTACAACTGCATGTCTGCTAAACAAACACCGGTGAACATGTCAACAGAACATGCCCCTGTGGACATCCTTTTACCCCTCTTTCTCTGTTGAGTGGATGTGTTTCAACCCTCGAAGTGAGCTGACATTGTTGGAGTGCGTGAAGAGCCCCCTTTTTGCAGTGAGCAAAAGAATGTGTGTTTATTTCCTGAGAATGAGTGGGAGAGGTTTGAGCAGGATAGATGCTGTGGTCAGAAGCAGAGTGGGAAGTCGCACGTGGGAGGGAACAGGCCGGGTGCTTGGGCAGCTCTCCCATCCACAGCCATTTATAGCCAGTCCCCTGCTGTCGTCGCCTCAGCCAGAGATAGCGGAGGATGGTGGCTGTGCACCGGAGAGGGGCCAGCGGAGAACGTACAGATCCGTTTGGGTGAAGGAGCTCGCTGGAGTCAAGCAGCTCAGGAAGAGGCTCTCTAGGATACAGACTCTCAAGCACCATCACTCAGAAAATCACACGGACTCGCATTCTCCTCTCTCAATCACACACACACACACACACACACACACACACACACACACACACACACACACTCACACTCACACTCACTCTTACACACTTACAGTGCATATCTACACACACAAACAGACAGTTTTACAATTTCTTACAATCTGACAAGCTCCTGTGATCCTGGATAGGGATATTCTTTTCTTGCCAGTGAAACAGGCTTGAAGCTTGAAGATTTTCCCCATCGATTAATTTCCCAGCAAGTCAGATTGTGATATGAAATTTGCTCTCAATGGATGTGGTGATTCATTGGTTTTACCTGTGGTACGCTAGTGGTGTGTCTGCAAATGTCTATATTAGCTTCCAGCATGTATTGTATAGCTGTCATCCAGGGGGAAATTATCAACATTTGCCCATAGGAACTGGTCGATTAATGCCTCTGTCATAAATATTGAATAGCCAAATGAAATTTGTTCAAGACACCAACAGTTCCTCTAACACTACACTTCTGCATTTCACATTGATTGGGGTGGTCATCATCGCTGTAGTCTTTATGCAAGCTAAACAGTTTCCTGTAGCTTTCCATATTAAGTTCAAGTCCATGATGCTGGCTTAAATGACAACTTATATTGTACCTACATTCTTTTTTACCCTCATCCTAATCTATTGTCTGTCTTGCTTACTGTGACCTGTGAGTGACCAACAACTTGTCCTGCCCCTGCCTCTTGGCATGACGTCCAAGTCCAGCCTAAAAAGTGGTAGTGTAACAACAAGCCTGCTTGTTCGTGTTTTAATAACCACTTCATCTATAAGTAACTTCCGGAAAAATAATTTATTAAACACATTCTGTTTGTGGACAGTGGACCGATTTGAAAAGACCCCATAATGTTAGGCTGACATTACAGCAAGTGCAAACATTTCTTCATTAATGTTCAATTAATACCATGTAATGAGCTATGTAAGTGTTATGAGTGTTTAAATAGTATTAAATCTTTGTGATTTCAGAATGTTGATGGTCTAAATAGATAGAAGACAGGCTGGAACAAGCCACTGCCAAAGTAATTAGTCTGAATTGTCTGTGTGTCAGATTCCAACCATTATCCTTGAAATAGCTTCACGTCTTGTTGATGGTTGGCCTCTTGTCACATTGAGCAATCTAAAGGAGGACATTTTTAAATATACAGAAGAGTGCATAACATGGAAGAGTACATATTTTTCAACCACGACATCCTTCAGCAAATGTGAGAAAGCTGGCTCAGTACTGGGTACCTGCATCTAATGAGGTGTCTGGAATTTGATCTGTGATTGCTGCAGTCATAGTGTCATACCATTGATCTATTACATTATCTGCAGCCAGAGCCACAAGTCTCGATTGAGGCCATAAAATGCCGTAAAATGTTACACTGGTGAACCAAGTAGAAGTTTTGCCTTCCCTTTTCTTTTTTCCTGTTGTTTCGCTCACCCACGAAGTAGCAGTAGGCTTGGCCCAAGTCAGTCAGTGGTCCACATTGCTCTGCCAATTGGCTATTATTTCTGTTTTGGAGTGCACCAGTCTGGCATCCGTAAAAGGCCTGTGGTATCCATGATAAAGGGGAGAAGTCATTCTGGAGTCTGGAATGTTGATGGCTCCTTATCACTGCTGCCCTCTCCCCGCGGCCCAGAGCAGCAAACTGAGGTTGTCAGGCTCCTTGGGACAGAGATCCAGATTCTCTCTCTCTCTCTCTCTCTCTCTCTACAGTATTAAAATTCCTCTGTCACTCCACATCCCAGTGAAGCCCAGTTGTAAACCAAAAAACCTGGAGCGGAGGTTCTAGGCATGCAGGACAACTGCAGGCTCCATCAAGCGTGGAGCTGAATCTGCCCTGTGTTTAACTCTGTGGGGTTTGTTTTTATCATCATTTGTTCTAATTGAATTCCATTCTTTTGAACCGCACAGCATATATTTCAGTGCATTGACTTGCTGTGACCTCCATAGTAGTCTATACAATCATTTTGGCTTTGATCCCACTCTCCCAACAGCCTCTGGTCATGTCATTGCAAAGATATGATGGTTTTGTCACAGGCCTTTTTTAGGCCCAAGGTATTCTCTCTTTTTTCTCTCTTTGCATTGCTCTTTTCATGACCTTATCACTATGATGCATTGTGGTCTCATAGAGTTGAGTTTGGATTATGCACTGGAGCGCTTTGCTCGTCCAGTTCAGTGTGCTTCTTCCCAGAGGGATTTCAGCGTTGCGTTGCCCACACAATTCAGAGCAGCTTGTTACATCGCCCTCAGACCACAGTGGTGTGTTTAGAGTCCAGTGAAAATAAATCACCCTTTCTTTTCGCAGCCGACACACACGCAGAGAGGGTTTGCAGTGTTTTGTCAGGTTTGCATTGGTGCACTGGGAGAGATTTTTGTGTGTTAAGAGAAGAGTAGTTGTGTTTTCCCCCTTGGAGGGGGTGCTTTCTGATCTGATAACGATTGAGGGCACACCCTTTGGACTTAGGAATGCACCAGGCTGTATTTCTCTCTGTCCAGTCCAGTCCACTCCGAGATGCAATGTCTTGTCTTGTGTCATTTGTGGTCTTGCATGCATTTTGGAATTGCAATTGTTTTGATGCTATTGTGCCATCAGCATTGACCCAGGATGTTTAGATCAGTCATGGGAATACAGACACCAACGTGTCTCTGAGAAATCATTGAAGAGAACATTTGTCACTGTCACTATGCAAAACGATGTAGTGCTTGCATTATTTAGCGGATGAAAACATCATATCAAAAAATGGTGCTGTCTTCATATGCATTTGACAGTCCTGTTTGCATGTTCTCCATTGTTTCTTGTATAAGATTTGGTCTCAAGGTCATATATTTGCAATTCGTAGTCTAACTAGAGATGCACTACTTCACAGTAATAGAGGATCACAAGAAACAGTGCTTAAGAATGTGTCAGTGACATAATCATGTTGAACAAGCAATGCAAGAACATTTAAAGAGAAATACAGATATTCATATCTGTTTTGCCTTCATGTTAGGGATGTGTCAGATGGTGGTCACTTTTAGAGTTCTTAGGTAATTGATTGCCTGGGGTTTCCACACCCACAACAGTATTCCCACACTATGTTGCATTCTATTCTTAGTAGACTATTTATTTATAATGGAACAATTTGCTGCAGCTGCGGTGGGTAAATTAGTTGTGCTTTAAGGGAATATTTTCTCTTAAATTTTGCCTTAAATATTGTTGTGCAGTAGCCGTTGTCATGCCCTGTTATCAGCATGATTTGCAGAACTCCCAGAGTGATGCTAGCACTGCCGTATATGGTATAGCACTTACGCTCATCTAAACTTTCATTTCCTCGTTTTTGTGTTCTTCACATGCACATTCACATTCTTTATGCTCTCAAGCATTAAGAACACCAGACCATTCCAATGTGATGATGTATTCCATAAGTACTATTATACACATGTGGTCTTTGGAACAAACTTGGCTATACTGTTCTAACTTAATCTACTTTTGTGAAACAGTCTGAGTCTGGTCTATAGAATGAATGTAGCCCATTGGTCGTATTGTGCCTGAGGGACCTATGCTGCAGATAGTTGCAGTGGAATGTTATTTTTTTTAGATATTATTTCTATGTATTTCTTGGTAAAAGCCACCAAGTTGTCATGTTGGGCAATTTGAAGCAAGGCACCCATGCTCTTTTTAATTGAATTGGGTCTCAGTCTGTTATATACAGTAATGATCTGGGCTATAGCAGGCTGGCAGGCAGTGGCTGACTTCACTTCCTTTGAGGCTTGTTTGTTGTTGATGACAGGATGGGCTACACAGGAAATTGAAATCACATCCTGGATTTGATCACAGGGACAGCTGAGATGGGACTGGTGGCCTTGAGGATGTGGTATCAATTTGTGTCTTGCTCCCCAAAATACCCTCCTAGAAGAGCTTGTCCTCTCCCCAGACTTCCAGAGTGGGAAGCCTGTCTAATTTGAGGTCATGTTTTGAGTTTGTTGTTCCTGCGCTGTGACCATGTGCTTGTGTTTGTTTTCTGCTTCTTTGTCCGTCTGTGTGCCAGTTGAAATGGGGCCGCACCCATGCTTTGCAAAATGCATCGTCATATTTGAATGGCCCTAAAGTCATTCACTGAGCCAGGAACAGGTGTTTAAACCTGTGCATCTCTGAATCCAGGGTGGAAAGGTCAATCTAGCCCTGTTTGCAGTGGTCAGTGTTTCTTATTTTATTCATTGTCAGGTGGTAATAGCGGCATTTTTCTTAGTGGCATGCTAAGAAATGAAAGCAGTTGCTTCGTTCCACAAGATGAACAACTCTAATTCCTCTAAAGGCTCTGTGTGGGGTTGGTGGACCAGTCTGACCTACAGGGAACAAGCATTAAGAAATTAAGACATGTTGGGACTTGGGCCAATTAAGAGAAAAAATGACCCAACCCACTTTGATCTCCACCACAACCAGTTTCTCATGCTTCCCCTCAATAAGTCTTAATTTGTTTCAGTTATAAAAAAAAAAGCTATTTTTAGCCACACTGTAATGAGGATAAGGTCTGTTGAATAGGTTTGTATGTTACCTTGACATCTACTGCTGCAGACCCTTTGAGTTATGTGAGCAGAGAATTCAGAAATTGTTGGACTGTAGTACTTCATTTGTGAAGCCACACAGGATTTACTTGAGGTTACCGTAATTTCCCAACTATTAGCCGCGGCTTATACACAGGAAATTACTGTACTATGAGGTACATAAAGACCACCCAACCATCCCTCGGGTGTGTAGGCAGGTCTCTGAGGCCAACAGATATCTGAGAGGTTTGCTGACGAGCAGTGAGTGGAGAGCAGGAGCTCTGTATAGTAACACCTGTCCCAGAAACAGGAGCATCCCAAAGGGAGGCTGATTCAATTGGCAATTGCAGTTCCGCAGATCACTTGTTCCACTGTGATCAAGGTGGAGGCGAGGTGGAGGTGGGACCTGCATTCACACTCTGCTGACAAACGGCCTGCTCCATCAACACAGGCTCATGAGCAACGGGCAGCTGGTGAGGGTATTAGCACATGTCTGCCAGACAACGCCTTGAGGGCAGCACATGACAACTTGCCAAAGTAACAGACAGAGGATGAACAATGGACAGTGATTAAGAAATATTTTGATGCAAGTAGTGAGATTTTGAAGGTGCAATATCTAGTCCAAAAGAGAGACGACTTTACTGGGCATCCTTGATATCATAAAATAGTGAGGAAGAGTGAAAAGATCATATTTCACAGCATCACTATGCTTCTTGTTCATCCTGATTCTATACTTGGTATCCTTTAGCCATTAGTTTGTCACGACATGAGCAGGAAAATGTATAAAAGTATATAGACCGAAACGTGGAGTAACACAGAATGTGTATTGGGTAGATTGGGTAGCATTTTACACAGTTGCTTTAAATCTTCAAGTACTTTTGTATATGTCCACAAAAATGATATATTGAATCTTTAAGCTGTTCATTATGGGACAGCTTATCTAATATAATTTCTACACTCCAGCTTTTTGGAGTCTTTAGAACTCTATGCACAGATGAGTGAGGACGTTTTTTTCCCCTAAAAAGTGCAGAGGAGGAGGAGCAGCCTTTTGCATCACTCAGTAACTTCCTGGCAGTGCGAGCACAGAGTAAGCAGCTCTTGCTAAAAAAGGCACATATTTTCCCCAGTTTGTTTCCAGTTACTTTTCCAGTTCATTGTGATCTAATGAAGACTCATATTGGCACGCTCTGCAGTGGAAAACTGCATTAGCAGAGGAGGAGCCTACTGTGATTGCATTCTCCAGTGGGTACCCTTGCAAATGACCAGGAAATGCTATTAAATTCAATGATAACCAAATATTATGATATATAGCCAGTTTCTTCTTAGAGCGACGTTCAACTCAGAAAAGCCTGCAAGCTTCTCCTTTAAGAAGGGTGCTTTCTTTCGCGTGATCGTTCAGCACAGTTTTGTTTGCAACCACAAAGCTCGACTGGAGTTATCAGTTGTTTAAATGCTGCTTATTCTGCTGCTTTTCCTCCTCTGCCTCCAAAACTTCCCCTTCCCTCAGAATCCTCTCCACAGCCTGCTCCACTCTGCTTCTACCCTGTTCTCATCAACCTATTCCCTCCTCTTTTCTTGGCTCTTTTTCTCTCCTCTCTCTCTCTCTCTCTCTCTCTCTCTCTCTCTCTCTCTCTCTCTCTCTCTCTCTCTCTCTCTCTCTCTCTCTCTCTCTCTCTCTCTCTGATCAGCTGGTTCATGGAGCAGAGAGGGACTGGGCTTGTTCAGTGCAGCTGAATTTATGTCAGATTTGTCTCAGAATGTGGCCGGTGCCAGCAGAACTGGGTGCGATGTGCTGCTGGAGAGAAACACTGCCATATAAGGTGGTGTGATAGTGGCCGCAGCCATTTTTGCAAAACAACCATCAGCCTGCTGGCCTCCTCTTGTGAGACGCCCTCTCCACAGACTCCCCTCACCCCTCCCCTCATCTCTCTCTCTCTCTCTCTCTCTCTCTCTACCTCTCTACCTCAATCCCTTCATTTCTCTTTCTGTCTTTTTTCCCCCTCCTTCTATCTCTCTTGCAGTTCTCTGTCTCTTTTTCTCTACTTCACTCCCTCCATTTCTCTCTCTGTCTTTCACTCCCCTCCTTCTCCCTCTCACTCTACTGTATTTCTCTCTTTCTCTTTCTTTCTTTCTCTCTTGCAAACGCCACTAAGAGACTAAAGCTCTAGGGTTAGAGTCCTCTGGTAGTACTTGGTCTGTGCTGTCCCATCTCTGCAGAGCGTCTTGCACTGTTGATCTCAAACTGATGTCCCCACAATGTTGTCAGGTTGTCACAAGACCTCAGGCCATGTTTTCATCTTGTTAGACTCTAGTCCTCAGGGAAGAGGTTTCTGTTTCGTATTATCTCAGAGCACCCTGAGAGTAAGAGTGTGTGCGAGGGAAAGGGAGGGAGGAAGGGAGGGTGAGCGGAAGAGAGAGGATGGATGGGTGAAATAGGGGGAGGAAGAAGAGGGCAGGAGAGCCCCAGCTGCTCAGTGAATGCACCCTATCTGATGACCAGTCACCTCTCGTACAGCTGGAGGGCTGGAGAAGTGATTGCATTCCTCATGAATCTCACGTCTCTTTGATGGCTCTAAATTTAGGAGCGTAGGCTCCGTAGGCTTAACCCCCACACCCCCTCCACCCCCATCTCTTGGCCTGGTGGAAATGGGCTCCTCTTGAAATGCGATCAAAAGGACTCAAGTTGGAGTTGGAACTTTGTGTGATCACACTCAGTAGGGAGGATGGCCTCACTGTTATGTATCTCTGGATTTATTTCATGCCTTACAGGCTTGCCACATGCGTCTTCTGCATCACAGTGAATGACAGATAGCATGTTGGCTCAACTAAATGCTAACCAGGTATGTGATCTTTTTATTCCAGTAATAGAGCCGCATTTGGAGGATATATTTATCCCCTCTCCCTCTGCTGTTTGTTCGGTCTCTTTGGTAACGTTTTCTTAGAATGAAGGGTAAGCAAGATAAGACAAAAATAGACCCACACAGGCCCCAAATATGCTCAAAGAACGTCCCCTAACGAATTGAGCATGGCCAGACCATAGCCGTTGATACAGGGTGAGGTACTCTCAGACTATCAGCCTGAGCCGCAGATAGGCCACACGCTAGCCACAGTGCCAAGGACAACCTTCTGCAACAGCTTGTGTTTGTTCTGTGACTAAGGGCTTCCTATATTGACATCGATCAGTTAGCTATGTTGTTTTTTTAATTCATTTCCAGTGTGGCAGCTCCAGTGCATGTAAATGTGCTGTGTCTGTGTCTACTGTACGTGTGTACATAGTGCGCGCGCATGTGCCAGTGTGCACAGGCGCTCTGAGTCAGACTGTATTTATAAGTCTGAGGGTCTTTGAGCTCTGTGAGCGGAAGTGCTTTCCGAGGTGAAGAGAGACAGTTCATTGTTTCTCCCACTCGTTTTTCTGCTGCTCTCTTTCAGCTCTTCATCCATCCAGCCATCCATCTATCCATCCATCCATCCACTCCTACCATCAAGTCCTCCCCCACCACCTCCACTGTATTTACCCTACTCTCTCTCTCTCTCTCTCTCTCTCTCTCTCTCTCTCTCTCTCTCTCTCTCTCTCTCTCTCTCTCTCTCTCTCTCTCTCTCTCTCTCTTTCTTTCCATCTCTCTCTCATCTCTATCTCTCTCTCCCTCTCTCTATGCACCTACACAATGCCAGTTGTTTCTCTCCTGAACTTGAGGGCGAAATTCACCGCAAGGGGAAAAATGCCAGTCGTCAGTGCCAGTTTCTCGGCTAAGTGTTTTTATGAAAGGCCTGTTTCACTGGAGGACCCTCCTGTGGTGGCGGCTGTGTCTTATCCATTAGCGAGCCGAGGCCCTCTGGTGTTCCGAGGGTGAGAGGAGGGGGTGGTGGTGGTGGTGGCACACAACACACCATGGATGAGTCAGCAGCTGCCCTCTTTAAAACTGTCAGGCCACAATGAATTTGCTTGGGGTTGTTTGATTTCTCTTTCTTCCCTCAAAGCCTCTGGTTTAGGAATGCCAGTCATTCAAAAAGTTCAAATGTGCCTGGTTGTTAAGTCACCCAAGAGCAGCTGCCAATGTGGTTTGGTATTGTTTGTGTGGAACTGTGGTGGCTGCTTCTGAGAGTTTTGTGGGGTTTTTTTGTCCAACATTTACTTTACATGCAGTGACTCAGAGAGTCCTATTGAAAAGCTAGACATTCCTATGCATTTGTATGGTTGAACTGTTATGCACTAGCATATATATTCTCTCTCTCTCTCTCTCTCTCTCTCTCTCTCTCTCTCTCTCTCTCTCTCTCTCTCTCTCTCTCTCTCTCTCTCTCTCTCTCTCTCTCTCTCTCTCTCTCTCTCTCTCTCTCTCTCTCTCTCTCTCTCTCTCTCTCTCTCTCTCTCTCTCTCTCTCTCTCTCGTGGCTGTGCATGTTTCCCACGTAGTCGTTATATTGGTTTGGGGGCTCGTCTGAGCCCTTACAACATGACATAAAACATGTTCTAAACGTGACAAACCCAATGCCCCTGGAGCGCGCCTAACATTCGCCGCTCACTGGCTAGATCTTTATCAACGCTCCCAAAGTCGTAAACAGTGGAGCAACTTTATATTAACGGAGCCACACTTGATGACATTTGAGTATATACAGCTTAGACTGGTGTCTGCATTACTGGACACTGGTCATAGTAAACCACTGTCCCAGTGTTTTCCCATGTCGTTATCCCTGTAAGGCCTCAAGATGCGGCAGGTTCACTTTATCACTTAAAGGGACACCAGGCAAGCCTGATGCTTTTTCTCTACGAAACTCCCCCTCGCTCGGTCTGAAGCTCTTTTCCTTTTCTTTGCGTCTTCCGTCAAGGGTTTTCGCTGCTTCTTCGCCGGCTCTGCCATTATACACACGTTTGCAACAATCTCTAGCATTTCGTTAGCCTGCCTCTGTGCTGTAAACTGATCCTGCTTCGGTCGGCGGGTAGGATACACCGAACTTGCAAGTGGGATATTCTTCCTACAGGCAGTAGGGGCGGGCGAGAGAGCCTTCATTCGCCCCGTAATGAGTCATTTAGCCATATACGACTTACGAAGATGATTAATTAACACGAAAACGTTGCCTGGTGTCCCTTTAAATTGATTTGTCACTACGATGCAAGCACAGTGTTTTTCCGGTCTTGTGTACAAAATGTCCTACACATCAGGGGCCTGTACTACGAAGCGGGGTTTCTGGCTTATCTGGGTAACTTCGAGAGTAACTTGATCACGTGTGGCGTAACTTCCCGATTAACCCGTACTACGAAAGGTGGATAGGTTTTAACCGAGGTATGCTGCCATGGCAATTTACGCTGCATCTCAAACCTGCTCCGACCAGGTTATGTTCTTGGTTAACCCGAGGTTTCCGTTAACCACACCCTTTATAAGTACCACCCCTCCACTAACAATTTCTCCCGAGACATGTCGGCGTACCTGGATGATCCGACATTGGAGCGCAAATCGTGAGGGACTCTCTTCGCAGGGCGAGGGGTTTTAGAGACCGCCAAAAAATATATATAGCCTACCTGGACGATATTCTCTATGAAGATATAGATTGTCAGCCGAGGGAATTCGTTATCTTTGTCAGATGATCTAGGAAGACGTCTCATAGCAATGCCCGTACGTGGACATTAGGCTAATGTGGTGATGCTGAACATCTGACCAAGAATACTGTATGTCCGAAAATAAATCGGACATAGGCCTACAGTATGCTGAACATCTGAGCAAGAATAAATCGGACATAGCCTACAGTAGGCCTAGGCCTAATAAATTAAAATCACCATTTTAACAAACGTATTGAATTGAATGTCATATTACTGTACCCTGCACATAAAGGCTACACATTTCCACACCAGAATCCGACCGAATGCCTCCCTCAACCCCCTCCATAATCGGCCTTCCACTATTATTTGCGATGGCCAACTCCTCTGCTATTGTAAAACACTCTGGTGCCTTACAGTAGTGTTCAAAGACACCTTTTTCTTGTTAGCTGTAAAACAGAGGCCAAGTGAAGGCTATAACCTATAAGCATACTAGGCCTGCATGTTTTCATGACTATATAAACCACTATTCTGAATAATGTGTTTGTGTTTCATTTTCACCTGCTGCCATGTGCGTTTGGCAATGGTGTTGCATCTGAAATGTTCACAGGATTAGGCATACACTAAATCAGTCAATGGGGCTACTTAAACATTCAATTATCCTTATTACTGTAATCTATATGCCCACTTCTAAATTGTGTTGCATCTGTAGGCATTTCTATGAACTCAAAATAGGCAATTTAATTATTTCAACTCATTAAATACATTCCGCAAGCTATTAATCCTCCGTATTTGAAGAACATGTGGAAATAAAACTTTACTTTTAGGCATTTAGGCTACCCGATCTGCAATACGTTGCCAACAGCCTTGCCTTGCTTTGTTCACTGCCGACGTATTTGATTTTTGTCTTAGAGTGGGTTTTAATTCCTCATAACTTGTCATAATAATTTTGCATTCCTCATCCGTAAAATAAGGTGAACGCGTCATCACTGAAAGTGGTGATTTGCGCTGCAACCCGCCCCTTTTATGTGAACGCGCACAAACTCCAATGAGGTTAACCCCGGCTCAACAAATCAACTTCATAATCAGCGTCGTAGTACCGATTAGCACCACTTAAGATAACCAGGTTTTGTCAACCCCGGTTTAACAAAGTAACCCTGGGTTACATATGGGTAGGTTTAGCTCCCTTCGTAGTACAGGCCCCAGATCTCCCCTTTGCCCTGCATTCACTGTTTGTGGAACTGGATTTCAACTGTAGTACGTAGTCACATGAGTTGGCCCTGAAAGTTAAAAGTATTATGACAGCAAATGATCTCAGTAGCCTGAAGACTAAATAAGGAGGCAGCCCTCCATTATGCCCAGTGAGATCATGGCATGCAAGTGAAGCTTCTTCTGTTTTGCTGCTGATCTGCTTTGGGTTTTGCGATCATTCTCATTCATTTGCAGTGAGTTGCATAGGTATGTTGCATTATGTCTTTTTGGGCCACATAGCATTGCATAGGACTGACATTGCTGTTGATGAGCATTACCGATGTATCAGTGAGGTGGTGTTATGAGGTGGTACCTATGCCCTCTCTCTTCTCCACTGTCTTCCCCTCATGGTTGTGCAAAGAGCAGGGCTGTGGCTAAGCCCCCCAGGGACTCTGCTCCTCTCCCTGAAAGTGAGAGCTCCTGCTGCTGCTGCTGCTGCTGGTGGTGGTGGTGGTGGTGTTAGTGGAGGAGCACGGCTCCATCTCCCTCACTCCATGTTTGGTCCTGCGCCGCTGAAGAAGTAGCCAGAGACCGTAGAGGAAGATGGGAAGGACGGGTGTGGACGGCCTCAGGACTGAACAGGGTGGGCCCCCTTAATTACACACACACACAGGCAGGCAGACACTCACACTAAGTGATGGACAAGGAGTTTAAACATTGCTCTGACCCTCACAGATTCACAGATACTTAAATACCTCCCTCTCCACTCTGTGTCTGCACAACTATTTTTGAAAGTTTGGAAATCAATTGTGGTTGCAGACATGATTGAAATTGTACAGTGAAATTGTACAATTCTACAGTGACCTGCAGAGCATCCAGAAAATAATTGTATCACCTAATTTGACCCCCTTTTCTGATTTGACATGTTTGTTTCTCACTAGCTGCTTTCAGACACGTCCTCCGCAGTATGCCGATCTTTGTCAAACGGAGGTCCGACCCTTCGGTCGCTATCACGCTGACATTATGCAGTCATATGTGTTAACGACACCGACGCACATGAACAGAATCTCCGTGTGGTTGAACAGGTTGAACGTGGTTGAACACGCACATGAACAGAATCTCCACATGTTCTTCGCTTCGTTTAGACACAAGCTAATTTACACAATGTCCATCGGAAATACTAGGTGGGGAGTAGTGTAAGAGCCGGCTAAGTTCGGAATTCCAAATAGTCTTTTATGTTGTTCAGATATACCGCTTGACATCCGCAGAACATGGCAACTTACACCTAGGTCTGAAAGCAGCTAGTATCTCTCTCTCTTGGCAGTTGCAACACAAGAAATGACAACTTGACATATTGCTATATTGCACAAGTCCTTTCCTGTCCGGTCAATGCTAGACCTTGCTTCTCTGATCTTTTTTCATCAGCTGACATTTGAGTTGAGGAATAGCAAGACCACATGTATTCAACCTGTTTGTGTGTATGTATGTCCCAGGAATATGTGTTTCTTTCTGTATGAGTACATTCGTGTGTGTGTGTGTGTGTGTGTACGTGTGCATGTTTGTGTGCAGTGGTGTGGGTACTGGCCACACAGGAAGTGAATGTCTGCAGCCTGCTGGTGTTGCCCTCAAACATGTATGGAATGGATTGGCAACACAAATCATTTCCTCCCTTTTTTTTTTGCTTTTCGGAGGGGGTTGAATGAATGAAACTGGAAAGCACTTCAACCTGGGACTCCGTTGGTCTTTCCAACTGCAAATCTGAAAACACAACACAGACACACTTTCTCTAACCAATTAAATCTCTCTCTGTGTGTGTTTTCATACTGTGAAAAGTTCCAGCACATCCAGTTCACATCAACTACAACAATTGATTTTTGTTACTTGAAATGAAAGTTCCGTGTTTAAGTTCCATTCTCCCCTCTCAGTGGAGTGCTCTTTAGCAGTGGGGGATGTAAAGGTTGAGTGAAGCGAATGACGCCAGCCCGAGAGGGATGCTGGCTCCCCATACGGCCACATTATCTGTCGAGTCCCAGGCGGGCCGTGTCATTTCCTGTACGGGCGAGCGGGCGGCGGAGATGAGCGGCGTGTTTGTGTTTTTTTCCCTTAAATAGTAGTTTTGTGCGAAGGGGCCCATCCTATATTCAGACTCTGTTTACATGGTGAGCTGGAATGGGGAGAGTCATTAGTCACTATGGATGGAGAAAGAGGGAGAGAGGGAGTGAAAAGGGGACGATGACTCAACCTGACTTGAAAATCACTTTCTTATTTTGTCTGCTATTTGTCTTCTTTTCTTCTCTTGTTTTGTTCTCGTTGTGCTATTTCTAATTGTGTTGTGCCATACTGCATTGTCATGGCAGTTTCCTGCTGTAATGGCTCTTGTGGTTGTCATGGGCCCTGTGGCAAGCACAAAGTGTCGTCAGTGCGTGTGCCAGTGGCACAGCTGGCAGAGAACAATGTTGGCACCATCGAGGTTCACGCTTAGGTCATTTTGGCGCATGTTTAGCAGAAATGTGCTTACTGTGCTTAAGTCTAAAACATCCACGGAGTGAATGAAAGTGAAGGTGTAAAAAAAAAAAAAAGCCAGTTTTTTTTTTTTCAGTCCTTTTTTTCCCTCCTGGGGAAAAGGTTTCCAAGGAGACCATTTCTGGTATGTACACCACAACAGAGCTCAGATGTGCTCAGGCCTCTTAATAGCCTCAACCACTTAGCGACCATCCAAAATAGAAAAGAAATTCCCGCCGCTGCACTTGTGGTGGTGATCACTGATGAAGTGCACAAGCAGATAATTAGGTGGTGATTTATGAATCTCGGGCCAGTTAATGGCACTTGTGCAAAACCACAGAGTACCTTGCTGCTTTCCCAGTCTGTGTTGTATTTCCCTTTGCAAGTGTTTGTGACGTGCTTTGTAGCTAGTGCCAGTGAGTATCAGGTGAGAGGACATGCTGCTCCGATCTAGAGCAGTTTCATCTCGCTGCGGTCGAATGCACTCTGCAGTAGGCTACGCCTGGAGTCAATCATGGTTAAAGTAGATGCCCGCAGAGGCATCAATCACAAGCAGGCAAGCAGACCTGCCCGCCACTTACAGAGTGACCCAGTGTGCTTCAGCCACAGAGATATTCGCCTCAAGAAATTGCTGTCAGGTGAAACTACTGTACATTCACACATATGGTTGGGGTGGGATACAGGCTCTGGGCTCTGCAGAGCGCCTTGACAATGTCAATTGTTTTGGTTCAGTATGGTAATTCAGTTGAATTGAATGGCCATGGAGAAAGGACTTGAGGAGCCTGGTTGTGCAATCGTGTATTTCTATTTCTTTGTCTGTACAGTATGTGTCAGGGGGATTTGAACCTCATGACTCAGGTGACGCATGTGCCTCATAATAGCCAGTTGAACAGTGGGACCAAGTCAAAACAAAAGGTGGACTGAAAGCCACACGACTGTTTGATTTGACCTCATCAATCTCACTGTACAACTGCCCAGTGATGCCTTGGCTGTTTTCTGAGATATCGCCTCTTGTCTTTCTTCACTCATGTTACAGTGCAGCCTTTATGAGATTTAGCCGTGGAGACCACCCATCGCTTCTCTGTTTTCCTGGCCATGTGAGTTGATTTTCTCTTTTTTATGTGCTCAAGATTGAATTAGTTTTATGGCTCTCTCCACAGGATTCCATGAATGCCTTGGTTCTAGATTTGGACTTCCCGGCCTTACGCAAGAACAAGAACATTGAGACCTTCTTGAACAGATGTAAGCATGTATTTGTGTTCGTGTATCTGTTCAGTTCAGTAAATGTGCACTTGTGTATGTGTCTGTGTGTGTGTGTGTGTGTGTGTGTGTGTGTGTGTGTGTCGTATAGAATGGGCGGTGGCAGTGTATCTGAGTGTATGTGTGTAGGAGGTGGTATTAACTCAAGTGGTTATAGCAGGCCACTGGATCATCTCTTAAACCAATTCTTACATTCCCTGGCCTCTTCCTCCAACAGCCAGTGAGTACTGGTAGCTTTGGATTAGTACTAATTAGCTTAGCCATTTTCTAATGACTTCCTCTATCCTATTGTATGATACCGAGCCTTTCAAACAGCTAATTAGCCAATTAATGTTAGCCATTGTTTGCATTTCTCTACATAATCGGTTTGCCTACTACAAAAGCACACACATAACCTCTGTTCATTGATTACAGTGGCAACATAGGTCCGTATTGGTTAAATACTGACAGTGGTCCGCACTAGCTTTTTCTATTATTCTTTTGAAAATGGCAGTTGAGGAGCTCTAAAAAAGGGCTTTTGTCACAGGGTGATCTGTATAGCACCCTCACAAAGCTGTTAAAGTTGACATTGTATTTGACAGTTTGAAATGTCAGTGATGAATCCTGTCTGTAAGTGCATAGTGAGAGAAGTCCAAGACCGTATGTGTATGTGTGTCTGTGTCTGTGTGATCCCCTTTGTTTCCTGGACAAACAGTGGTGTGTCTGAGCACTTGTGTTCTTGCAGCTCACCACTGTTTTACTTCTGTAATTATCTAATCATAGCTCTGCATCAGACCCAAAAGAGCACCGTTGCCATGGTGACCATATGGGCTGAATGCAGGAAGAGGCGTTTTGGCTAGAGATGTTAATAATATACTGCAGACACAGAGGTACAGAGCATGAAGACTGACTAGTGCTTTGTGGCATGGTGGTGACAGGGGTTTTCTGTAGTCTGGTACACACAGGTAAATGATTAGGTGTGTTTCTGTCTGTCTGTCTGTTTGTCTGTCTGAAATTGGTGGGGAATATGTGTGTCTGTTCCATAACCGTGTCTGTGTGTAGATGATAAGGTGATGGGGCACATCAGAGATCTGCAGATGAAGTCTGAAGACTTTGATCGAGTGAAGGTGATCGGCAGGGGGGCCTTTGGCGAGGTTCAGTTGGTAAGATGCTCTCTCACTCTTTCTTACCTCTCTCTGACACACACATACACACACACACACAGATGTATGTATAAACCAAAACATGACTATTTCACCATACAGACACATGTACACACAAACACGTGGGCAGACGGTTGTACTCCCAAACCAAAACATTACTTTAAAGACACTACACACACACACCACACGCAGACCTAAACCACAAGCCACTCATGCACAGTCATGCGTCGAGTACACCACGTACACACCACAACACTCTTCGTAAAAACAAGTATACACATCCAAAGTCTGAGGTTTAGAGAGTGTGTGTGTGTGTGTTTGTGTGTGTGTTTGTGTGTGTGTGTGTGTGTGTGTGTGTGTGTGTGTGTGTGCATGTGCGTACACACTGAATGCAGGGTTACAGCAGCCTCACTACGGTGTCGACCGAGTGTGTCCCCCAGCTCATTTGCAGCTGTATAATAATTCCCCCTTTCGAGAGAGAGAGAGAGAGAGAGAGACGCAGGCCTTATCTCTCTGTTTGATCTCTTTCACTGTGTCTCCTTTCTCATTTTATTGTTATCCCACTCAATTACTCTGTCAGATGGATAAAGATGTAGACCCATTTCAGGCTCTAAATACTTGACACTTGACGCTCTCACATGTTTGTTAATGTGTGTGTGTGTAGGTGCGACACAAAGCATCTCAGAAAGTGTACGCCATGAAGATCCTGAGCAAGTTTGAAATGATAAAGCGATCCGACTCCGCCTTCTTCTGGGAAGAGAGAGACATCATGGCCTTCGCCAACAGCCCGTGGGTCGTCCAAGTAAGACACAGACACGCCCACCCGCCCACCCGCACTCACATTCAAGGGTACATACAAGGGCACGCATATAGAGTGCATCTCTTACAGTAGACATTTTCATTGGTGCCCTTGTGTATAACTACTACAACAGATTAGTATTCCTTCATGTGATCATTTCCTGTTTATCAAATTATTATCAGTTACTTTTAACAAAGGTAATTTTGTCCAAAAAATGAAATAAAACAATTACATTTCAATACATTTGAGTGGATTTAATGCAATCCATCTGCATTTATTATATGTATATTTTTGTGTACATATATGTCGGTATGGTTTTGTGTGTGTGTGTGCGTGTTTTTGAGAGAGTCTGTCTGTCAGTCTTGTCTGCTTGTCTGCTGGTGCTCCAAAGGTCTGCAATGTGTTTTGTCCTTTCCTCAGCTGTGCTGTGCCTTCCAAGATGACCGCTACCTGTACATGGTGATGGAGTACATGCCCGGCGGTGACCTGGTCAACCTGACCAGCACATACGACGTGCCCGAGAAGTGGGCGCGCTTCTACACGGCCGAGGTGGTGCTGGCCCTGGACGCCATCCACTCCATGGCCTTCATCCACCGCGACGTCAAGCCCGACAACATGCTGCTGGACTCCCATGGCCACCTCAAACTTGCCGACTTCGGCACCTGCATGAAGATGGACGCGGTGAGATCTAGCGAGAGAGAGTGTATTCGTGTGTGTTTCTGTATGTGTGTGTACAGTGCGTTAGGGTGTTACACTTCTGTTACAAATGCATGTTTTTGTCTCTCTGATTTTTGTTATGTTGTTTAGTGACTAATTATTCACTTCACTTATGCAGTCACTTATTGACGTTTTAAAAGGACACTTCTCTTTGTTAGTAAGACTGTGTGTGTTTAAGAAGAATGTGTTTTTGTGAGTTTATTTTCTGAAAGGAAGAGTGTATGTGTGAGAGTGTATATGTGAGTAAGTTTGTTTACCTGAGTAGGTGTACGTGTGAGAGGAAAGGAATTATTCCAACAGTTAGTCATAGGGCTAGTCATTTGGAACTGCTGGATTTGCCTTTGTATGTGAAACTGTCCACCAGTAAAGCCTACAGCAACTAAACATAGTTGAAGGAGTGGGTGGGCTTTGTGTGCGTGCCTGTGTGTGTGTGTGCCTGTGTGTGCCTGTGTGTGCCTGTGTGTGTGTGCGCCTGTGTGTGTGCGCCTATGTGTGTGTGCGCCTATGTGTGTGTGCGCCTGTGTGTGTGTGTGTGTGTGTGCCTGTGTGTGTGTGCCTGTATGTGTGTGTGTGTGTGCCTGTGTGTGTGTGTGCCTGTGTGTGTGTGTGCCTGTGTGTGTGTGTGCCTGTGTGTGTGTGCGCCTGTGTGTGTGTAAGCCTGTGTGTGCGCCTGTGTGATGGTATATGAGTGTGTGAGAAAGAGACAGAGAAGGCGAGGGCATGTCTCGCAGTCCCTGTTGCATGAAGTATGTGCGGTGGAGTTAGTCAGTGGGTGAGTCATTCCTGCTGGAATATTCAGAGTACGCCAAAGCTCACCGCTCTCACCACTCCTAGCTCACCGTCTGCGCCACTGTCCACATGCGTGAGCCTCTCAGTGACCTGCTGAAGCTACGCCCCCAGGTCACCCACCCCTGACCTCCTGATCCAGTCAGCCATCCTCATTCCTCTCTCCCTCTCTCGTCGTCAGTGCTGGCTCAGGGAAAAGGCATCCATTTTCTTGTCATTCACTCTTTCCTGCATGCTTTAGTCATCAGTATTGGTGTGCAGAGTTTGTGCTGACATCACACGTGGTGATTATTAACAGTGTTATTATGTCCATGAGGCAGCGGAAATGTCAGTAGAATGTTTTTTGCGTAATGGGTGAAAGCCACCCATATATGGAGATATTATGTGTTTGTGTTCTATCGCCATCTGGTGATGACCTTTGCTGTAGCATTGAACGCTGTGTTGCCAAATCGGTTGTGGTCTGGCCTAATAATTCAGGATTTTTTGAATGTCTCTGAAAATTAATTTAGAACTCTGTTAGTGGCTGCCCAGTGAAGTAGTAGCTAAGGTTGATATGAGCGCTGGGAGCAGTGTTTGGAACATTTTTCTCCATGCTTAACTGAAAAGCTGTGGAAGTCCAGAGTCTAATTTAATTGCGTCCATTAAATTATATTATTACAGTGATCATGACTTGTGGGCTATGGATTGCAGGAATGATATAAATAGACATGACTGGCTCAAACAGTTGTTTTCACAAGTCACAATGTTAAAAGCTTATGATAGTTTTGATACTACAACTTAAATATTTTTTCGACAAAAAAGGTTTTAAGGTCTCTACTGCTTTTGAAGTGTGTTGTGAAAGGAATGTTTTGACTTTGGCTGTTGTGACCCATCCCCCCTTGATTGCCTGACTGATAAAAGTGATTGATCAATTGGCTGATAGAAGTGATTGATTGATTGATTGGTGCTCCCCAGACTGGTATGGTGCATTGTGACACAGCGGTGGGCACGCCCGACTATATCTCCCCTGAGGTCCTCAAGTCGCAGGGAGGCGATGGCTACTATGGGCGGGAGTGTGACTGGTGGTCAGTGGGCGTCTTCATCTATGAGTTGCTCGTCGGTAAGTGACCTTTCCACATCTTTGGCTGGCCACATTATGCCATGAGAATGACGTTCTTTAGACTCACAAGGAATCTTTCATGTGGCTGTTCGTCCTCAGGTGAAACGCCGTTCTATGCCGACTCGCTGGTCGGAACCTACAGCAAAATCATGGACCACAAGAACTCGCTCAACTTCCCAGATGATGTGGAGATCTCCAAGGACGCCAAGAACCTAATCTGTGCCTTCCTCACAGACAGGTGAGCGGACCCGGTACTCTGCTCATTGGAGTTATGACTGTATAACTGCCACTGCAACTCTGAGGAAACTCCTGAGGACCTGAAGCTCTGAGAACATGAGATGATGAGGAATTGAATGTTTTTAAGATGGATGAAATTAAAGCACCATGACCCCGAGCCAAACACCTTCCCAGAACCTTTTTTCCCTTGGTCGAACCCTGTAGAAGTTTCATACCATTCAGGGCATTATTAGTGGGGTAATTTACGAGATAAAAGTTGGTTCCATTTCGACTGCAGAACGTCATTAGTTTCTGACAGCGCTACTCGACCAGGGTTCGACCAAGGGAAAAAAGGTTCTGGGAGGGTGTTTGGCTCGGGGTCATGGTGCAAAGAACCCTAGGGGGAAATTACTCCGAACCATCGCTAGGACATGCTTTTTTATCAGTAGATTAAAAAAAAACCGCAACTTGCATTTGTTACATTTTTGTATTTGTTTTTTAAATAAAAAAAAGTGATGGGCTATGAGAGCTGCATAATACAGTTTTATGCAGTAGGTTTGGTGAACTCCGTATTTATGCTGCTGTATTCTCCTCCCTCTGAACCGGTTCCCGTCCTCAGGGAAATACGTCTGGGTCGTAACGGAGTGGAAGAGATCAAGCGCCACCCTTTCTTCAAGAACGACCAGTGGACCTTTGACACCATCAGGGACAGTGAGTTAACACACCAATGTTTACCTAACCAGTATTTTATTACCATCACGTGTCCATGATGAAAAGTTTTCCTCTGTCCATTTTTGGATTTAAATTTCAATTGACTGTATGGTCATGAGAAATCTATATGAATTACCATCATATGAACCTAACTAGACCTAAGGTAAACAACGTATGTTAATATTTTCAGACTTGCACATATGAAAGTATGCATACTTTGGAAGTGATCTGCCTCTTATCTCTTTGGTTTCTTTTGTCCCTTCTCTCCCCCCGTCCCCAGCTGTGGCCCCAGTGGTTCCCGAGCTAAGCAGTGATATTGACACCAGCAACTTTGACGAGATCGAGGACGATAAGGGCGACGTGGAGACGTTCCCAACACCCAAAGCCTTCGTGGGAAACCAACTGCCCTTTGTGGGCTTCACCTACTTCAAAGAAGATCAGTTAGTGTTCCACTTTCTCACTGTTTCTTTTTTAAATATCTTTTTTTTTTGCTCATCGTTTCCCCATCTCTGCTCCCTTGCGTCTGCTATCCTGCTGGTTTTGATTTTATATGACTATTTGATAGTTTGAGAAAGGAGAAGTGTAAGACAAAGCACTGGCTGAAGAGTGACCAGTAAGCTCTAAAGGCTGCCAAATGAAAGTGACCCCCTGTCTGTTTCTCTCTCTCGTCCTCTCTCAGGTTGCTAAGAGGCTCAAATCGGTCTGCCGTGGAGAACGAGCACCTAGTGTCCCTCAAGGCAAGTCCCACCTGCACCTTCACCCAGCCCCATTCAGTAGCCGTGTATCGGTAGACCACAGGAGGCAATCACTTCCTATAACATCACAGCTGCATAGTAAAGCGGCAGACTGCTGTGGTCGTCTGGTCAAGTAATGCTGGGCCAGCGGAGGTTAAACCCAGCGTGTCGCTGGATTGCGAGGGCCCTCTAAGCCCTGTGGAAGTTGGCCCCTGAGGCGGATGGATTAGGGGTTAATCCGCAACTAATTGAGTGACTTCTTAACGACACATCCAAACATAACGAGCTTTTTTGTGAGTGGCCAAACAAGAGGCTAGTACCCACAGGGGACAACAGGACGTTTTTCCATGTGCTGATGCTAACTCGGTTCCTCTGTTTGTTTTCTCTTCCAGGATGCCTCTGTGGTGAGCTGGACTTTGTTCTCCGCTTGTGATAGCCCATGTTTGAAATGGTCTTTATGGAGGTAGAATGGGACATGGAAAAGTAGTTCTGAGCACACATTAAACAATGTAGTCATGATGCGGGTAAGACCGTAAGTGGGAAGTAACGTAACGTAACAACTCCTGTGGCATTTTTATGGCCTTAGTGGTTTGTTTTGCTCATAAGTCTTTTTTAAATGGAGTTGTTCCCTCAGTAAGAAAGCAGAATCATGTTTGCCCTGTATTTACCCTTTGTGTGTGTGTGTGTGTGTGTGTGTGTGTGTGTGTGTGTGTGTGTGTGTGGTGTAGTCAGCAGCACTGCAAAAGCAGCTGCACGTGCTGGAGGAGAAGCTGAACACCGAGATGCAGGCCAAAGATGATTTCGAACAGCGCTGGCGCACCGCCACAAACCGCATGGAGAAAGTGACCAAAGAGCTGGATGAGGAGGTGCACAACTACTTTATCTCTCTCTCTCCTCCTCTCTCTCTATCTCTCTCTCTCTCTCTTTTTAGATTGACTTTTAGATGGACTTTTGATGAATCTTTTAGATTCATTCTTTATTACTATCTCACTTTTCACCTCAACCCTGTCAAATCAAACCCTGTCAACCCTGTCAAATTCAAAGTGTAAAATTTGTATTATTACATAGAAAGGAATTGTTCCTCCGCACTTCTGTGTTAAACAATCAACGGGAGACGACTAATTATATATAGGGAGACGTAGTTCACCAGAGCAACACAGATGTTAAATCCTTAGTTTTTTATTTTATAAGGTGCCAACATGCAAAGGACTAACGTTTCGATGTGCACCCACGTCTTCATCAGAGTCTTATTATTATGAGTCCAATAGACTCTGATGAAGACGTGGGTGCACATCGAAACGTTAGTCCTTTGCATGTTGGCACCTTATAAAATAAAAAACTAAGTATTTAACCTCTGTGTTGCTCCAGTGAACTATGTGTCTCTATGTAAAATTTGTACATCGTATATCACACATTGTAGCACCTTGCAGGAAAGTTGAAACCCAGATTATTCATACATATTACACATCATTAAACGTTAATTAAACATACCTTTTTTTTTTGATAGATTCATTTAGTTTTACATTTATTAAAGCAGCATATTGTGATTTGAGACCAATATGGTTGTGTATCTACATGGTATGAGGATAAACAGGTGTCGTGGCATGATGAGCTGTGACTGACCTTTGCTGTGAATGCATGGTCCTCTTTAGACCAACAGCCGTAAGAACCTGGAGTCGTCCCTGCGGCAGCTGGAGCGGGAGAAGGCCCTGCTGCAGCACAAGAGTGTGGAGAGCCACCGCAAGGCCGAGAGCGAGGCTGACCGCAAGCGCTGCCTGGAGAATGAGGGTGAGAGCAGACCTCCTCTATTTATTCTGTCCTCTAGATGTTCATAAGTATCTTCAATGTGTTTCCTCTAAAGCCCAATGCCAGAGTGGCACATTAGTATACCAAAAGTGTTGGTGGAGTTGAATGCACTTCTTTTCCATTCTGTACATTTCTGTATGTGTCTGGCCATCGCAGTGAACAGCCTCAGGGACCAGCTAGAGGAGCTGAAGAAAAAGAACCAGAACTCCCACATCTCCAATGAGAAGAACATCCACCTGCAGAAACAGGTCAGCAGCAGGACCAGGGCTCCTGGGTGTTGATGCAATAAGCACTGGACTAGACAGACCTTTAGATATGTACACAATCCACATGTAGCGATAGGTACTTTCACAATCAGGATATGCTTTATTGTTTAATTAGCATAAACATTTTTCCATGTTTTTCACAATCAAGGTTAGATATTTGTACAATATTTTTGTTATTGTTCATTGTGTAAGCATAATTTCAGTAAGGCTGGAAGTTGCATATGTATCATAATATACCGTACTATTTATAGAAAATGTGTTGGAGTGGACAAAAACTATGACTAAGTTTAATGCATATCTAATGCTTTTTCTGTGCTGAATTCAACCAGGTCAGCTATATTTCTAAGCGTATCCCTGACAAAGATGTGGCCTAATTTTAAAATACCAGATATTTTCGTTAAAATTACGATAGGTCTGGGTGTGTCATTCTCACAATTGGGACATGTTACAGAATGTCCTAGTGTGGTCCAGTTTTCTGCCAACAGTACCATTTTGTTATGATGTGTAAGAAGTGGTGTAGTTTTAACATGAAACATCAATTTTTGGATGAAAATGGCTGAAAAATGTTAAGCGCTGAAATGTTGCATGTATGTCTTTTATATGGCTAAAACATTCAGTACATGTTAGTATTTGAGCGTGTATGCGGACTTGTTTATGTGTGAAAGTGTGTGCATGTGTGAGGTGATGCTCCTCAGCTGGAGAAGACATGCATCTCTCACGGAAGCAAATTGGATGCAGGTGTATATGTGGCAGGGTGGTCCTCTGGCTTGTTTCCCATGTCCATGTCTGTGAGGATGCTGATGTTGTTTGTGTGGGGGAGTGAGTGTAAGAAAGCACTTCTGCAGTGTGAATACCATTCTGCTGGTGTATGTGTGTCACTGAGTGAAATGAGAGTGTGTATTTTTATAGGTGTCTATAAATGACACAAGGATGGCCGGATATTAACAAATAAATACGTATGTGGTGATGAAATAAATATGGTGCTTCTCTTCAAGATGATGTATTTAAAGTGTATCTAACTCTGCAGAAGTGTGTGTGACTCCGTGTGGCATGCCCTTTCGCCCTCTCAGCTGGACGAGGCCAACGCTCTGTTGCGGGCGGAGACAGACGCGGCGGCGCGCCTGCGCAAGTCTCAGACGGAGCTGACCAAGCAGCTGCAGCAGATGGAGGCCAACGGGCGCGAGCTGCAGGACAAGTGCTGCCTGCTGGAGAACAGCAAGCTGAAGCTGGAGAAGGACTACATCGGCCTGCAGGCCGCGCTCGAGGCCGAGAAGAGAGACTGCAGCCAGGGCTCGGAGACCATCACCGACCTGCAAGGTAGCTTTTCACCACTACGAATTTTCCATAATAGTCGTTACCAGTCGTTATGTACGGGTACAGCGCTGGTGCTAACGTGACTACTAGTGCTAGCTGTTGGCAACATGTGTTCAGTGTTTCCTACAGAATTCAATTCTATTTGTGGTGGCAGGTTTGCAGAATTAACTTGAATGCAACAGTTTTTAACAAATTAGCGCAGCATGGTTATGATGCTAACTAGATTTAAGCACAATTTTTGGTACAACCTGGAAAATCATTGTGTGGTGGTCAATGTTGATATTGTGGTGGGCTGCCACAAATAAGTCAATGTATGGGATGGTTACCAATAGCAGAGGTGTTCTTATTGTCCTTCAGTATAGCTGTACTCAACTTACATGATGTCACTGTGGAACAGGTCTCATTTCCAGTGATGTACTTCCACACATACAGTAGGAATGTCTAGCCCATTTAGCCTTTAGCCATTTTGTAGTTGACTGCTGCCTACAGCACTGACAAGCTATTTTCATAGTCGACTAGCCGATTAGTTGATGAAACCCCTAGCGTGGAGCGGGACAGTGCATGTTTGTGTGTGTGTATGTGAGTCTTTGTGTGTGTGGTCAGTTATCCGTGCACCCACTGGGGTCTCCTCATGTTGTAGCCCACTGTCTTTAACCCTTAAAGGTGTAGGTTTTTGAACATTCTAAGTTCCGCAACAATTGAAGGTTCTAAAATTCTATGTTGAATTCAATGAACCCAGATATTCTTTAGAACGTTCATTTCTCAACATTCCCGTCACACCGGTGTGATGGTACTCCTTTAAGGGTTAATTGGATGGTCTCCAATGAAATGGAAACCCACTCACTGGGTGTGGCATCTCCCCTAGCAAACGTAAAGGGAGCAGGAGGGATTCTGATGGGGTGTACACCTATGAGTTGAGAATGTGTGCACACATGAGACTCTATCTGTATTTGAGCCGTGTCATTTTGCCCATTTGTCTCCTATTAATCGACAACCTCCCTCTGCCTCCCTCTGTCAGGGCGCATCACAAGTCTGGAGGATGACGTGAAGCAGTCGAGAGTGGCCTTGTCCAAAGCAGAGACGGAGAAGCGTCTGCTCCAGGAGAAACTCACAGACCTGGAGAAGGTGGAGCCTTCATCTTCATCTCTTCCATTCTTTCAGTCTTCATGTGATCAGTCTCTCTCCCTCTCTCCGATCACCATCTTCTCCTCCATTACCCCATAACCATATGTCATAGAGAAGCAATGGCTTCACGAGTTTCTCGGTATTATAGTATGTGTATATTATGCTTTTATTTATTTTTAATTTCTATTTGTTGCTTTTGAAAAGCACATTGAATTACTCCTGTGTATGAAATGCCCTATATAACCAAACTTGCATTGTGTTGTCTAATGGTGTGTAGCCCAGAACCCAAAGTTCTTCTTCCTCATTTCCATGCCTTGTTTTTTTTCCCGTGTGTGACCCCTGTAGGAAAAGAACAATAAGGAGATCGACATGATGTACAAGCTGAAGGTGCTGCAGCAAGGCCTGGAGCAGGAGGAGGCCTCCCACAAGGCCACCAAGGCCCGGCTGGCTGACAAGAACAAGATCAGCGAGTCCATCGAGGGAGCCAAGTCCGAGGCCATGAAGGGTAAGGATGAGCCCCCGCGGGAGCCCCAGCGTCAACAAAAGAGTCGTGACAGTCCCTTGTCAGCGAAATCCTAAAAACAACACGCTGGTGTTGTCTCTGTGTGCATGTGTGTGCGTGCGGGCGTGTGTGTGCGGGCGTGCGTGTGTGCGGGCGTACGAATGAAAGCCACTGCTGGCATATGATAAATAGATCCACTGGATGCTTATTTATGGATTATGTGTTGTGCATCGTATGGGTGTGAGTTTGCTTCGGTTGGGGTGTGTGTGTGTGTGTGTGTGGAACAAGACATGCATTGCTGTGTAATTTGGCCTGCAGTTTGTGTTTATGGTTGTATGTTTATTAGGATATGTTTATACAAGGGAGTATATTTACATGTGTATGGATGCATGCTTGTGTGTGTGTGTGTGTGTGTGTGTGTGCGCAGATGTGGAGCAGAAGCTGCAGGAGGAGCGGACGGCTAAACTGCGTGTGGAGAACAAGCTGCTGGAGCTGGAGAAGCATAGCTCCATGCTGGACTGTGACTACAAGCAGGCACTGCAGAAACTAGATGAACTGCGCAGACACAAGGACAAGCTCACAGAGGAGGTCTGTCTGTCTGTCTGTTCGTCTGTCTGTCTTTTGTGTGCTTATATTTAACATACATGTTTGTGGATGTTTAAGTGCGTGCCTCTGAGAGTATACAGTATGTACATGAATCAACATGTGTGCACGCTAGGCACGCGTTTATGTTCAGGCATGTTTATGCTAACAGGCGCTAGCTGTTGTACACATTACCTAGTGGCTTTGCATGTTTGCGCAGAATGGAGCCGCCTGGATTTGGGAGGCAGAGGGAGGGCCGTCTCGGACATTAGAGCAACAATTTATTTAACCCACACACAGGGCTCTGCTAAGTGGAACACCAGGCTAGTTCCAGCGAGTTGGACTGTCTGCCCATCTCTGTGTTTACTAGCCTCTTGCAGCCACACTGGCCTCTGGCCCCTGCATACCAGATAGTGCCATTAGTGCTCTTTTAGGGTTTGGTCACCAGAGAACAGTACACACACAAACACACACACACACACACACACACAAACACAGTGATGAGGAGAGACTCAGTGGTTGAGGCAGGCTGTGCCTCTCCCTTGTCTTTTGAGTTTAGTGCGTCTCTAGCTGTTGACAATGTAGCAAGTGGGTGTGATGTGATTTGTTAACCGGTTAAACTGGTGACTGCAATGCACAATACAGAGAGGATTGTGAACACAGAGACGTTTGTTCTTCCCTTGTACTGATTTGAGTAGATATAAACCTTGGTTCATGTACAAGTTGAAATATGTAAATATAGGAATGCATGTTTAGCACTGAAAGGCAAGGAAATGTTAGTAGAACTGGTAAAAAATATTAGCTAAAACATTAATATAGTCTTAAAGGCAAGAAAGAGATACAGCTTTAATGATACAAAGCAATATGCCAAGTCAGCATGGTAGACAGAAATGTTGAAGAGAATATGAGTTGAAGAGTGTATGAGTTCATTCATGTGCCATCATAGGCAAATACACAGTGATATGAAAGTGATTGACAATAATGAACAATTCTGATTGCGCTAGTCATTAGGCTACTTTTGCATGTACATTCACCCCTTCACCTGACCGCTGTGCCATGTCCATGCCCATCCCCAGGTGAAGAACCTGACCTTAAAGATCGAGCAGGAGATGCAGAAGCGCACGCTGACGCAGAACGACCTGAAGGTGCAGGTCCAGCAGCTCAACTCCCTGCGCACCTCCGAGAAGCAGCTCAAGCAGGAGACCAACCACCTTCTGGACATCAAGCGCAGCCTGGAGAAACAGAACCAGGAGCTCCGCAAGTACGGAGCACCACACACACACACCTACACACACACATACACACACCTACACACACACACTTTCACATACTCACACAATGTATCTCACAGTGGATTATTTAGGGGTTCATTGTTAAATGTCACAAACCTCTCACTTATTTTCTAGAACTTATTGGGGTAACTAAGGAAATTCACTTGGGTTTACAAATCTTCCATGGGCCTCAACTCAACATTTATCAGTGCTATGAAAGCAGTATCCTGCAACTGTGTTTGTTTAGTACTGTAAGCGTGTGACCTAATCAGAAAACCGAGGGTGTGGAAACAAAGCCCTTTGTTCCTGTTGCTGTTCCTGTGATGGAGTGGCCTGGTGACGCCTGACGGGCTCTGTGGAGCAGGCTGCTCATGTGTCTGTCCTGTGTGCTCAGGGAACGTCAGGATGCAGATGGACAGATGAAGGAGCTGCAAGATCAGCTGGAGGCTGAGCAGTATTTCTCAGTAGGTTCTCGCACCACAGATCTACTTATAATAATAATAATAATAATAATAATAATAATAATAATAATAATAATAAGCTTCATTTGTATAGCACCTTTCATACACAGAATGCAGCTCAAAGTGCTTTACATTTGGTCCACTTCACACTACCCAAACCTGTCCTAACAGCACGTTCAGGAAGGAAATCTGAGAAATAGACAGTTTTGATTACTGACTGTCCTTAGGGGGCCTAGTAAGTGTGCTCTGTAAGGTGTTCTGAATGTCTCCCTCTCCTTGCAGACTTTGTATAAGACCCAAGTACGGGAGCTGAAGGAGGAGTGTGAGGAGAAGAATAAGCTATATAAGGACATGCAGCAGACTCTGCAGGAACTACAGGAAGAGAGGTAGGAGTCCCAACAATGGCATCTCACCCTGAGTGAGTGACCCAAAGGAACACACAGCCATGTTTTAAATATACTTCCTCCACATGTCAATTGGCACGTCAATATTATGATTCTGTGGGACGTTATGCCGTCTTGCTGAGTAGTGTTGAACGTCTCAAACAAAGAAACAAGCGGTAAACACCTTAAGGCTGATGGTACCAGTTCACATCTATCTCTAACCTCTTGTAGGCTTGTAGTAATTGGTGGTCAGTGGTGTCACTGGTTAGCAGATCCTTGTCTGACCCCACCCTTCCTCCTCCCGTGTGAACAGGGACTCGCTGGCGGCCCAGCTGGAGATCACGCTTACCAAGGCGGACTCGGAGCAGCTCGCACGCTCCATCGCCGAGGAGCAGTACTCCGACCTGGAGAAGGAGAAGATCATGAAGGAGCTTGAGATCAAGGAGATGATGGCGCGGCACAGGCAGGAGCTGGGCGAGAAGGACACCACCATCAGCTCAGTGAGTCAGAGCGTTCCCATACGCGCAGCGTCGCTTTATGCTAATGTGACAACTGATTACATGACTGATACTGCCTGTTTAAAGTAGTAGTACAGTAAAACATCACATAGATTTGTAAAGACATATTGCATAGTTTATGCTTTCCCAATGAAAGAAACACACTGAGGTATTCACATTGTGTGAATGGTCTATGAGGAGAGGACATTTTAGGATTTAAGAAAAATTGGTCATTTGTTCGCCTTGCCCTCACGCCCTAACCAAAGTTTCCAATTGTCCCTGGTATCATCTTCACAGTTAGAGGAGGCTAATCGCACGCTGACGAGCGATGTCGCCAACCTGGCCAATGAGAAGGAGGAGCTGAACAATAAACTGAAGGATAACCAAGAAGGTATGTTGTCCTCCCACTCTCACTTCCTGCTATCTCTTCCTGTTTGAAAGTTCGGCGCACTCTAATCACTGTTGGAAAAGGCAACGGAAACTTGCCGATGTTTACCAGTGTGCTGGAGATGGGTTTCCATGATGTATCCTATCCTATCCTATCCCCCCACCCACACATCCCTGCACTGTTGTGATCATTCTTCATGGGTCAATTTGGATTTGGTGTTTGATGGACTGTAAAGCAAGGTTTAGATTCAATGACCTGACAGACCTTTGAACTTTATTTTGTGTGTGTGTGTGTGTGTGTTTGCTATCCAGATATGCAGAAGAAGATGGACTTGGAGCAACAAATCAACCAGATTAAGAACACCTATGAAAAGCAGCTTCAGTCCGAGAGAACTTTGAAAACCCAGGTAGGGCAGATGATCAGGCCAACCCTTCACCAATGAAAGTTGACCCTATGGTTGGGGTCAGGTGTCTTTCTACTTAGTCATTCACTGCCTCCTCTGACCAAAGTGAGGTCACTGCTAATTATTCATGTGATGTTTGTCGTGTGTGTGTGTGTGCGCATGTGTGTGGATGTCTGGTCCAGGCGGTAAACAAGTTAGCTGAGATCATGAACAGGAAGGAGGTGCGGGGCGGAGGCAGTCGCCGCGGCAACGACACAGACATGCGGCGGAAGGAGAAGGAGAACAGGAAGCTGCAGCTGGAGTTGCGCTCAGAGAAGGAGAAGCTCAACAGCACCATCATTAAGTACCAGAGGGAGATCAACGAGATGCAAGCGGTACACACACACACTCTCTCACACACACACACACACACACACACACACACACACACACCCTAACAGCTGCATTGGTGCCAAAGAGATGAGTGAAATTGAGTTGCAGGCCACACTCAAGCAGGTACACAAGAGTTAGTCACTTGCCCTTGGACTTTGCACTTGGGATTTATCCAAAGTGACTCACAAGTGACGTCTAATAAATGTGAATAGAGCATGGAAAAAACTTTAGAGGCCAATTTACCTTTAAGTCCTACAAAACTGAAAGTGGCTTAAGTGGTACTTCAGGAAGCGAAGAGAGATGAATAATTTAAGTTCATGAGAAGTTTTTGGTGGTGAGCTGCTTGTTTGAAGACCGTTAGTAAGCCTGCTGGAACTTGGCAGCTCATTCAACCATGACAGTGCCACTTAGCAGAGAGCAAACGCACACACAGACAAACAAATACACAGGATCAGATTTCAGTGTTCAATATTTTTGACTTGCACAATTGATTAAATGGAGAGAAAAAAAACATCCATTCATTGTAGAAGTATAGACAGACACAGCAATACAAAGAGGTTTATAAACAGGTCCACAGGGCAATGGCCTCCCAGTATTATACAGAGGAAGCAGGAGAGAATTTGGCTGATTGTCTCAAAGAAAAAGTTTGGAGTGCCGAGTTTGTTTGTATTGGAGATGCAAAAAAGAGCGTGTGTGACGGCCATGAGGAGTTTTAATATCTTACTCTCTGTGTGTGTGTGCAGCAACTGTTGGATGAGAGCCAGGTCCGTATTGATCTTCAGATGGCACTGGACAGTAAGGACAGTGACATTGAGCAGCTGCGCGGCCTCCTGAACTCGCTCAATGTCCACTCACTAGACTCCGCTAGTGTGTCCAGTGGACCCGACTTCGATACTGATGACACCTTCGCAGGTATGTTTACCATGTGAAAATCAATCCTGTTGACATTTTTTGTCCTTACAAAGCTTTTTATTAACAACTCTGCCAAAACAGAAAGCAGCAGAACTTTCACTAATACTTTCTGTTAAAACTTCCTTTCTGAAGGATGTTGTTGAGTACAAGTTGCATATGAAGACATGTACAGTACTAACAATATCTTACAGTAATGTGACTACTTTCACAGTTCTACTCAAAAGAATCTTATCAATCTGTGAAATACGGGGCTTTCATACCCCTAAATAGCAAGAAGCCATCATATTATTTTAACCTTGTTTTTTGTTGTTGTTGAAAACTCTATAAGGAATAAGCACATTAATGAATAAATGAAATGAATGCATGCATCTCTTTCTCACAGTCCGTAGGCCCTCAGTCAAGCCCAGCAAACGGTCTTTTAGAAAACGCCAGGAGTCCCACCCTGCACTCACTGCTAAAGAAAGCAACTCCTCTTCCCCTAACTCTGACAAAGGTCCACCCCTTCCCCTTGCCCTGTTCTCGCTCCTCTCAATCGTCCTCCTCTCCATTCTCCATCCTCACTCTCCTTTTCTGAGGCCGAGGTCTGGATCTCTCGTTCAGCCTCTGTCAGGGTGGGGTTTCCCAGCCCCTGCTCTCTGCCCTGTGATTGGTCTCCTCTCCCTGCCTCTCAGCCTGGTGCTTCAGGTGATTTGCATGAGCCTGGTGTCTGGACGCATCCATTTGACCCCTGTTTACCCCACTTCTAACCTTACCCATGCGCATTGACCTTGTGGAAATGGATTAATGCAAAGCTGAATTGTGGTGGTCTGAATGCTGTTTTAAGTGGATCATGTCCATTGTAAACAGCATTTAGTCCTGAACCAGATGTGATCTGTCTCTGAGAACCCGATTGTTTTTGAGGAATCTAATCATGTTTACTGAGTGTGGTTATGCGTTGGACGTACATGGAGTTCTGGTGGGTTTTTAATTGCTGGTTTGTGAGGAATGGGGACTTAAATGTGCTCTTGCTGGTTGTGCAATGTTTGGGGAAATAGATGCTGCTTTGCTTTTGAAGACCCCATTCTTTCCTGGGTTCGTGTCGTTTTTACTGTCCTTGGCCTGTTTGTCTGCCATCTGCAGAAAGCAGCTTTGCGAACACCAGGAAACAATGGGGAGCTGCTGCCCCCCACTGGGGATGTGGTGCAATTGCAGAACACAATAGTACTCAGATGGAAATCAAACCCAATTTATTTGTATCTGTTTCAGAAACGAGGCTTGAAGGATGGCTTTCAATGCCTGTGCGGAACAATACCAAGCGTTTTGGATGGGAAAAAAAGGTTGCTTGAAAGTTTCTTTCTTGTCCTTTTTTATGGTAGATATTATCGTGTCTGGTGAACAACAATGTTTTAATGTAACCTAGCCGGTATTGATTTACTACTCCAACTGGTTTGTCTGATTGTGGTTTTCTACAGTATGTGGTGGTAAGCAGCAAGAAGATTCTTTTCTACAACAGCGAACAGGACAAAGAACTATCCAACCCTTACATGGTGCTAGATATAGAGTGAGTTTAGAAACACACACACACACACACACACACACACACACACACACATTCAGCCATGTATACAAGACGTCTATTTTAGTCTCAGACATGTTCATTAGAGTTTTACTTTTACTACAAGTGGAAAACATTGATTGTTTATTATGTATGTCTTTCAGTAAACTATTCCATGTGCGGTCTGTCACCCAAACGGATGTATACCGTGCTGACGCCAAAGAAATCCCTAGGATATTCCAGGTTGGTAGGCAGACATCCCACAACTAAATCAAGCCTAAAGTAGGACTTGCATTGGAGGGATTTATAGTTCTCATGATGTACATGTGTGGCTATTATGTAATCACATTATCCCTCTCTGATATTCAGGCCAAAGTCGTAAAATGAACTGGTGGTTGAGGGATATACCTACACTGTTACGAAACCCTCTTTAATCCACATAAGTAATTTCACTCATATTAACCTGTCTTGATAGAAGGCACCCTGGTGTGTAAAAGCATAAGAAGACCTCTGCCCTCATTATTTCCCGATCTGCACCCTCCTCTCAGGTCCTGTATGCCAATGAAGGAGAGAGTAAGAGGGAGCAGGAGCTGGAGTTGCCCATCGGCGAGAAGTCTTACATCTGCCACAAGGGCCACGAGTTCATCCCCACGCTCTACCACTTCCCCACCAACTGCGAGGCCTGCACCAAGCCCCTGTGGAACATGTTCAAGCCGCCGCCCGCCCTCGAGTGCCGGCGCTGCCACATCAAGTGCCACAAGGACCACATGGACAAGAAGGAGGAGATCATCGCGCCCTGCAGAGGTACGATCTGGTCATAGTGGGACACTGGTTAGAGAATTAGTATTGGTAATGCAAAAGGAGCTATGCAAAACTGTCTTGGTATGTTATTGTTTTAAAGTCAAAGTAAATGATATTGACTACCTCATGGAGTTAGACATTAGTAAACTGAAAAAGAGATATTGTGTCAGATTTGCAGCACATCTGAAGGTGTAAGTATTTGCCTGTTTGAGAATGTATGATGAACTGTAGTGTGGTCAACTGTTGTTGTTTTTAAATGTACTCTATAAATACATTGACATTGACATCTTTTCTGCCTTTCGTGTCCAGTGAACTACGACGTCTCCACGGCAAAGAACCTGCTGCTATTGGCCGCCTCACAGGAGGAGCAGCAGAAGTGGGTCAGCCGGCTGGTCAAAAAGATCCCCAAGAAGCCCCTGGCGACGGACCCGGCCCACCGTTCCTCACCCCGGGCCCCCGCCAAAGTGCTGGCCAGCCAGTCGATGAGGAGACCCAGTCGACAGCTGCCCCCCAGCAAGCCCAGGTGAGCAATCGGTCTTGGAGTCTGTGGGATCAGCTAGCAAATGACCAATGCTAACCATCACAGTTCATTTGAAGGATTTATAGACTAAATGACAACTGAGGCCAACCAGATGCTGTCCAACTAGCACCTGTCTTTTTTCAGTGAAGAATTGCCTCCATGTGTCTGACTCTAGCTTAATAAAATAGCTAGCATGCTAATATGGTAGCTTGCTAGTTGTTTTCAAAGAGATAGACATAGACTGTAATTGTAGCAGGTTATGGATTGGAGTGCTAGTATGTGTGACATGCAGGGCCGTGACCAAGGAGCCAGCCGAGCCCCCAACACTAGGGGAGAAGACCAGCCTCATCCGCCACAAGGGTCACGAGTTCCTCCCCACGCTCTACCACTTCCCCACCAACTGCGAGGCCTGCACCAAGCCCCTGTGGAACATGTTCAAGCCACCTGTAGCCCTGGAGTGCCAACGCTGCAACATCAAGTGCCACAGACAACATATGGATAGGAAAGAGGAGGTCTTGAAACCCTGTGCTCCAGGCAGAATCGAATCACAGACCGAGCCTGGCTAAAGTGTTTGTTTTTATAGACTATCCAACACTGCTAGAATCAATCCGCCTGGTGATCATCACAAAGCTTGTGGTCTATACTTGATACTAAAAAAGAGGGTTGACTTCTGCCTGAAACACAGGGCCCTGGGCAAGCTTGATGACTTGAGTATGAGCAAAGGACATGGGGCTTGGAGCTGAAAACTAAGTCATTCGAAGGGTGCACCCATGATTGATCCTTCAGAGGAATCTCTTCCTTCCATCCATCTCCAAGGAACTACCTCACAACAGTGATGAACATTGACTCACTCAAGACATTTAATCATCTCCTACAAATAAGTAGATCTAATTTCAACCAATTTAAAATTAATCTACCAACCAATCTCCGTTATCATGCTGTCTAATATAGCTAATATCTATAAATGATATGTTTTAAGGTGATATGGAACTGGCAGTACAATACAGCACCATAATAACATATTGCTGTAGGCTTTAGGCTGCCGATATGAAGGGGTAACCTGATAAGGGCACTTTATGAAGGGTCTTGTGTCCACTCCCACCTTCTCCCCTTGCAGATGGCTGGATGAGGGTCTTCAGGACTGGCATTGGGCTCTGGATGATGTGGAGGATGTTGATGATTTTATTGACAGTGCATTTGATTTCTGAGGAGCCCGTAGGCTTGTAATCAGGGTAAAGGCTCTCTAACAGTGTTTGTGTGTCGTGTGTGTGCTGTGGGTTTGCTTAGCATGCTGGTTGGCTTACATTGGAGTGGAGAACTACCTCTTTCAACCAGATCTTTCAATGAATGATCCAGGTCATTGCATTGCAAGGAAATTTAATAAAATATCTCTTTAAGTACTGACACTCTTTGCCAGACTGGTGAGTATTGTTGTCGGTTGATGATGAGTGTTGGCATCTATTTGCACAATTCTTTTCCATCCTTGTGAGCTATCTGAATTGTGTGGTATCTCTACACTGTTTTCTCAGTCTTTGTGTGTCTTGTGTTGTTGTGGTATTTACCGACCTGTTGTTAAAGATAAGGTGTCTCTGTCTCTGGGTGCCCCCTATAAATGGGTTTCACCAATATAGTTCTGTTCTGGAGACAGGCAAGACCATATACAACGGGAAAGATTGTACCTTAAGTTAGATTGCCTCAACGGTTCATCACTTTCAGTTAGAGCACTACAATGGTAAAATGTCCAAATCAAGTGAAGTATGGGATTGACTGGGAGACACAGGAGACATGCTTTGGAGAGATTAGCCTTTGGTCAGACTCAGAGCTGGAGAGCAGACACCGTGGCCTTTCCTTCCTTTCCTGACGTCACTGACCTTTTTCACCCCAGCCCACCTAGAGCGGATGCTCCCAAGATGGGGCAAGACATCTCTTTCAGTGGCCAGCCCAACAACTCATGACTGCCTTAGTTCATTTGCTTTGTTTTGTTTACAAGAAATACGTATCTACAACACAGTATTTTTATGTTAAAATGACAGTATGTTCCTTGTCCAATGTTTTGTATTGATTTATTTCACAATAAAACATGACTTTGACTTGTGGAAAAAAGTGCAATGACTTACGACTGAAGTTGGGTGCATGACCTATTGGGTGGTGTATGTATTAGAGCTTGCTCTGTAGTTCTGTCTACTTAGATGCTTAGATGTGTTTGGGTAGAAGTTGAATACTGTGTTGGGAACGGAAACTAACTCCATCTTTCTCTTGTCTTTTCTTCCTTCTCTCTGTTTTTTTTTCTCCCGCTGTAGTTAACCTCACTTGGGATTGTGGTGAAACTACATGGTGATTTTGGTGTTTCCTCTTTTTTCCACCATCATGAACGCTGAAAGATGTAGTGAGACAGAAAAAAATGCAAAACTGCTTTTTTTCTAACAAGCTGTTGTAGAGGGACCTCTTCTCCTCGCTGGGCATGCAGAGCTTTTTGCTTCCTCATTGAGCACCTGTTGGCCCGCAAGACGTCATTATTTTCGGGCTGCCATTTTCCAGCACGCACTCCCATTGCTTCAAAGTAGTTGAGCTGAGAAATGGTAGCTTGGATGCAAAGGGTTTGCTGAAGGCTGTGGCCCATCTGCTGGTGCAAAGAGTATACTGTATCTGTATCCCATGGATGAGAGCAGGACTTTCATGGAGCTTCTCCCAACCAACTTGCCAGTGATCGATCAGAGAGTTCCAAAGCACTTAAAACCTGGATTATGTCCTGGGGGAAATCACCAAAGGAACCCAAAGAGGGACCATAAGCATCAGGGACTAGGAAATGACCCCCATGACCAGTCACCAGGAGGCTCTGCTCAAGGAAGTGTGGTTCTCTTAAGAACATTATTGGTACCTAACACTACACCACCCCAGCACTACAGACACATGATGTGGATGCAAGGTCACCTCGTAGGTTTATTGTTGTTGTACTAAACACAGATTTTTTTTAAAAATGTCATTCAGGGCTTTGGTAGTTCACTATAGACACTAGTTATTGAAAGTAACACTCTTAAGTCTGGATTGCGGAGTGCCAGTATTGACCTCATGCTCACCCTTATAGTAATGCCTTAAATGTATGCATCACAGATCATTCCGGAAGGGCAATGTTTACGGCACCGTTTCAAACGCAGTCAGTGCACCACAGAGCATTTTCTGCTGCTGTATTCTTTTTGTTGAATGTATACCTTAGAGGATGGACATCTGTGTGTTGTATAAAAAAAAAAAGAAATATGGAAATGCTGTACGTTTCACAGTACGTGAAGAACTCCCATAGCGACTCATGTCGAGTCTTTGTTGGTTGAAAAATCCTCTGTGTAAGCTAGCATGTGTGCGATTTGATGCTGTGGGTTTAAGGAAGTAACGTGGCTTTGTATTCGGGGTAGTTCACTCCCATATATGAATGTGCTCTTATATTATTCTTAAGAGAGGGAAAGAGAGATCAAAAGTATGAAGTTTTTCAAAAGATATATATTTACATATTTTTTATTTTTTACAGGGAGAAGATATACAAATTGTTTGTATGTAACCCAAATTGCTTAAGAATATTTCACTGCAGATATGAGAGAAGGCTGATTTTGTTTTTTATGTTAGTCCAGGTCAGCTGATGGTGTGACTACCTTCCAGTTTGTTGGGAGTACTGTAGTGATGTGCTGTGAACTTTTCCCCTCAAGTCCCTATTGAGTTTGGATGAAGCATGATCTATATAAATATACACAGTATATTTTAAGATGGCATCATACAGAACACCTTGTATTATTTATACTGGCCTGTGCACTTTGTATTTTAAAGCGCTACGTCCAGATTGCATGTTTTATATTGCTACGTTGAACCGAACGATAACCTGTTTGACAATAAAACAAAACTGTCTTTAACTGTTGAGCTTTACAGATTTTGAAATAACAAAACATTTGTATTGTTCTTTTGTAAAGTCATGTGTTCTTGCTTTACACAGAGCCTATATAAGCGTCCTGTGGAGCAAAAGGAGAAACGACTATGGGACTGTAGATGCTTTTTATTGAGGTATTTATTGCAGGTGATCTACAATGTTCACTATGAAAAGACAAACTAATTAAATAGCAAAAGTATTCATTTAAAAAGTTATTTCAATCCCAACACTGTAGACATACCAGTTTGCTTAAGTACCTGAAAACCTGAAAGTTTCCCTGGACTGATACAAACCAGGGAAGAAAACTAAGAACACATTTTGTGTTTCACAGTTTGAGAAAGTATTTTATAAAACCTCAGGAATGTAATGGAAGTGTGTGCACATCTGACCTAATCAATATGACTTAGAGGAGCAAACAATAACTCTTTAAGTACTGCTACAAGACAGAGTTTGAGATTAAGGGAATGTTTTACAAAGGTTTGTGGTCATACATACAATATTTGATATGTAACCGTTTGTTAAATATAGTTCCAACTTTCTACAAATACTGTACGAAATTGTGAAAGATTATTCAACACATATTGTTGCATAGTTATTGCACTTAGAAAAAAAGTTTTGGTCAATCATTTAGACCCATTTAACCAATATATGAAATAGCATCATAATCGTCCAATAATACTTCAGAGCTGAAATTGTAATGTCATCAGTTTTCCAGAGTAAACTATTAGCTTAATCCAGGTTTAGAATGTAAACCAGAACAGCATCTGATTATTTTTCCAGTGTGTAAATTCCTGACCTTTTACTTTAGGTAAAGGGGGGTATTTGACATGACCTGAGCCGAGGCCTGGGGTTGAGAGTGAGGCAGTCCCTGCTGCCATGCACTGTAAACTCTCGACGCCTCAGTCTTGCTTCTTGGAGCCCTTGGGCCTGTAGTACAATACTGTCGCCAGGACCCAAATGTTCAGAAGTGTCATCACGATAAACCTGATGAGAACTTTTGACAGGAAGGCAGAGCTATGTAAGTTCCCAGGAATATGCAAGCAATCAAGAGAACCAAAAGAAGACACTCCAAACTAAAATAAACTAAAATGATTCACTTAAAGGATAAAGTCTGATACTATAAATGCTCAAATATGAACACTCACCCTGAGTATCTCCAGTTGTCACAAGCGTGGTGAAAATCCTTGCTGGAAGAGATGCAACAACAAACATGTAAACAGTCATTATACATCATGTTCACTCTGAATAGGATCACTAAAGGATCCCCTTAACCTCAGCCCATTATTAACAAAACCACAGGCAAGGAGTGTACATGCAAATACTCTAAGCATAGTGAACTGCATAAATATTTTAGTAAAAGTTAACGTCAAACTAAATAATTGCTATATAACACAGACTGGTGGCGTGTGTGTGAGAGAGGGAGAGAGAGAGGGCACTGAAGAGACCTCAGTATAGTCTTACCCATGCAGGTGTAGGTTGCCATGGCCCAGGTGAGGGTGCTGACCTGACCTGAGTCTTTGGACGCCCACAGACACTGGAGCTGAGCAAACTTGCTGCCAGCGCTGATAAAAGTGCACAGGCTCTGATGGTGAGAGGCCACAGACAGAGGACAAGCAGAGTACAGTTTGAGCCAGCAGAAAATAAAGGGTGAGCTACACCTCCGTAGTCATTGTGTAATAAATGGGGTAGTAAAACTTTGCGTGGTAAGAGGCCTCATACTGTATATAGATTGGGTCTGGTGCAGACCTAACAAACTATAACCTCCAGTAACATCTGGTTTGTCAAGCACAGTTTATGGGTTATAAACAGAGAAATGGAAATCTGAAAGGTTATGTGGAGGAACATTTTTCTTTGAGGTTGCTGAAGGTTGACGTTTCACGGTTACACCAAACAAATTCTAGACGAGGCTTTGTTGCAATTCAGTACAAAAAGCACAAAAAATGTGATGATACATTTCATCAACGCATAGCAGACAAACTGTATTCAAACAGATTTCTCTTCCAGAGTTTCCACTGTAAACTCAGACTTTAGCTGACAGTGAAATAAAATGTCCTTGAGAACAGCATGTACTCACCATAGCAAGATCAATAACCCACTTCTGCACAATGAGAAGGTGCCAGGTGCCCACAAACCTGTTCAACTCAAGTCAAGGGGCAGCACAGAACAAGAAAATCAAAACCTGGCATGCAGTTCATGTGTCTCTGCTTGGATTGTAAATGTAACCTGATACTTTTGTGATCAATGGGTATATTAAACTTAAAATCAATACTGTTTAAACAGTTATTTTATTCAACTTGTTGACTCATGAGTGATTTGCTCATAAAATGCATGCCCCCTGTGGTCTGGCCTTATCAACATACTGTATGGACCCTGAGGTAGACAACATTCGGAGCGCTGAGATACTATATCTCTTGTTGTAGAACATGAGAGGGGATCATTGCACAATGTGAGTGTAGGTCAAAGACGTCGCCGAGTAAGGATACACAAGTGCATATAGCAGTCCTTGCTTCAGGTTACCATTGTAATGGAGAATCAGCAGCAACAGCATCACATCTTAGGGAGAGAGAGAGAGAGAGAGAGAGAAGCGGAGATCTGATAGTTGTAATTGTGTGGCACTGCACACAGGACACACATGGCACTGTGACAGTGAGGTCATCATGCAGTCCAGCTTTGAACCAGGGTCCGGCTGAATCACACATACTTATGTGGTTCATCAGAATGACGAGCTAGATTTTGCATTAGTTAAAGTAGGCCTGGGGCAATATCTGATTAACTATACTCCGCTGATTAACTGTGTTTCTGGAAAAATGCTTAGTTAGACTATGCTTCGGGAACATGCATCAAATATTACTTGATGTTATGGTCCTGAACATGACCAAGGTTATGGTGGTGAACTCACCTTGGGCAATCAGAATGGGATACTCCAGGTAGGTAGGAGGTGGGTAATCATAGTACATTTGGTAGCGGACAAACACAATGAACCTTGAAAAACAATGAACAATGCCATGGTTAAGCAAAACAAGTCCAGTGAGCAAGCGTTGCTTAGATTTTGTTTGTGTTGGGAGGCGTGTTCATTCCAGTTTCACAACTGATAGCAGAGAAGATATACAATGACTAACAATTATTATGCAACAAACCACCCAAAAACATTATGTAGGCTACTAATATGACCATAGCAATCCGATTGAAAGGAGTTAAATGGAGCGTTGATTTTATAGTAGCATTGAGTTGCGGAAAACAACTCTCCCTTTCTGTATTTGGGCAGAGTAGCCTATACATTCTGCCCCAAATAAACACAGCAGGGCGATGCCAGAGTGTCTATTCAGTGAGAAGACAAACTGTGATACAACTGTCTCATGAGGGATGTACTGCTACAAGACAGACAATTATGACCTATCCTTATTCGTAATATGCCCTTTGTAAGGGCGTGGACCAATACATCCCCTCCAAATTCATCTGTATGAGTATGAAAGCACTGATTTGCACGAGACTTAGAAGTAGCCTATGTGTGTTGAAGATGATGGTTATAAACCCAATGGCAGCAACATTCGTAATGAATATCCAGATGCTACAGCCAACAACCTAACGTAAGCATATCACAGCAACTATGGTGCGTCTGCCATCTCGCTATAGGCTACCAGAAAGTTTATATAGTGAAATGTCTAGGGAAGACGCTTCGGGAATTTGAGTGTTTGTTTTGAATCGCTGACTAACGTTAATTCGACATAAATGACCGCCATTTCCATTCTAAATCAGGAAGATGCTTCTGCAACGCATCTGGAACACTCTGATGACAATGGAATCGAAATAATCACTGATCTTAAAATAATTGTTTTGAGATCAGTGAATGTAACATTCAGTTAGGCTTTAACATAGTAGCCTATTTCTGTTTTATTTTTTTGTAGCTATCTATTTCATCACAAAGCTACATTGTAGCCTATGGTCTTACCCGGTAAGTTCCAAGAGCAAACTGTTCAAGCTCACACCGGTGGTTGATTTCGCTCTCATCAGCACAAATATTTGTGGAAACTTGAGAACCATGCACAGGACTAGTGTGCTAAAGTTCGCGAAATGCAATAGCGTATCGTCCTCCATCGTGTGAGATGGTGATGCGTGGACCTCTTGGTAAACCCCGACTGAAATTTTGGCACTGATGAAAGACGATAACCGTCCAAATTTGGAGAACAGCGCACTTCCGCACACATCACCCACACTATTTCTGACCCTGCGTGGCATCCGTAGTTTCTTTTTTAAAATGTGCTTTTAATGTCAATGTGCTGCAGCAGCTTTGCAGTCACAAATCTGATGCCTGTTAGTAACTGAAGTGATAATGAATATTTAAATAATTATGTCTTAATTATTTAAGACATTAACAAAATCTATTAAATTAAAATAACGCAATGTAATCATAGTAGCGTATGCCCTATGCAATAACAAAACAGCCCAGTAAACGTTTCTGTAAAGCATACAATAACTTTATTTATAATTTACAGAGCATGAACAAAACAAAACATTGCTTTGGCATTATGCTGTTATCCATTTGGACAGTATGGAGCCTAGTAGGAGCCTACCAACAATCGCTAGGAGTAGCCGAATTTAAACAAATCAATGAAATGAAAAGACGTACATCAGTTACAGAAAAAAAATCAGTGAGTAAACATATAAAACGTTCAGCCTAGTCCTACATAAAATCTGTCATGCATGTGCTTTCAGTTTAAGCCACCTAACTTGCAGCCTGTGCACAAGGGAAGTGGCGCACACTGGCAATCGAGGATGCATAGCCTAATATCAATTCAGGGACTTCATCGATGAATTCATCATAATGTGCGAGTTAAAAGTTTCAGCAGGGCTGCATTTCTGGACCCTGCTTCGTTTTGCCATGAGTGCCGGTCAGTATTAGCAATTTGTCCATCCGAATGAGTTCCTTGCCGAGCTCCGTGCGCAAGCGACTCCCAAACATTTGGTTTGTGGTGTTGGGCAGACAATCCGAGTACACAGGCACATAGCTGGGGAGGGTAGACTGTGTCCTCGGGCGACCCTGCAAGCATGGGTGCACTTACTTAAGGCACTAACACTTTTTTGATGGCGGAACATTCATAACCAAAACATTTTGTTTGTTGTGTGAATAGGGACAAGCAGTATATTATATATTGACAACAGGGCAAAACAGAAATGATTGACATCTAACACCAGATAAATAATGCATATTTGGTCCAGTCAATTTGTTTTAAACATTGAACATAATGTAGGCCTATCTGGCACATATTAACTGCCTTACCAGCTGGTCAAAGTTCTTGAGAAAGCTCCAGTTCTTTTCCCTAAAGAGAGATATTTGGTTAGGCATTATATGAGTCATGTATTTGAAATGTTAGGCATAAAAAACAACGTCATTCAACTAGCTACTGCCCTACTGTTGTAGTCTATTTAAAATTCATGTTAATCTCATAATTTGGAAAGGATTATTGGATGAATGGGAGAGGGTTTTGTGTACAGTATCCACGGCTAACTGAAAGAATAGGCGACTTCATCCGTGTAAACGAAACTACCGAACTCTATAGTAAACTATACCATCCGGGGGGCATTCGGTCAAATGCAATCCACTCCTATCAAATATCGGTTGAACAACGGATCGTTTAACTGGCATCCGCGCTGAGGAGAAAACAAGGGCACTTATGTCTATTTTAAGCAGTTGTACAAGAGAGAGTGATATAAAAGTAACGAATAATCTCATTACCACTCTTTCACCCCCATCCTCTCCGCGCGCACATATTCTCGCCATATTTGATCCTGTTTGACCGGGTCTCGAGTGTCAGAGTCTTGTGCCGGTGTCTCAACGCCTCCGGTGTTTCGTGTCCTATCCGGTTGGTGTCTGTATATAGACACAGATGACTGTGATGTTAAAGCAACGCTGGGTCGCTCCACTAACCGGTATCCAGCTGAAGTTGCGCGCCTTAAGTTGCCTTTCCTATCCATCTTTAGAAAACGCTCACAAATGTTTTGATTTTGATAAATCCATTGGTACTTTCTCTAATAAAACTGTTGTAAACGCCTTTTAATTTGTGGTAAGCAAAACCCACGACGTGTTGGGCGACATTCCCACGGGCGGAAGGGTGGCACAATACCAATCAGTACACAAGCGCCTCTGGCGCTCCCGGGCGAGCCACACAGGGCTCCACTCACTTGTTTGTGGGCTTGGTCTCCCTTAGAAACAGCCGGGATATGCGGCGGTACCCACAGACCATTGTTGATTTACTGGAGGCGACACATCCGCTGGGCTCAAAGGACTTGTCTAGCTTTTGTTGAGAGAAAGTTTCTGGGGGAATATTGAATAGCATTCATGCACGAAAATAAGAATAAAAACTTGCTAGTTTAGCCTTTATCAATTTATTAGATCTGGATTTATTTCAAACACCTGCACTCTAAGTTTTGACATGTAGAAGACATACAATTAGCAAATTGGCTGAATACTGAATATTACATGTTATCTGCACTGATTCCATTTCTTCAGTTTACTCGAGTTTGACATTTGCATTACTAATCACTATAAATTCGTTTTTTCTTTGATTCACTAGATGGCAGTATGTACTAATATATCCGGATTGAGAACCATAAAGATGGACAAAAGCTTAGTGCATGTTTGTAAAAGTGATGAAATACAACCTGAATTATCTTATTGTCACAGCCTTTCACTTTGTGAAATCAGATGTGTCCTTCAAGTTAAGGTCTGTTGGCTATTTGCTCTTTGAATTCAGAGTCTATCAAGCAAAGGTACACACACACACACACAAACACACACAAACAAACACACACACACACAAACAAACACACACACAAACAATATATATGTTACATTGCAGTTATTCAGTAAAGTTGGTTGGTTGGCAGATGGCTGAGAGGAAGTCTGATTCATTCCTTAGGGACTGCATTACACAGAGAGACCCTACATGTATTCAGTAGCTTTCCCAGGGTGTCCTCTACTAAACTGTATTTGTCACCTAGATTGTCCCCTACCATTATGATGGTGCAGCTAAGGGCATGTCGTAGAGTGTGTTTATGAGAAATCGCCACAGCTGGTTTTATAGGTCAGTAATGTGCGCTTTAAGGTGAGGTGGAAATAAGGCATTAAACCATTTGTCTGCACTGGCAATTGTAAGAATGAGGATCAATGAACTGAAAAACCTATTAGAAGTAGAGATTGCCTGCACAGGTGTACCATATTGTATTTTCATTTGCTTTCTCCACATCAGAAAGACTACATCATATTTTAAGTTAACGATCTGACTGACTTATGGTCATGTAAACTGTATAAGGTGCCAAGATATGTGCTCCGTGAACAGAGAGAGTTCAGCTAGTCAATGAGTAGCAACTCATTTCACATGCATAAAGGAATTGGATCGAAGTATACAACGCATGAAGTTTCTCATGTAGGCTACATTACATCATGCAGGGTAGTGGATATGGGTAGTTTCACAGTCAGGGGTAGTGCTTGGCATTATGTGTACATGTATGTATGTATGTATGTTAAAATATGTGGTTATGTTATGATATTTTTTTTTTTTTTTCAGATTTCCGCTTCAACACACCTTTACCATTGCAAGTATACGTATCCAAGAATTGTCAATGGCCAGTTGGCATGAAACATTTTTTATCCTTCAAGGGATGTAGAGTTAACAACATAAATAATATTTCAAGGTTACATTTTTAGGACTTGTGAAACAAAGCTCTTACCCCAATTTCAAGCTACCCATATAGACAGACAGTGCATGTTTGGTAATAGCTCAAAGACATTGTTTACAGCTCTCCAAGGGGAGGGCTGTTGTTTGGGGTTGTGAAGCATCGCAAGTGCATGTGAGATGTTGACAGTTCAATCCTGTCTTGGAGTTCAGACCCATATTCTAGTCATCGCTGTGACATAAATAATGCAGTAGCTGTGTGTGTCTTAAGTCCTGGCCAAATGGCCTGTCACACAAGCATGGAGCTTATCTGTTCTATGGCCATCAGTGATTTAGTTGTTAGCTTTTGTTTGTATGTGGTATCTCATAACAACGTGAACGACTCCATCTGCAATGTGTCTGTGAGGAAGGATGAAAGAACTTGCAGAAACACACTGAGTCTATGGAGACCGTGTTGAGGGTTGAGACGCTGGAATATACAAAAACTGATTCAAAAATACAGTACTCAGCATGGGTAAGATACAGTTTCGACAGTTTTTGCGCTGCTGTTGACGGGAGACAGAAAATAGAAAACAGTCATGTAGAGAAAATAAAATAAGCTCATGCACAGTCAAAATTGTGCTAGAATGGAGACCAACATTGAATCAAAGCAATGACAAAGACATTCCAATTGTTTTGATTTGTCACCACAACTGACACAAACACATGTTTCATGTTTTTCTTATCAAGGTTTCAGCCTATAGCATAATACATATTCATATCTCTAAGTTAATTATTTTCTTGTAACCTCCTCAGATATGTCCCTGCTTCATTTCCAGTTTGGTCACACTATTTTCACTTCTATCATTTCCATTACATCTCTGCCTTTGCTGTTCTTGTCAATTTGGCATTACAATATTGACTGACTTCTCCATTCTTACTCATCTAGCAGCAATCCTCAAAGGAACTGTGGAGGAAGCTCTTTTCAGGAATCTGTATTCAGTCAATTAAGTACTCAACCAGTGAATGTAATCCCCTTTCATGACTATAAGACATTTTATACTACTTCACTCTTTTGCAAACATCATTATTTCAAGGTGACATATCAAGCATTGTATCCTTATCTCCCCCTCCTTCTATCTCACTCGCTTTCACTAGCACTTTGCATTCTTCTGTTCCTGCATCCTTTGATGGGGCCAATGCTTGCATTGATTTAAATGGACAGAAAATCCCCATGATACTTAGTGGTCTTTCAAACTACTTTGAATGTGGCTTACTCACAGAATTCCCATTAGCATTTTTCACTATAAAAGCATTTAGGTAGATGACCACCACCACCACCACCACCTCCCTGTGTGCAGACCTCCACTTTTCACCACTTTGGCGCCTACCGCCCACACTTAACCCTCCATCCACCTCACAAAGGGTGGAACTGATTTTCGTGTGGAAAGGGACAATGAGAAAGGGAGCAAAAAAGAGGCCAGGTTTAAGTATAAGTATAAACTCTTTTGATCCCGTTTCCTGCCAGTTTCTCTTCTCTTAGTAGTTATAAATGAGCATGTGGCTTTTGCAACTAACATCAGATGATGAAGATTTGATCAGTAAATAAATTAACTTAAACAGGTGCTAAATATTTTGAGACAGATGTATATCTTTAGTATGTCTATATATTATCATTATATATTTTCCAAATTTGTACCTTATGGAGGAACCAAGTGCAAGAGTGATGGAGCCAAACTGCTGTTAGCCAAACTGTTATTTGCTTCAGCATGTTTACTCTACTTTACCCCTTTTATAATGCACAATATAGTCATGTTTGTTCATTACAGGCATATTGCAGACATTACAGTAGGCCTATGGGGTACATAACAGTGAAAACCGAGCCAGCCGAGAAGAGCTCAGAGTATTCCCTCTTGTCCAGCTTCATAATGCAAACCAATAAAATTCAAACAATAATATTACAATAAAACCATGACCTCCCAGTAAGGGGAGCCGTCATACTGCTTGGGTTTGTTAACATTTGTTTAGACTCCTGAGCCCAGCTGCTGCACTTGGGTGGGTGTGTGCCGTGTACAGTATTTTTTATTTTAATTTTTTATTTGTGTGTGTGTGTGTGTGTGTGTAATGTGACGGGCAGCGAGATAGCCAGAGCATGATGAAACAAGGCAAGGTGATTAAAAGAGAGTGTGTACGAGGGCCTCTGTGTTTTTGGTGTGTGTGTTGTACTCCAGGAGGGCAGTAGTATAGTGTGTGTGCGCGTGCAAGCGGCGTGTTGACCCTTGGTGTGTGTGTTGTACTCCGGGAGGGCAGTAGTATAGTGTGTGTGCTCGCGGCGTGTTGACCCCCTCAGGCTTCAGGCTCACACCTCCAGTGGCCACATGTGGACCCATGTGCTCAGATCTTTTTTGACAGCTGTCAGCCACCTCTCTGGACATCTGCCTGACAAATACACAGCACTGACCCAAGAAAACAAACTACAGCTGCCTTCCATGGCTTTCATTCAGTCTCTAACTGTAAGTTTTGATACTGTAGATGTAATGAGCTCCATCATTAAGTCTCTTACCCCATTAGTCTCTTACCCCTACAGCAATAGTATGTTTCTCTGTTGTATTTCTGCTGATTTAATAGAATAACAGCACCATAAATACAATTAAAGATAGTCATTACAGTAAGTGCTTCCTTTAAAGAGCAGATCCATCACGGTGCAGCCAGAAATAAATGCTATTTCATACTATAGACCCTTTCAAGAGAGTTCCATTATTAGCATCATAGTTGGCCCCACAAGACTTCCTTTTTAACATTCCATATGTTATCTTAATGCAGGAAGTAGATTGGGGCCCAAATAGAATGTTCAAGCATTGTTTTTCCATAGACCCTTACAACAATAAACAAATAAACATATGGAATGTTAAAAAGGAAGTCTTGTGGGGCCAATTATGATGCTGATAATGGAACTCTCTTGAAAGGGTCTATAGAAAGCATATTATGAAGAATCAGTGTCCTTACCAACTGTAACTTTCACATGAGTGTGTATGTAGTTGACATTAGCATGTTAACTGGAATCCATTCATGTTTGGCTAAATTCCTGAGAACTGCTGAGAAGCCTCATTGATGCTGTGATTGTCTGTAATGGGAAGAGGATAGTAATTAAGAACCCTCTGAGGATTAATTAGTGTTCTGTGAGTTTGACAAAGGCGTGAAATAATCACTGCTTCTGCGGTTAAACCTGCATGACAAAGTGTCTATTTTAGGACAAGGTCAGAAGGCTGTTGATCAATGCGGACGTTCACGTGTGCAACGCTGACTGACCACAGAGAAACATGAAAAACAAGGTCTAAAAGTGGTGCATGGTGCAGTGAAATGGTCTCCTGTCGAGGAGCCCTCTCGTGTCATCCATCATTATAGGGTAATTACAGAGCCCTTATCTCTGTGTGATGGGCCGGATAACAGCACCGCTCCAGCAAGTGCACTTTGAATGTCAGCAGCTCTGGCTTTAAATAAGTCTTGTTGCAGGCTTTTTCTACCTAAAAGGAATGTCTGTGTAGCATGTTATCTGAAATGGCTGATGTGTTGGACACTGGGGCTTGTCTAGCACATACATGGACCCTGAACTACATCCCCCTACACAAACACACACAGACAGACACACACACACACACCGGTCCCTTACTTGGGAAGTCCATGTGGTCATTGAACTTCAAAAAGTTTGGAGATGAAGTGGAAGTTCCCTAAGGCTGTTCACATGTTCACTTTTGAACTTGCTTTTATGTTCATGCTTTTATGCTTTTATGAACTGATGCTTTTATGGTGAGTACTTCAGAGACTTGACGACATGTCATTTTAACATATTATCCAAATGTCAGGGGAGCGAGAGATATTAATTATGTGACTTTGGATGTCTGGAGTGGCAGCTTTAAATTGTTCACAGTTCTCTCAGCATGTCAGGCAAGCAGGAGGGAAAGAAATGACATTCCAACGTGACCGGCAGTGACCTCAAGAGAGCATTTATAGAACTTTTTATCTGTCTCCGTCTCTGTAAGCCGCATTGTCTTCCGCTGCGAACACACACAGTTAGCGGCTGCAGTGGCGACCGCAGTGCTTATGTAATCTGTATTATTTTTTTACCGCCAGCGACGGCAGAGGGATGATGATGATGGTAATTATCCCTTCCTTGCCAGGCGATGGTGGACCTGAGTTGCCAGCCTCCACCACTTCTGCAAGGAGCATGCACATCTCGGATGGGGCACCAGCTCTTGTGGGTTTCAGGTTATTCCGACGGACAGGTGCCCTGCTGTTTTGTCCTCCTCTCTGACTGGGCTCAGACATCTGTTCCTAAGGCCCTTTAAGTCAAAAGATTAGACTGTTATTCTCTGGGGATGGTATTCATCATGCGCTTATCCTCCCTGTGGAGTGGCATTGTTTCTGGCCTCCCGCTCCATCATATCTAGAAGAGACAGTTAATAGCTTGCATAATTGCATGCCCCTGTGTTTCCTATTTGCTTGTATGGGCCATTATTAGAGTTGATGGTGGGCCATTATTAGTTGATGGTGATTATACACTATTCTTTGACTGTGTGTGTGTGTGAGAGTGTGTGTGTGTGTGAGTGTGTTTGGAGGGGGTGGCTGCATGGTTAATGGATTGGATTTATTTGCATGTGATGGAGACAATGATGTCAGATGTCAAGCTTCTCATCCACTGACTTCTTGCTTGTCACCTCCACTGAATGTGCTTTCAATTTTTGTTTTTCACCATTGCTGCCTTAGCTGTCTTGAGGCGACAGGGGGCTTCAACATACTGGTTGGTAACTAGGCAACGAAGTACCAACCAAGCTCTAAAATTAGGAAAGTGATGACGTCAAATGAGCTCAAACAAAATCAGTGGAACATTGAAAAATCATATTATAACTATAAGAAGAAAAAGCGATGGAAAAGGAAATACAAAGGTTGTTTTTCCTTCAGGTCAGGTCTGGCAGAGAGCCCATAGTAACACTTCCATGTGCTGACATACCACAGGGAGACATGTAAACATGTAGAGGCCATTGTCATGGCTAACGTCAGACAGTCGTCTCTGTTTATCACAGACGCCATTCACAGACATTTATGGCCCTCTTTAAAGCTATTGGGTGTCACCAACAGCAAGGAGTGTTCCATAGTGTCTGTAGCACTACAAATTTTATAAAGTGGTAGTCATGACAAACATACATAAACATACCGCGCACTGTCTTTTGACATATACAAATGTATATTGTGGGTTTACAATGCTGTAAAGAACCTTTACAAAAAATGCAAAAAATAACAAAGCTGTGAGTAAAAAAAAAAACAATAGCAGTTGAAGCTGACAGGTTGAGATCACTGATGGAGCATAGAACTAACAGTCATGATTGTAATTCAATTTTATTAAACCAGTATGAACAACAGTTTTGTATAACATGACCAATGTGTTATATATATATAACATGACCAATGTGTTATATAACAACTACCTATTCTCAGAGTAAGATACCAGTTCAAATTAATTAATGCAAATATTCAACTCATTATCTCTGCACCTGTTTGAATTATTGTAAGCTGTCCATTCATTCAAGATGTGATATTCATAATTAATCTTTATTAAAATCTGTGAGTTGAATCTAGCAGATTAGTCATTAATTAAGTAACTCCAAAATGCCCTCCATTTAAATTAAAGCCCTCCAAAATGCTATCTCTATTTGGAATTATCATTGAGTAGAGTCACTGGACTGAATGGTCAGTGCCTCAAACAAAGCCTGGGCATCGTTTCAGTCCTTCTCAATTCATCGCCACTCCTTGTTCTGCATTGAAGTATATAACTTGTCCGTTAACAGTTTGGAGTTGGAGTTGTTTACTGTCCTTTGAAATAAACAAAGTTGTGCAAGCTGGCCAGCAGACTTTGTCCTTGACATGTGTCATGCTTGTGCCTTCGGGGCCAGAGGACTGGGTCTCACAAGACACTCTCTCTTTGGTTTTCTCTGCAGTTAATCCCTTTAGAGTTATCACGTCCTTGCCAGGCGCAACCTCGCTCCTGCACCAAGAACCTCAGCATGAGAGAATCCCTGTGTGTGTGTGTGTGTGTGTGTGTGTGTGTGTGTGTGTGTGTGTGTGTGTGTGTGTGTGTGTGTGTGTGTGTGTGTGTGTGTGTGTGTGTGTGTGTGTGTGTGTGTGTGTGTGTGTGTGTGTGTGTGTGTGTGTGTGTGTGTGTGTGTGTGTGTGTGTGTGTGTGTGTGTGTGTGTGTAGCGTAATCCAGGAATGAAATACACAGGAGGTGAGAACAGAGGCCTGCTTTTGATGCGCTGTGTACAGATCACACATCAGCCAGTCTTGGAGGACAACATCAGCCGTGTTCCTGTCAAGGCTCTCGGTTGCGATTCATGTAAAGAGATGCGTTGTGAAATATCGCTACAAGGGAGGTTCAAAGCCACAAAGACTATTCATGAGTTGCGGCTCTCTTTTTTGTCAAGATACAGACTCAATCACTCTTGGCTTTTTTTACACCCATAGCAGCCTCCTTTAAAAGATCTAGTTTAGATATCTCACTTTATCCACACATTTTCTCAGACTCAGTTTAGTCTGCTTCTATCATGTGATGTTTGTTGTTTTGTTTTTGTAAGCGAGCCTCTGATCTTATTCTATTCTATTCTATTCTATTCTCACTCTGCTATGGCAAATGTTACATTTCTTATGAATTTCTTAAGATATATTTTGAGAAAATATATTTTGACATTTAAAACAAGAGCATGATTTACTTCAAATGAACAGATGATGAGTGCACATTTAGTAAAATTAGCTTATATGTTTTAGTTAAATGAGTGCAGGTTTTAGTAAAACCTTCTCTCGATAAAAAAAAAAATCTGCAATGACCGCTCCCGGGCTCCATAAGTCCATGTCTGAGGATGTTTCACATATTAATACACAAATGTTAGAAAGGAATTTTTTTTAATTTGGTCTCCCAAAAATGCTTATATAGCCTATAGGCACCATTGTCTCTTCAGCTGTTAGGGTGTACAGTATAATCCTATTTGTTCAAAAGATAACTTTTATGTATGATGCAAGGCTTTGGCTTGAAAAGAGCTTTTTTCTGTGTTCCCCTCAGGCCTGTGTAGTCCCCCCCCCCCTCTCTCCAAAAGTAGGAGAATAATGGCACTAATCGGGCTGCAGACCAGACTAAATGGCGTTGTCCTAGCAACCTCAACCTCCAACTTTTACTGTGATGCCAAGAGGGTCCCTTTCCTTTACAGACAGTTTAAAGCTAGAATTAAGGAGACAAGGGTTTGGACATGCAACACATTTAGCTAGAGGGGTTGGTAGATTACAGTGTATAGAAATGTTACACAAAAGGTTATCAGAAATGATACACAAAAGGTTATCAGAGGACTCTGGGTTTAAAAAAATAGAGGCGCATAGTTTAAACTTCAGAAATGAAACCAAATACTGTATCGTTATGCTACGGATGACTGCTTTGTTAACTGTGTACTCTGAATAGATGTGAGTGCAACACTCTGTTGTTGACTGTGTTAGAAGAACAAAATGGAGACCAGACCAGATAAAAGTATGGGTAATGCAAGATCCTCAACACTGTAAACAGGTAAGCAGAACTCGGCTTTATCTCAAATATGTACATTAACTGTACGGTAAACTACAAAAACAAAAACTGTACGGTAAAGCAAATGGTCACACATTCAGCAAAAGTACAGAAAACAGGTGTCAAGTAAATGAGACAGTTTGAGCCTGTCTAAAACCAAGGAACTGATGGTAGACTTCAGAAGTGAGAAGCAGAGGTTCCATCACTATGGGAATTTAATTTAAGGGGTAGCAGCTATGTATACTTATAAGCCCCTGTATTTTAAGGAAAAACCTCATTCCTCCTTTGTTTAATTAAGGCATTAAGATCAATTTCCAAAAGATGATTTTATTCCTCTTTTTAGTCAACTTTAGCATGTGTATGTTCAGGGTGTGTATATGTATGAGTGCAACTGTATTTTTATTTACCCTTATTTTTTTATTTTATTATTTATTTTATTATTTTATTATTATTTATTGTTTTTTATTTCTTGCTTTTCTACTTTTTCTACCCCCCCCCCCCCCCTTCACTTTTTGTTTCTGTGCAAATAGACAAATAAATCTCTTGAGTCTTGAATCATTATTTTACTCAACATCATTTATTCTATACCTTTAGCTTATAATAGGAAATTAAATCTGTATAATGCAGTGTAACAAAATGCTTCATGTATATTGTATATGCCACCATTTCCAATTAGTAGGTTCTAGTTAGATGAGTTCTGCTGCAGCCTGAAACCTCTAGCCACAGTCAACCTTTTGGCCACCTTCACCTCCCATATGAGATGAAAAAGAGGGCATCCCTTTCTTTTCTGTTTAATTGTCCCTCCTGGGGAAATGGAAGATTTCCAACATCGAGTTTGCACAAACAAATCTGACCCTTAAAAAAGACAGTTCTGTTATGCCAGTTGTCCAATGTCCAATGTGGTTCAAAATTCTTTTAAAACAATGAATCACTGTTTTTAAAAGGATTCCCTGAGGGCCTCTTGAGTTTTCCTCTGGAGCTTTTCCAAAAGTAATGTTGGGGGGGGGGGGGGGGGGGCAACCAATCAAGAGTGAGCTGCAATTCAACTGACCCTGTGTATGCATTCTGGACCCTATGTACAGCATCTCTTATCATATGATATAGATGCAAAAGTTTTTTTTTTCAGCCCTACACATGTTCTGTGGTCAAATGACTGAGAGCTTTATTTGAGCTGTCTTTGACATTTGTCCAGATAGGATCATTTTTATCTCATTGACAGCTGAGAAAAATGATCTTTATACTCTCTGTGATATTGACCTGAGAATCTGTTCGAAGCAGAGCGCATCCAACAGCCAGGTCTTGATTGTGTCCTTGCCTTTGTGTGCCTGTGGAAGTCAATCGCCCATGGAGCCCACAGGAAATCCTTAATCACTTTCATGGGAGCTTTTCAATTGATTGCCTGCTGTGAGAACTTACTCATCTAGGGATGGAATCTATATCGATAAGACTGTACAGGGAAGGACCGATTATTCCATGACATTCGGTGTATGAAAATTTGTATTTTATCAAATCAACAACACATTTTCCTCAACAGATGTGAAATATCATTATTGCAAATAACCAAAACATTAATATGGCAGAGAAGACATTTTCTGACGGAATTGATGTATATTTTATGGTGGTCATAGAAGTCTGGATTTGTAGTCATTTTAATTATTTGATACTTTGAATTAAACAGTTACTGCGTTGAAACAAAAATAATTGTAGGCCCTATGTTATTTTTATGAACATTTTCATTTTAAATTATAGGAAGAAAATCTGACAGAGTTGACATCTGACGGTGTTGATGAATGTTTGGACTTTCCTCCATTCATAAAATTGAGGAGAATAATTGTGTTATTCTTTTCATTCATCACATGTCAAATAAAACAGATGTAAATTATTAAAATGCATAGCTATTGCTAGCCTAGAAATCTAGACGCACCCTAGCGGCAGCAAATTACATTTGCTTCCAGGGCTAGTCTAGCAACTCTCCGTTGGCTTGAGAGCTCGAAAAATTAAACTTCTATCAGGCCAATCAAATCGTGTATAGAGTCGTTAGGCGGGCTTAACATAATGATTGATGGCAGAGTTGCAATGGGTTGGCTTGAATTTCCTGCTACTTGAAAACAAAGAAGATGGATGTTGCTGTTGGCCAACAGTGTGACACGAGTTAAGCTTGTTTTAAGATGGCAAAAGTTTGAACTAGCCAACTAGCTCCGCTGGTGGGAAAACGCATGGGACTCAGCGCTGTCCTATTGCGTGCAGAGGGAATTTGAAAGACAACCAATTATCCCGCCCCTCGGACTGAGTACTGCGAACGGTGAATGCCCAGACCCTACATTTTAATGTGGGTCTGGCTCGTCAGGCTAAGCTGTTGCAATAGGTAGGCATGTTTTTCGATGTCTCAAGTATGACCTATGTATTTTAAGGTCACAAATGACGAGAAATTCATCTTATGCTCTGCTGTGGTTGACTGGAACAACTTGACAGGTTAATAGCACCATAGTTTACAGATTTGCCTCTTATTTGCACTCCATCTTTGTCTCTTTCTTCTCTGCTGTCCTTTGAGTTCTGCTTGGGGCCAGAGTAAAATATTAACATGGTCTTTATCCTAAGCTTGCAGACATGCAACAAAAGTAGACAAATGTCTTCAAGGAGAACAGATTCAATACATTTTTAATACCTCTGCCTTTCAGTCCCCCGCCAAATTCTTATGCCTCCAGGAAAATGTCATCTTTTTGAGCTTACGGCACGCTGCAAAGAAAGCGTCCCTACAGCAGCATTATTTATGACTATAGTGAGTGCACAATGCTTTCCATGACACCTTTGTCATGGTGCCCACTCCACTCCATTGTCGCCATCTGTCATAAGAGTTCCCTGTCTCTTTGTGTTACATCCACAGCAGATCCCTACTCTCTGTCAGGTGGCAGACACTGTATCACTAATCAGCTGTCATCCAGTTTGGTCGCACACCAAAATAAAAACCAGCATCCATGCCTGTGTTTGCTAACATATCCTGTCAATATGACAAGATCTGCAGCACAACATGTCAGATCCATAATGGTCAAAAACACACATAGACACTATGGCAATGTGATGCTCCAGGAGTTACATTTGTGCTGTTCCATGGACATGAAGCCCCCCCCCCCCCCACTCATATGCATGTACAATTGTGTTTTAACGAACAGAGGTCCATCAACTTACACTATGCAGGTTTAGGTATTCTTGGTGACTGTAGAGCTCCTTCTAGAGTCGCGATATATTTATATTTTACTCTGCTGTTGTACAGTAAATAGCAAACTTCTCATGACTTATCCCCCCTGTACACAATGCAAACGCTTTTGTTGTGGAGGTGAAGGATAAACAACAGGCGAAAACTATCTCCAAAAAGCTATATCTATACTGACTGAAGGTAATGTTTCACAATTATCGCGATCAAGTTGCATGGCTGGTTTTATAGCTGTATAGCTATGCTAGGTGAACAATTTGCCTATCACAAGTTCATTTACCATCAAATTGGCTTCGTAAAGGTGAAACACTTGCATTAACCTGAAACCACTCTGCTGCACCTGTTTCACCGTTTTGCTATATAGCATTTGTTAGACATGGATTGACATCTAGTGTTTGTATTGGAATGTGTCTGTCCTCCCACAATTGAATGACATCACAGGCTCAAGCTTTTCAATGACTGGTTGGGGTGCAAGATGTCCCTGGTACAACCAATGTAGGACCAAATGTAATACCAGCGACAACTGTTCAACAAGAAATCAGAGTGACAGCATCCAGATAGTGTATCATGAGGGCCTTTTGCTGCTACTCTATATCTCTGCCCTCCAATAGGCTATGAGGAAGTTATTAATAACTGAAGCAGTAGAGGTGAGGGCCTTTTGAGAAACCTGAGATTAATGAAAAGGTGGGGGGTGGGTGTGAATAATTTAAATCCTCTTCTTTATTCATGTATTACCAGCCTGGACTGCAGTCCCATATTAAGCCAGGGCTGCTAATGTCAAGCACATGTCAGTCATACCCATTGACCCCATCAAACTGATGTCATTTACCACATGACATGTATAGCCATGCTGAATTTCTATTGTGCTTTCTGCAAACAGAGTGGGCTGCTTCAATGTCAGAAGTTCCATTGCCACAGAACACATGTAACATGATCTGAAATATTTCTTCTGACTGTATGTTGCTTTAGACGAGAGTTCAGGCCACAGTTTCCTCATCATGGAGCACTGACAGAAATCTATGGGCTGCAGACACTTTGAGTTGAGTAAGCTTATACGAACTGCTTTGATGGCAATGGCCCTGGCCCAATGGCAATAGCCATTCAGCACCTTGCATATAGTCAGTCATTCAGTCACAAAAGTATGTAGGATTTGCATGTAGAAGTCAATGGTGATGGCAATGATGATTGTTGTTGGTGTGGATGTTGGTGTCCTTTGGTGTTGTCGTAGCTCTTCAGTTTTCATGCTGATGGTAGAGTATCTGGTAATAAATCTGTCAGACTCAGAGATGTGTGACCCTTCACGGTCCACGTCACAGAAAAGGTGTGCGCATGTCGGGATCAGAAAGCTTTCCATCCCATTGAATTGTGTGTGTGAATTGACTGAAACATCAAAGAAGCATCAAGAAAAATGCCTACTTGTACTACTTTTTTCATATATACACGCTGGGCTTGTCAACCAGATAGCCATATATGTTGGGCTAATGAATCTCTGGCCACTTGCTAAAGTCGTCTACCCATTCTGTTATCAGCTCAAGGTCAGGCGGACAATCGGCATTAGCTAAGACTAATTTATTAAGGTACGGTTCACGGCCCTTGAGTAACAATGACAGTGCATACCTTGACAGCTCAACATGCTGGTTTATTAGCTGCACCATTTTTCTGATCCCATGCTGCGCGCACCTAACCTAGGCTCTGGATGATTACAAACATTGAAGGGCCTATAGCCCAGAGGCAGCTCTGGTATAGAGGCACTGAGGGCACTTCCATTCAGTAAGCAACACTGGTGCTGATGATTCTTTACATGTTCATCCTCCACCTCTTCATAAGAATGTAATGAAAACTCTGATAATGTAGAGTAAAATAATTATTATAATTATACTATATTATACTATATAATTATAATAGTTATGTGTAATAAAGTGGAATGGCACAGGAAAAAAGTATTGAACACGCTAAGAAAAAGCAGTAAACCAAGGCAAGGAACGAGCTGGAATCTATAAGTAGGCCCTTTCACACTGCCAAAATCCCCATGATTTTATGTACTAGAATTGCAGTAGTTAGAGAGTAATTATACCTCCTATCTGTGCAAATTAATATAAGCTGGGTTAGTACATATTGATGGGCTATAAAAAGGTTTTTGTTACCAAGGTGTCACACAAGAAACATTTCATGATGGATAAAAGCAAAGAGCTCTCCCAAGACCTTTGCAACCTTATTGTTGCAAAACATATCAATGGAACTGGCTACAGATGTATTTCAAAACTTCAGAATCTTCCAGTAAGCAGCACTGGGGCCATAGACCTCTGAAGTTCGCCTACAAGTATGCAGAGCCTGACAGTAACGGAGTACATTTACTTGAGTACAGTACTTGAGTACAATTCTGAGGGATCTGTACTTTACTCGAGTATCATTTTTGGGGAGTACTCATGGCTTTACTCAAGGACATTTGAGAGGCAAATATTGTACTCTTTACTCCACTACATTTCTATCCATAACCGTGAGTACCCGTTACCTAAAAAAATAAGGAAAAAAGAAAAATCTCGGAAACCCTCAATTTGTTATTTCCCTCTCAAACGTGATTGAATTGTGCAGGCGCCACTGATTGGGACAGCCTATCAGCAATCACCTTCAGCTTTCCGCCAAAGTCAACTCTATGGTCAGATTTAGATAAGAGACAAAACCATGGACGAAACAATGGATGAAGACGCAGCAGGTCCATCCCGGGAATGTGTCAACCTGTGGCCCCACCTCGCTAGACTATTTTAATTTTCTGAACAAGTTAATGATAGTTTTCGCTTCAAGTGTTTTAATTACAAAATAGTATTTTGTATTTAAAACATGTATTTTAAATACATGTATTAGCAATACTGCCCATCCCTGGCAACATGGTAAAAAGATGAATAAGAAGATTACTTGATTTTACTTTCAATTCCTTTTACATTCTCCAAGGTATTAACATTAACATTTTTCATAACTCCATGTAGGACGATTCTGTACATAAATGTAAGCACTGTGGCAGTAGTAATGCAATATTTAGAAAATGTAGGCTACTCTTGTACTCTTGATACTCAAGTACTTTTAAAAACAAGTACTTCAGTACTTTTACTTAAGTAGACATCTGACTGTTGTACTTTTACTTGTACTTGAGTAAAATTTAGCAAAGGGTATCTGTACTTTTACTCAAGTAATGAAGCTGTGTACTCTGTCCGCCTCTGCAAGTATGTTCTACCAGTCTGTTGTTGCCAGCGTCCTCTTCTATGCAGTAGTATGTTGGGGAGGAAGCACAAGGAAGAAGGATGCGGGGCGAATTGACAGGCTGGTAAGGAAAGCTGGCTCTGTAGTGGGAGCTGAACTGGAGTGCATCACTTCACTATCTGACAAAAGGACCCTGAACAAACTGATCAACATCTTGGACAATGAGTGTCACCCACTCAGAGCCTGATCAGCTGGAGACTTCGCTCACTGCCTTGCACAACAGACAGACTGAGAAAGTCATTTGTCCCCAGGGCCATTGAACTGTTCAATGCTTCACTTAAGGGAAGAGGAGAGATAGACTTCTCTGCATAGTCTGTCTGCCTCTTCACCCCCTCCATGTTTGGATACTGTCTGTCCACTAGCGACTTTTACCACTGTCTTCTGCCTCACTGTTTGCGTGCTATATTAGCACATTAGCACATATGCAACCCCTCCCTCCATGCCAAAGCCGAACTGTGGCCACACTTATACCTTTTCTTAAAATAGTTAAATATATAGATATATAGACTTTACTTTACTTTATTTCTGCATTGTTGCACTGTTGGACTTACTCATTTGCACTATGACCATGACCACTATCACCATTGCACTATCACCATGACACTCATTCACACAGAGCACCTTACCTTACCTTACTATGCACAGAGAATCGCAGGCTCAGTCCCTGCAGTCATTGCAAGCGCCTCTGATTGATTAATCACCACTATGTGGATACTGTTTTTTAGAATTGATTTAGATTAAGTGTTAGTATAATTTGTATTTTAGTATATTTAGCATATTCTTTATCTTCTACTGTCCTTATTGCTTAGTTGTGGTTTTATATTATATACTTTAATTACTCTTTCTGCTGTTAAAGAATGTGTTTGTGTTGTCTGTATGCTGCTGAGACCCTGAATTTCCCCTGGGGATCAATAAAGTATCTATCTACAAAAAACCTGCCATCTTTGACATCCTATCTGGCGATTTTTCCTATGGGAAAATAACATGGGGATTTTGAATTATCGCATCTTTTAAACTCTCGCGGGGATGAAAAAGTCTGAAAATAAGTTATATTTTTTCTGGTCGTGATAATTTGTGAGCACGTTTTCCTTTAATTGAGCCCTCGAAAAAATAAAACTTGAGCACGTTTTCCTTTAATTGAGCCCTCGAATTAATAAAACGTGACCCCGTTGGCCTAATTTGAGCTCTAGAAATATGTATTTCGTGCTCACATTTAGTAATTCCCGACATTTTCTCACTGCTCGCTGTGCTGTGGTGGCAACTTCGTGTTACCTTGTATTGGACTAGGCCTACAGCTGTCTGCGACAGTTCATATTGGTAATGTGACGATAACCGCAGCTAATTAAAGCCTTTAGGTGGTCAGGATGGTTTATAGCGGAATACTCTTTGTAGCAGGGGCACCTGTGGTGTCAACCGCAAGCTATGGAGACCCATAATGGGGAAATTCTACTAGGCTACATAGGCTACTCGGGCTCTGTTGTAATGACCGGTTTCCACTACCTCTTGGATTGTTGACTAAAGCCTATGAGGTCTAAGGCAATCGAAGCACACACAGCGACAAGCTTCCAAACAATTACAACACGTAGACCTACTGCTGTTGGTACAAAGGCTACTGCGTATTAGTAGTAGCCTATACCCACCCAATACAAGGTTCCCTCTAGCGCCCGATGGGCCTCGCCATATAACCCACCCGCACACCGATATGATGCACACAACAAGGTAAGCTTTGATACGGACTATGAAACGGGAGACATAAACAGTGGCGTAAACGATGCTCAGCTTCTCACTCGCTATAGCTCACACCGTTCGCGATAAACACCACAGCTCTGCATAAACTTGGACCTCAACAAACACTCAAAACTTCGGAAAACATTCAGCTGGACGAAGATGGCAAGGGGCTTGTGCAAACACACACAATCATCTGCTCTCCCACCTCTCCACCTATAGCCTACCTAACAGGGCTATATCCAGGTGCACTGCAATCAATGAGATTCCCCTACCTCACTACAAGCGACACACCTCCCGATGTCATTCCTGGGGATACCCCTTGACACCACACTACATTTTTGTGCACACAATTTAATTTCTTCGAGCCCACGTTTTAATTATTCGTGGGTGCGTTTTAGTAGATCGAGATCTCGAATATACTATAATGTGCTCATGTTTAGGCTACATGTGTCAAGACAATATTGAGTGCACGTTTTACAAATTGTGGCCACGTTTAAGTTGATCGTGCACACAATGTTCTATAACCATGTTCACAAATTGTGCTCTCGTTTTAATAAATCGTGCCCTCGTTTAAGTAAATCGTGCCCTCGTTTTAGTAAATGGTGCACTCGTTTAATAAATTGTGCCTTCGTTTTACTATGCTTAAAACGAGAGCTCAATTTAGTAAAATGAGCGCACACTATAGTAAAACGAGAGCACAATATAATAAATTGTGCACACGATTTAGTAAACCGAGCGCACAATTTAGTAAAACGAGCGTACGATTTAGTAAAACGAGTGCACAGTTAAACGTGAGCACAATTTAGTAAAACGAGCGCACATTCTCTCAACATGCAAAACATTTTGCGATGACACCTCTAGGGCTCCGTAATAACTTGCAATGCAACTTGCAGACGTTTTCCTGAACACACTTTTGTCCTCTGCCTTAGAGTGGATATTGTGATCTCCAGTACGTGAAGGCGGCACACTTTGATTTTTGCTACCCCAGAGCTAACTTGCAATGCAACTTGCCATAGGTAGTTAGCTTCAATTAATAACCGGAGCTCCTTATATGGGCAAAGATGGCCGTTTTGGTTCTTTTATGTAGGCGAACTTCAGAGGTCTATTATCTGCAAGTGGAAAGAACATCACTGCATCAGAGATTATGACCAGGAAGTCAGAAGAGTAGCCCAAGAGCCGAGGACCACTTGGAGAAAGCTTTATAAAGACTTGGAGGCAGCAGGTACAATTGTTAGAGAGTAAATCATAGGCAATGCACTCCACCGCCATGGCCTCTGTGCACGCTTACCCCACATGACTCCATTACTAAAGAAAAACTGTCGAAGCTTGTTTAAAGTTTACTTCACACCATTTGGACAAGTCTATGAAATATTGAGAGAATGTAGTCTGGTCAGGCGAGAGCAAAATCAAACTTTTTGGATGTCATAATCACCATGTTTGGAGGAGAAATGGCACTGTACATCACCCAAAAAAAAACATACCAACAGTGAAGTTTGGAGGTGGAGGCATAATTTTATATGGGTGGGATTACCTGAGTTAATACTAATGTCTACTAATGGTGAAAATGTCATGGAAATAGCCTCACTGGAAGTATTCTTACTGAAAAAAAATGTTGACGCATTCAATACTCATTTCTAACGCTGTATAGGCAGTTGTTTGCCACCGAGCTTGAAGTTAGAAATTAGACTTCATTAATGGCATGACCGCTATCCCACAACCACAAAACAATGGTAGATTAATTCTCACTGTCATCTCTGCCAGGCAGATCTTTTAGGTAGTAGAAATGGTACATCAAATAAGAAAATCTATCAGAACAATATAATCTTGAACAATATAAAATATAAAAGTAGTGTGGCACGGTGGTGGTCTAAGGCCGCTCTGTCATCATAAACATGTTTGATATGGGTGTTCCCAAGTAACATTATTACTGTATCACTTCATCGTCTGTTGTGCATTCACCATAGTCTGACAAAATTACAAGTGCAAAACTTAAGGATGCTCTCAACAAGGCTGCAAATTACATGTCAGCTTTATTTTTCACAGTAATTCTTCATTAATATCAAAACTTGTATAATATCAAACTAATATATTCTCTTTAGATGATATTACATTTTGTGATGCGAAAGATTCAAAAAAATAAACACGACTGTAAATGTGAATCATGTTGAGCTTGGTGCTCCTGCTCCTCCTCACTGCTGAAACTCAATCTTAGATGTTTGATATTCTGTTGAGTCACCCACCCACCTGCCTATATCAGACCTCTCTCCCCCTCCGCTACTATCACCCCCCTCCCGTTTCCTGTTCTGTCCCTGATGCCAGTGGGCGATTGACTGCACTCCTTACCCGCCGCTCCGCTCACCGCTCCTGGGGAGCTCGATAAGGTCTTAATTACCCGTCTGGATCCCTTGCAGCAGATAAGGCCATGACCATTTGTTCCCTCTCAGGTAGGCGGGCCACCGGGGCCTGGGAAAAGGTTGCCTCTCCGAGAGGAGCGCACTCCGTAACGGGTTTAGGAAATTGCCTCCTGGGCCGGGATGCGGAGCGCTGTCCTTTGGAGGCTGATGTATTGCTGGGGGATGCGTGCCACAGAAGAGAGGTGCTATCTGCAGGATCCCATTAGAGACCATGTTTCCTGCTGGGCCTCTCCACAAAGACCCAGGCTGCTAGCATCCACTTTACCTCCACTCAAAAATGCCTGGGAAAGGTCAAAGTCACCCTCTCTTCTGAACTTCCTGAGTGAATGTTTCTTGATGCATCTACAGTGGTGGTGAGTTGGTGGTTTAAAAAATGAACGAGCTGTTTCACTGAACTGAAGTGTCATACTGGCAGCCTGAATACAGTCTTGTCCCTTACCTAACAGCCATTAACATCAGCCTTTTTCCATCTCATCATAAGCAAGGTGTTTCTAATGATGAAACATGAGCATTTGTTTTTCCATTTTAAAGAAACTTATCAATTCAAAATTACACTGGCTAATTAACTTGACTTCTTCAAAGTCAGATATTGAATATTCTCATTAAATGTGACAATGTAATCTGAAGGACAAATTTGAAAGGCTGGTGAATGCTGATTTGATAAGGGGACTCACATTGTTTCAGAATTCACTTCATAGTTGACTGTAAAGACAGAAACCACATTGCCTGCTGCCGCCTATTTTAGACCTGATGTATTATTGATGTCAAAGCTCTCTATAAATATAGGGTGGTACATAAAATGGCCCCCTCGACCACTCACCACCACAGAATCTTTTTCTGTGTTTTTTCTCCGCTGCTTTCAAAAGATTTGTCACTGTCATTTTCAGCTCAGCAGTACGCCGAAGACTGGTGTACCTGGAGTCTAGTGGGGAGAAGGAGTGAGAGACAAAAAACAGAAAGAAAGAAAGAGGGAAGTGGTGTGGAGGAGGGGAGGTCAATGAATGCTATAATTCAAGCTGAGCAGGACATGCGAGGTGGACGGACCCTATAAAAGGTCACAGCACAATGTCACAGTTAGCTGTCTGCACTCAGCTCTTGCGCTTTCCATTCAAACCTCACCGACGACTGCCTGTGGTTTTCAATATAGTTTCTGCCATCAATGGAACAAGAGCACAGCAGGCACAAACTCGTGAACTCACTTGTTTCCTGTGTGTGTGTGTGTGTGTCTCTGTGTCTGTCAGTCAGTCAGTCTGTCTGTCTATCTGTGTGTTGCGTGTGTGCATTAGCTTGTAGTTTGTGAGGAAATATATCTCTTGTTATACTAGCGGAGCGCAACTCAGCCACTCCACTATTTCGTCTGTGGCTTCACCGCGCTTGTGGGGTTGATGAGGTCAGCATCCAAGAGAGACCTCTGGAAGATTAAATTCTCGAAGCGACACATGCGGTAATGTCAGGTGAACTTTACCTAAGATTATGCATAATATCTCAAATATCCTGAGGTTCAGCAGCTACAGAAGAGGGTGGTAGAAACATAGCAGCAGCTGTCTGACTTATTTAGCTGCTCGGTGAATATCCAGGAAGATTTCTGAGAAGTGGCTCCTCTTCCACAGGCCCTTGTTGCGTTCCTCGTTCAAGTTCCCGTTGAATTGACTGACAGGTGAGGGAGTAATCTCATGCACATCAAAGTTGGTTTCTGCACCTGGAGATTTGTTTCTGCGACAGGAGCTGGAGTCTCCGAAGGTGCAATCCACCACTTGCTCTACCAAGGGACTCACCCTTAATTGGCACACTGTATGTTGCCTGACAGATCCACTTTGTGGTGGTGATGTCTGTCAGATGACAAGGTACCACTGGGAGTGGGGAACAGATTTGTTGTAGGCTGGAGAACTCCCACCAGGTCTATAAAACCCACCCGGTTTGTGTATGTTAAATATCTGACTGTGACATGATATATATCTGAGTGAGAAAAAAGAAAGAACTGAAGACAAAGTGACAGTAGGAGAAACCGAGGAAGGAAATGCATAACGATAAGTATAAATTATACTACTCTATACTCTATGGCATATCCTCTGTTTAATATATGGCCTAATTTCCATGAGTGGATACCCATCAACTCCTCATGGAAACATGATTGTATCACCCAGTAAGAAGGGAAGCTCATCAAATGCCTTTACTTGTTTAGCTCTTGTTCTCATGGTCCATGGCTACGGTCAGTGGGGTCTTGCCGCAGGAACTGTGAGTAACATGACTCCTCTCGCCTTAGTTGCCTACAAGAGAGGAGTCTCTGTGAAGATCATTGTGAGTCAGATTAATAATAATTACTATGGTGCCCTTAATTAATACCAGGCGCAGGTGACGGGCCGAGCAGCATGTTCACTGCTAGCCTCCCAGGCAGACGCTCCCCCCAACTGCTTCCCACCTCCTCTCTCCCCTCCAGCACTTATTTATTCATAGACACCCAATGAATTAATGAGATTATCGTATGGGCCCAGTCAGATGGCGATGGCACCATTCCCTGAGAGTGTCACTTCGCCATGGAACATGCTCTCTCTCTCTCTCTCTCTCTCTCTCTCTCTCTCTCTCTCTCTCTCTCTCTCTCTCTCTGTCTCTGTCACTCACTCACACACACACACACACTGTGCATCCATGCTACATTCTCCTAGAGCACTGAGGGCACAACTACCACATTAATCACAGCCATTGCAGAGTTTATGTTCACCTTAAATTGGGTTCCAAATCGACGGCTCTCACAGTGTTGTTTGTGAGCGAAAATGTGATTTAAGGAATTGGTCCCTCAAGCGCCTGAAGTCCCCGAAGCCCTTAACGAACTAAATCCTCCACTTTAAATCTCATCCCAACGACCTTGACGAGTGACCCGGCTCATCATCTCTCTTTCCCCTTCCACGCAACTGCCGCCGCCAACATCATGCCCAGATGACTCAAATCCATCCTCTCTAGCTCCTGGTTGCTGCGGTGATGCAGTGATGCCGAGATGCGTCTTCTTGGACCCCAGCTCCTGTCGCCTCATTTGTAATCTCGCCCTGTGATTCATCTGCAGGTATCATCTGCTTGTTGAAATCTCATTACGGCGTACACCACTCATGGATATGCATGACCCGTGTGCACATATACACACGCAGCAGTAGAATGTAGGGAGGCTAAATTGGGTTAAATGCTCATTTAGAATGTTATTAAACTCCATAAATCTCACAATGAGAAGGGCATCAACCTTGAGTATAGCATTGTGGAAGATATGTTGATGGAAGGCAGAATTAGTATATGGTGAATTATGAATAGCGCAAACCAAGAGCAGTTAGAGTGTAATCTTTGTGTGCTCAGGAGGCTGATGTGTTGCTGGCCTGATCATAATAATTAGTCAGACTTACAGGCTGGAGAACAATGCAGACGTTTATTAGACGGTGTGCAACTTTGTGAAGATGTGTGTGTGTGCAGTGTGCACTGTAATTTAACTCCTCTCCAACAGCAGTGTGCAGGAAAAAACTGTTCGCCTTGTAAAGTTCACGCAGAAACCTAGAGAAAATGATGTCCCTTAACGATATAGAATGTAGATGTTAGAAAATAAAAAATGCCTGCAGCAATAATGTGATATTGAGAGAATAGTGCAAATTCTCAATAGTCTTATGCATTATTCCTCATACATTTGCAGGTTTTTTTATGCTACAGATGGCATCAAGAAACAAGATACAGAGAATGCACATGGGTGTTATAACACATGAATTATCTTTTATTTTTCTTTTGTCATTTTGTTGGTCTCTGAAGTGTTTTATTTTTCTACATTAACTGCACATAGCACGTCTTGGTCCACTGTAAATTACATTGTCATTGCTCTTTCCACCTTATGATTTGAATAATGTTGTTGTTCTTCATGTGACTGTGTTTCTATTTGTTCTGTGCTACAGTCTGGTCCACAGTGCATCTGGGGAAACAATGTCATTTCAATACACCAGAGCATCACATTGCTCCTAAAATGACATAGTTAATTCTGCTCCAGTTTACACCATTATATAAAACCACAGGCTCTGAAGGGGAGGGAACATGCTGTTTAAATCCATAGCCAAGTATCCAGGCCTCCTCATTACACACTGTTCTACTCAGTGTGATCCATTTGGAAAAAGCTTGCGAAGTCATGTCATGTCACAGCCAATTTACTACTGAACAACCTCCAGGTCTCTCTTGTTCCCCCTATCGTTTGATTTATAGATGCTTAACGTGAGCCAGGGCTGAACGTGGAGTTCTTAATAGCGGAGTGATCGCTCGAAGATAAAGTTCATCACCCCATTAAGAGTCTTAGTGCTGTAGAACAGTGGCTTATTTCCACTCTCATTTTGTTTTTGGCTACGCTTAGAAATGTGCCTACTGTTGTGGTCTGATCCGCCTGTGTAAACCCGCCACCTGAGCCTCACGATGCTAATCACCTCCTCCCTCCCCTCCCCTCCCCTCTACAGTCATGGCACACAGCAGATAGGATGCAGATGAGGGTATTTCACAGCTGATGCGCACCCTTAGGAGACTGCAGTCTAGTATAACTTTGGTGATTTATGACAAATGCTGGGACTTCATGTCAAATGTCTTCATGACTTCATGTTATATGGAGAAAGTCATCATAGAAGAACTAGTAAATAACTCTCTGTGCTTTCCCACGCATCTTTCAGAGAGTTTCAATGCTACAGCAAATGTGAAAATAAATATATGATTATCATGTATTAAACATTTGTATGATTTCCCTCATATCATATTACATTTCAGAGATTATACTCACTCATTTGGGCAGAGACAGAAAATGTGCACACACGGAGCTGACTGGGTTGTCTCCAGAAGGAGACTTGGGGCTTGGGCCTCCTGTCTGTAACATAACACCTAACAAAATCTAACACACCTTGACCCTGTTTCATGTCTGTGTGTGTGTGTGTGTGTGTGTGTGTGTGTGTGTGTGTGTGTGTGTGTGTGTGTGTGTGTGTGTGTGTGTGTGTGTGTGTGTGTGTGTGTGTGTGTGTGTGTGTGTGTGTGTGTGTGTGTGTGTGTGTGTGTGTGTGTGTGTGTGTGTGTGTGTGTGTGTGTGTGTGTGTGTGTGTGTGTGTGTGTTAGTTTGAACCCAACAAAAGGTCAGCTTCTCTGGTTCCTCACAGTTGATGAAGCACCTCCTTGACTTAATTCTTGTGAGTGGGATCCAAACAAACAAAATATGTCATCATTCATAGGACCAGGACAATGGCACAAATGAAGGAGATAACAACCCTAGGGGAGGTGTTCTCTGAGGCACAGGTAAATAATGTCATGTGGCATCACATAGCCGGCAGTGATCCCTTTCCTCCCTGACTGATCTACATATCCTGACAATCACAATTAGAGAGGTGACCAGAGATTGCCTTTGACATACTGTATGTGCACAGAGTTAAATGTCACTCTCTCTCTCTATCGCTCTCTCTCCCTCTCTCTCTCTCTGTGATGTGTATGTCTAAGTAATTGTACATGATTTAAGGCCTTTTCATGGAGCAGATGATTACACGGCCCTGTGCCCGATCGTCCTGCACTGATTGCCTCCTTTGATCAAGATAAGCCCTTTGATCATGATCCCTTGGGCCTCAGTAATGCTGCCCACAGTGGTCAGAGGATGCTAAACCCCTGTACTACTACCGGGAGGCAACTGACTCCGACATGTCATTTCTCTGTACTACATCTACATGACAAATGACATGCCACTTTGGTTGCAAACACATACTGCACCTGTATAAGACATCATTTTCACACACCATTTCACACACATTTTGCCAAAAGACAATGCTGAGGCAGAGGAGGCATAAAAAATGAATCCATTTGAGATTAGCCCTTGGGGCGACAGCTATGAAAGAAGCAATAACCCCTTGACAAGATCATGACAAATCACTTACTAAAGACCAGAAATGAATTTGAGTCACTGGTATGTTTTGTGCACATTTCAACATTGTAATGCTTCAGATTATCATGTATTAGTTATGGATGTCTACCTTTTACTAAATCTGTTGCAAGATTATACATTTTCCATTATGTAGCATCTTCTATAGCATCTTGTAGCATCTTATATATATATATATGTGTGTGTGAGGACTCTGCCTTCAGTGTCAGTGAGTTACACCCACATGTTACTGAGCAGCTTTAAAGATAAAATGTTAGTGTATGTATGCCCTGTTAGGTAAACATCAATCGCGTCTCTCGCTCCAGCTCTCTCTGCACATAAAAGTGTAGGTCTTTAACATCCTCGGGGCACTGGAGCCTTGGACATGTTCATTTATATGAAATAGTAGGCTATTTTTGGGGGGGCTGTTCAGTCCACAAAACTGGCCAAGAAAAAATGCGCAGCAGACAGTAGTGACAACTGTCTCAGGCCTTTGGGGAGTGACATTAACCAAGCCACAACATTTCATATATTTTAAATGTTAAATGAGAAAAGTGCAAAAGACTCTGGTAGAGATACACACAAGTAATGAAAGAACCCCTGTGGCATGTGTGTTTCCTCAGTTTGTGATATTTCCTAGCTTTGTCACGCTTCAGTGAAATAATACATCTGCAAGTCATGAAGAAACTGTGGTGGACACTCAGAGCCAAATACGTATGCATATAAAAATGGACTCCTCTCTGATAAGAGCTTGCTTGTCCTGTTTTATTTATTTTCCTCGTTTTGCACTCAAACTTTTTCTTCAAACTTTTTAGAAGAATTGGTAAAAGGGTAACACAAACATGCACTGACAATAACAATGTCCTTTTACAGCATGTAGCACAGTGCACACAACACATGATGACCAGTACTCTGAAATGAGAGATGGGAGAACCATCATCTCCCCCACTATGTCAACTATATCACATATCAGGATGTAAACAGATTGTGACCGGTAAATGACTCATTCAGTTATCGTGGCATCACATAGATCTGTGATCACTTTTCTTCCAACTGATCTACATAACGTGACAAAAGTGAGGTGTGTGACCATGATCCATGGTTGTTATTGCCACTGTGTGTGCATGTTATTTTGTGTGTGTATGTGTGTGCGTGCGTGCATGCGTGTGTGAGTGCGTGTGTGCATTTGTGCACATGTGCATGCTAATTGGACATGATTTGAGGCCTTTTTTATGGAACAGATGGTGATTACTCAGCCCTGCTTCTACGATAAACTTAAGGCTGCCGCTGTCAAATATAAATTTAAATACAAACACAGGTATCTATTTAAAATGGGATGTTCTGTAATTGCATGTCAGAGACCTCACAGGCTCAGCCACCTCAGTTAACCTGGCCATGTGAAAACAATATTGATTTTACATCAAAGACAGGTAATCAATCTCAGCTATGACTCATCAAGTAGCCTTTTAACATCAAACTACCAACCTCCCCAAAGGCCAATTTCAAATGGATGCTTAAAAATGAATGTCAATAGCTGCTGCCCAGCTCAAAGAAACCCACTGTTGTGGGTCTTGAGAGACGGTCCTTTGACTTTTCTGCAGGAGAAGCATTAGGTGGGGCAGCGATTATAAATATTGCATCGTGGGTAAAAGAGCGTGGAGTGCCCGTGTCAGGAATCAGGAGATTACACACACACACACACACACACACACACACACAATGTGCTTCATCTGAGGAGGGTAAACAGATGCCAAGAATGCAGTGTGTGGAATACAGTGTGTGTTGCTCGTGCCTTGTTGATGGAGAGGTGGGTGACTTGTGAGCTGATGTGATCCTCCTTCTAAGAATGTTCTGGGTGTTGTGGTATCACACAGGGGAGGGCTCGAAGTTCAAGTGCTGCACAGACAAGATTCATCATCACATCTGACAGTTCAGATCCTTTGACAGACTAGGATGGAGACAGTGGAAATACTGTTGCACCTCACGTTTAACTAGACCATTTCTAAAACATATATGTTGGTATAACAAATAACATATACAAATTATTGATAATAATAACAAATCATAAATATATATAATCTGTAATACATTCTGGCCATTTACAAGATATTACAGGTTTAAAAACCTTCCAAAGAATTGTCCTCTTTTCGACTATATTCAAACAAGTCAGCAAACCTTATTGCCTTTGTTTCTTTTTTCATCTCACCTCTATAACCTTCCATAATTGTGTTTTTATTGCTGCACAACAGGGGTGAACATTATTAGTCCATTGGAAAGGAAACCAGCAATCAGATTGAGAGAGCAGGCTGAAGCGAGGTGAGCAGAAACTGAATAATGTATTTAGCTAGAGGCTGTTTCAGAGGAGACTCAGTGTTTAGTCACAAGTTTAAAGAGGTGAATATACACAGTATTGCATGTTCATACTGTGTGTATTTTCTACTTATAAACTGATATGACATTCAGGTATTGAAGTTCTATAGACAAACAACACACATTGTCACTTGTTTAAACTGACTCTGAAATTCAGAGTAAAAAATGATCTTCCAGTTCCAAACTTATTCTACCATTCCCAATCGAATTATTTGTGTGTCAGGAAATATAAAAAATTAAACATGCACAGATTTGCATTTGTTCTCACGGTCATAAATTGCATTTGTTCTAATGATTCAAATATATGAGATATGAGCTAGATCAGACTGCACTCACATCTGTCTGAACTCCAGTGTATCAATATTTTTTTTCCAGCCACAGAAATTTGCAAAGCGCCCAAAAACTTGTTGTGGTGCAATAGCAGTTTGAGTTACAGTGGTGGGTAGTATGTCATACGTTTGGTAACACAAAGAATACCCAGTCGACATCATTAAAGCTACAATTTTTTGCTTTTTATTATTGTACTTTTTTTTTAGGAATATCACATTCTGCTTTGAAGGGTAACAGATGCATTGCAATGCACTGGGACTTTGGTCAACTTTTCCTCAAAGCAAAGGTTGAACCATGGGAGCACATTATACTGAAGCGCCAAGAAAGTTCTCTGAAGATATTTGAACTTCAGCAAAAAAATCCCCCCTTACCCTTCAATATTTAATCTATGGATGGTTGTTTTTAAGAAAGCGGAGTTATGGTCTAGAAAAAAAACAAGAAAAATTCACACTGTCCTCATAGTGGAAATGTCTGCTTTCTAGCAGACCTTTTAAATGAGTGGCCCATGCCAGTAATTACTCTTCCCGGCCCCAGCATGTAGGCCACTGATACTCCACTCTGCTTTGGAGCTGCTGTTTGCTTTCCGTTAATTATAGTAAAGCATGTTTACACCCATGGGGGGGGGGAGGGGTTCCTCCCCCCATACATTTGTTTGTTTGTTTGTTTTTCACTCTGACTCACTTTTCCTCATCTCTCACATTAACTTTATTACCAGTGTTGCACTAAGTTGTGTTTTTGTGATGGTTGTTTTTTACAGTTTGCATGGCAATTACATTTAGAAGAGATAAAGAAGAATGACCCGAGGTCAGACAGCTTGACAGAATGGCTTAAACCATTCTTTATATGCAGGTCAGTCCAGCTAGGCTAAGATTATTACATGACTCGCACAGCTGTATCAAAAGGATAATAGTGTTCCAGCAAAATGACAGGAAAGTGAATAAGGATAAATAATTGGATGTTCACGAAAAATATGATGTCCCTCCAATTCACCATGTCCTCTCATCTGGAATCAAAGTTGTGTGGTACAAATAAACACATGTTGCATTTCAGTTTCCTACTTTCTTTTTGCTCTCTCCGTGTTGACACCTTCTGTTTGGGAATTGTCCCTCCCTTGTTGGTAAGCATGTAAATCTCAGAGCAGCGCCAAGCGTGACTCACGGTGTTCCGGAGCCTTCTGCTTGTGAACACAACCCACTGAGGGTCTGTCAGCCAGAGTGACAACTCAGTGAGAGAGCTGAAATCATTAGCCTGACGCTGCCATGGGAGACCTGCTAACAAGCCCTCATTAGGGCAGAGCTGACACACGCATAGAGATGGGAGGATGCAGTAGGGAATAAAGAGAGAGAGAGAATAGATGGATGGATGGAAGACTGACAAATGGACAGATGTAAGGGAGGGGAAAATGGTAGATTGGTAGAACAGCACATCTTCACATCTTTTTGTCTGACTTACACTCTGAGAATAATGCCATTCCGTTGCAGGACATCAAAGAGAACTCAATTTTAAACGCACAGCATGAATCACATTCTGTTGAGCCAGCAAATTACAACCAGGGTCCATTTGAAAGCCCTGGAGACGTTTAAAATGCTTGGGTGATTTAATTACTGGTGAGCATTTTGACCTCAAGGTCAAGGTTGCAGTGGTATGTATTTGATAAAAAATCTGCTGGATACTTTGAAGAAACACATCAAATACACTTAACTGTATATAATGACACTATTAAGGGGCAGCCGTGGCCTACTGGTTAGCGCTTCGGACTTGTAACCAGAGGGTTGCCGGTTCGAACCCCGACCAGTAGGCATGACTGAAGTGCCCTTGAGCAAGGCACCCAACCCCTCACTGCTCCCCGAGCGCCGCTGTAGCAGGCAGCTCAATGTTTCCCTGTTGATTCAGTGTAAACACTTCATATACATTTAGAGAAATTGTCTTGTTGAGGAAAACTATTACAGAAAGAGGTCATTTTAAAAGGGGCTCATGACCCTTTAACTTAAAGTGTCCAACATTAAATAGATAATTCTGTGATAGCTAGTCTGTAAGATTGTGAGTGCTCGATATTGCTGCTTATTTACAACACAGCTCAAGGCTATATCAGAAGTGTCACTCCCAAAGGGAGCAGGCGTACAGTGAGGATGTGTGAAGTCTCTGATCTGTAAGTAACTTCAGATGAAAGCGTTCACTAAATGTAACCGAGCAAAGCTTTTTGGCAGATCAAACCTGCAGATTAATATTCAAATGTAGCACTCAGATGGCCAATGGAAATAGGGGAATGAGTCACACTGAATTCTGGAATCGGCATCATGTAGTCATGTAACCCCAAATCTGGTCTAATTGTAGTGCATGGCAAGACCATGGCCGTGTTTGAGTAGTGTTCACTACATGGTTGTCTTGTTTGGGATGGAGGAAAGGGACTGTTTGTCTGACTTTCTGTGAGAAGCAATCAGGGTGGTAATAGGTGATGTGTATTTGTTTTGCCAAGATAGACAGACAACAGGAGAAGGGTCTGTAGTGTGACATGAACACATGAACACATGCACACATGTGCACACACATGCACATGAACACATGAACACACACACACACACACACACACACACACACACACACACACACACACATGCACACATGTGCACACACGCACACACACGCACACACATAATGCATATCTACATGCTGGGGACCTATCAACTATAAGCCCATTCAATCTGTACCATAATCAGAGTTAACACCCAGAAGTGTCATATTAACTCAGTCCTGACAGTGTAGTAGTTCATTCCAGTCCTGTGGAGCTGATTTTGTATTGGTATGGGAAGTACCTGACTGTTGTTGTATCTGCCTGTGGTGCAATGCATTGCCCCAGTGGTTGGCTGCTGTCGACAAGTACATGTGCTACTGGTGAAACCATCGCCGGTCATTCCTGCAGGGAGAGGTCATCGGGTGCCTGATAGGAGAGAGGAAATGAAGAGTGATGCCGAGCATGATGGAGTCCAGGACCCCCACTGAGGCATCCCCAACATGAGGGGACCGCTGTGTGTGTGTGGCCAGCATGATGCCTGAGTGTGTGTTTGAGTCTGTGTGTGAATCTGTCAGTATGTTTACATAAACAGTCAGCATTCATAAACACCGAAACAGTCCATATTAGCTTGATTAGCTTGCTATAGCGAACTTTGCTTCATCAGTGTAACTAGTTAAATTTAACATTACTTCTTAAAAATGTAAGCTACTGGGGGATGTTAATTCATATACAGTATATGAAATAAGGTGCAACTTATGAGTATGTAGCGTTGTGGTATAAATATGTAGTTAGCTTGCTAAAAAGGCTTAAGACTGAAGTGTCCAGAGGTACTAAGCGTGGGTACCACAGTCTTATTTGAGTTCAATAGAGCATAGGCATGCTTGAGTAACAGAAGCTATTTTCAACTTATCTATGTGTGTTAGTCTGTGTGTTAGAAAGAGCTTCGATTTCCTCCAATTTCAGCCGGACTAATGTGTTTACATGCATGTGTAAAAACTTTGGTTTGGGTCAAACTAACAATATTTTTTTTTTCGAATGATTTGTTTTTTAATCCCCCAGAAGGACTGACATGTAGGCTACCCCGCCGCTACAAGTCACACTGCTGTTGGGTCTTCAACCCTGTGCTCAACTCTTCCTGTGACAGAAGCACAAAGAATAATGCAGTGGAAGACTAATGATGAGCTAGAGGGGCATGGAGCAGAGGGGGACGTGTCCCTTCCACCCCATCGCCAGTGGCCAGGAGACAAGCCTGGATCAGAGCTGGACTGAATTCTGCAAATGAAGGCACTCGGCGAGCACACATTCACAACTCTGCCTGTCCTAATTCAAAGTGATGGATGCATCTTAGTGTGCACAACACCCAGTCATTCGCACTCACAAACATTCTCACACACACACACACACACACACACACACACACACACACACACACACACACACACACACACACACACACACACACACACACACACACACACACACACACACACACACACACACACACACACACACACACACACACACACACACTGCCCACTTACTGCAAGGAAAAGGGCTGGCATTGAAATGAAGGGGCTGTGTCTTTCAAGTGTGCGCCTCTGGGATTGGTTGTCCTGATGGCTGGAGGTGAGAGGGAGGATATGGGGCTCCAGAGAGGAGCGGAGCAGCCGCCCACGCACTGACTCCCGCCCGCCCCCCACCTGTTAGGTGGAGATAAGAGGCACCACCACACACGGCTCCCATCATGCTAACGAAAAACAATTGTCTCCCAGCCATAAACACTCGAATGGACACACAGCAGAACTCACAAATAAAGACACACACACACACACACATTTTACACACACATTTACACATATACGTAGGCTGCCGCATGCAACATGCAGGGCATGCTAATGAAGATTGTCCCACTGGTGGCTACTTACTGAGTCACACATATACAGAGAGAGTGTGAGAGAGAGAGGGGAATAAATGAGCGCACCCACCCACGCACATACACAGACACATACACACAAAGAGAGAGAGAGAGAGACACACACACACACACACACATGCATTCTGCATGCAAATTATGACTGAAGACTCTTGGCCCCTGTGCGAGCATCTAACATGAATCTTGAGAGACAATCTACAGATGCGTTCTGTCAGTCTGGCCTTTCCAGGATCAATGTTCATTATAGCCGGTCTCACCGCAGACCTGCACTGCCCTCCGTTAATCTCACTGATGGATGGACGTCCAGGTCTGTGTCAGCCGCAACCACACGGCCGCCGTTCTTTGAATGCGTCCGGTCAGCCTTTTGGTTCGGTGATGCACTCAGAGTCACGGTTTTCCTCCGAACAGACCTCAGAAAAAAAGGAAGCTCCTGCACAGTTGCAGTTAAAACTTTATATATTGCAACGTTTCTGTCAGATAACAATTTTTTTCTGACCAGACCTGACATTGACAGCCAGCACAAGGACTCGATTGATGTGTGTCAACCCCACCTACTGAGATTTGAACCAGTCTGATGGGTACAGTGTCCACGTCACCCAAGCTGAAGACATTCATTCACACTGACTGTAGTAGCAAATCATTCCTTGTCTTTTATTGCCGTGGGGGTCCAGGAGACCCAAGGCTTTATGACTGATGTCTCAGATTTACAGCACTGGAATTGTTGACCAAGAAACCACAACTACGTGTCACAGCCCATTTAAGTAAATTTAATTCCATTAATGCTTTGACTGAAGGACCAACAGAAGTGGTGCCGTTCCTCACCTTTAATTAACGACTGGTCCTAATTTACGCTTTATACTGATTAAATCTGTCACTGATGATAAATAACAGCCATGGAGGAGGGTGAAAAAAACTTTTTTTCAGACCAGGTCAGCATTCATGAGCAATGCAAGAACAAGTTCATGTGATTGGCTGGATGCAGAGGTAACGCCCCCCTGCAATGTGATGGCCATGACTGATTTTTGTCTATAGGAAAAGATTGCAGCCAATTGGTTTATCTTTGCCAATGTACAATCAAAGCAGAATACACTGTGACGTGAATTCTACTGATTTCTTTTTCCAGTCAGATCAGATTCATTCATTTCTCCAGCAGTGGCGGTGTAAGTCACAGAGAGTTGATTGTGGTTGGGGGGCATGCTCCCCTGGAATTTGGAAAAATGACTCCTTAAATGAGGACTTCTGGTGATTTTTGTCAAAAGAAATGGACAGATTGAGAGTTACAAATATGACAAAGCCTAACCATCAACAAATTCAAGGCATCTACTTTGAGAAAAGATGGCAATCACAAGCAGCAGGATTATTGCAGCACTTGAACTGGTCACAACAAAAACCTTAGTATCATTATAGACAAGATTATTCATGTTTTTATTTTGGGTTAATTTTCAGCTTTTTTCATTTTCAGTACATTATTGGTATACATTTATATTAAATAAAATAATTAAATGAAATGGCACAGCACATATAATTATTATTTATACTTTAATAGCATAAAAAATATCTAAATAAAAAAACAATGTTTTAAGTCATTTTGGTCCTCCATGGGTTTGGCAGATTCATAAGAAACAAAATAAAGTTGATATATTAGCCCTTTGAGGCCTAGGCTATTTTCAGTATGCAACATTTACTTTTAAGCTCTTAATCTTGGTCATTGTAATGACCATCTACACATGCTATATCTTCTTTTTTCAGGACAGTCTGGGCTACCTATAGCTGGGAAAGTATGATGTCATAATATTTGCATATCAAGAACAAGTCATTTAAGTCTTATGTCCCTGGGATATTCTCTGTTTCAGCCGTACTCAGTCCAGCAGTTGTCTTGTGTGGCGTGAGATAGTGGAATCAAAGTACAGAACAGCAGTGTGTGTGTGTGTGTGTTTGTCTGTGTGTGTGTGCGTGTGTGTGTCTTTGTGTGGGGGGAGGGGGGAGGGTTCACACGTTGCATAGAACGAGTAGCCACAGTGGACTTGAGGGGGTCGAAGGTACTTGAGGGGCGGGTGAGGTGGATCAGAGGAGAGCAAAGGATCGTGGGATCCCGCCTACTGCCATATCCCCGAGGTAGCCCTGTTGGTCAACATATCAATGCAGACTCAGGAATCTTCACAGAGCCAGAACACATATGCAATGTAGCAGCAAGTATATGGTGATGATATGTTATAGAGATATGTTCATATCACACTGCTTCTCTGTTCTCATGTCCTTAGACCGGCAACTACATTTTTTGATTAATTGCCCTGCCATTTTGGTCACGGTGTGTGTTTGTCCTTTAGTGTCAGACCCAAGGATGGATGGACGTCTTACCATGGGATGCCTTATCGATTACCTCAGCTCAGCACACATGTTAACAGAACTGCTTATGACTGGTCACGAACACTCAGTTTAACATGCTGATAAAGGAAGAGAGAGAAAAAGAGAGAGAGAGAGAGAGAGAAAGAAAGAGAGAGAGAGGTAGAGAGATGGATCACAGAGTAAGCTCATATTAGGTGCTTATTAGCTCATATTAGGTCTACCCAGCAAAATGGCGACCTTGAAGACTTCAATCTCTGCTCTGTTAACTCTCCTCAATATCAGCTGTGCCTGCCAATGGCACCCTCACTAGGTCACCGCCGAAATACAGGACTCTTTAGTCTTTTCACTCCTCATCTCTTCCCACTATCATGTCATCTACATACTAACTTCTTAATTGAGATCGGCGGTGATTTATCTGTGCTCCTCAGACAGAGCTAATAGCGGAGGCCTGGGATGCTGAAATACGCCCCCACTAAAGCACAGGCGAGCACAGCAGCAGGGAGCTATTTATTTATGCTGTTTGCACCAGCGGTCACACACACACACACACAATCCATACAGCCCATACTCACATGTGGCTAAATGATTGTGACTAGGATTACATACTGCTGCTACTGTCTGTGTGTGTGTGTGTGTGTGTGTGCACGCACATATGTGTGTGTGTGTGTGTGTGTGTAGGGCGTGTGCATATGTGTGACATGACACCCTGAAGGAATTGGGCTGTGCTAAAATGTTCTCTCAGAGTGAGGTGTGAAATTTGTGTGTGTGAATGTGTGTGTGTGTGTGTGCGTATGTGTGTGTGTGTGCTTCATGAACCGAATGGTGTGAAATATGTTGTAGCAAATGTCCATAGCTTGGATGGACGGTTCTGTTTGTGGACTTTTGCCATTTGTTTCTCTCCCAATTCCTCCCTCACATAAATGGGTCACCTTTGGTCCTCCCTGACCCCTCCTCTGCATCAACCATCATGGAAAAGTAAGAAGTGCTGTCTTTCATCAATATAATGTGTGAACTTTAGAGCTTCTGTCTTCTGTCAATTCCTTTGTGGCAGGCAAAGATCATTTAAGGTACCTGTTTGCCTTTGTTTCCCACAAGGCAGAGCTTTGTAAATGCTTTGTCTATAACCATTATTTGTCCGTAACCATTTTGACTGACAGGGATGGAAAAGGCATGCGTTATTTTATCAGACTGAATGGAAAATTACAATAAGTTATAGAACACCTGCTGCTGGCAACAAGTTTAGGTCTAGAGACCAGTCTTCAGGTTCAGATTTTGGATTTACGCTTAAACATAGAGCTATACACTTCCCTCCCTTGAGTATTAAAACAACCCAGTACATATTTTTTTCTGAGGGAATATATAAAAACATGGTGTTAATTAACTTATATGTCTTGGTGAATAATATATGAGATTTTACTCTAACATGTATGTAGGCTGTAAGTTATATTTTCAGCTGAGATGTGAGGTTGTTTAACATCATCATTCTCCTCTCTCCGCCTGCTCCACCCCTCTCTCCTTCTCGTTCTCGCTCTCTTTCTCTCTCTCTCTCCATTCCTCAGAAGGAAAGGTCAAGTTCGCCTTGACTTTTCAAACAGTCCGCTTTGGCTGAGTAATTGTGTGCACCCATAATTAGAGAACAGCGGCCCTAATTATTTCTGCTGTGGGAGAACTAATGAGAAGCAGGCAGCGAGTGTAGGCGACAGAACCCCCTCCGCAGATACCCCCCCCCCTTTCTCTTCTCTGAGACTGAAGCCGTGTTCCATCCCTTGCTGTTATTTTCTCAAAAAAGAGGAAGAAATCAAATGACTGTTTCAAAGGGAAAAAGTCTAACAATTCAGTGCTCTAATCAGAGAGACTAGGGAGAACTGAGTCTAAGTCTGATTGGCACCTTATAATAGACGCACTCTGCAAAGCGCCAGACAAGAACTAATTTCACTGTCTTGAACCCAACTAATCAGAGCCCAGTGTTGTTCAGTGTGGGACTGATTTGGTGGGCTGTGCTAACTACCGGTTAAGGGACAACTCATTTCAGCTGAAAGTGAGTCAGTAGAAGTTCGGTCCAGCTCTTGATGCAGGGAGCACAGCAGATGCTGTGTTTTTGAGTGGCATGACACCATATCATTACACTTAAGAAACACTTTTTCAGCCGTACTCACTTTTTCAGCCGCATACTCCACAGACCAAACATACTGAGGTAAGAGAGAGACAGACAGACAGACAGGCTGATAATGTCCATAATAACTGAGACTGTATGTAAAATGTGAGATGCTGGGTGAGAGAACAATGCTATACTCACAGAGGACCATTACTGCATTCATCAAATGAAAGATACACACACACTCCCAAACCTATCACACACTCATAAACTACAAAACCAAATCCAAAAAACACACACATAAAGTACAAAACCAAACACAAACACACACTCATGCACTACTAAACCAAACCCAAACACACACTCATAAACTACAAAACCAAACCCAAACACACACTCATAAACTACAAAACCAAACCCAAACACACACTCATAAAGTACAAAGCCAAACCCTACACACACTCATAAATTACAAAACCAAACCCAAACACACACTCATAAACTACAACACCAAACCCATAAAACAATTCCCAAAGCTGTAAACACGAAACAGAAACAGACTCATGCCCATACACTCACAATCACACTTACTTACCCACAAACTTACAATCACTCTCTCTCTCTCTCACACACACACACACACACACACACACACACACACACACACACACACAGAGCTAGAAAATTATGTCTATGACAGAATGTCATATTGCCCCCGCCCCCAGTAATTTTCTATAATGTTGGTCTTATGGCGCCCCTGCACACACACACACGCACACACACATACACACACGCACGCACACACACACACACACACACACACACACACACGCACACACACATACACGCCATAGAGAGGCATACAGTCAGGGGTGTCACAGTAGGGGTAATCAAGTTGACTAATCCGAGTCCTCAGCAAGGGGAGGCCTCCATTGGCATCCCAAAGCACAGCCTCCCTCCACACTGGCCTCCTCCTCCCAGAGACACGGAGCCCACAGACAGGGCCACACACACGCACACAATTTGGTGCTGTGCCCCTGCACACACACAAAGAGAGAGAGAGAGAGAGAGCTATGTGAACATGAGTGCGCACACACACACACACACACAAAGATAGAGAGAGTGAGAACTATGTGAACATTAGTGCATGCGCACACACACGCAAACACACGCGCACACACACACACACACACACACACACACACACACACAGAGAGAGAGAGAGAGAGAGAGAGCTATGTGGACTTGAGTGTGCACACACCAGATGGACTGAAATAATGTCGACAATAACAGCATTTCACTGCTCTGTAAGTCATTTAGCAGCTCTTAATTAGTGTACCAGAGCCCAGTGCTAATTGAAAGTTTCCCACATGGCCATGCGCCGTGCCCAGAGCGGCTCGGCTGTTCCCATGGTGATACAGGAGAAAGCGGAGATGACTGACAGCGGGGAACGCAGCCGTGCAGGATGAGAGGATGCAAAAGAAGAAAAAAGAAGAAAAAAAAACAACACGGAAAAAAAACTGCAGGCAAATGAAGGAGGAGAGCGAGCAGGCACCATCTCAAGCACATTTACTGAGCCGTGTCATCTTTGATATGTCGGGGCAGTCTGCTGGAGGATTAATGTGATTTACATGGGCCGGGTCCAGCTCCCTCACTCACAGAACACCAAAGCCAGACAACAGACACACACCAGTCCTTAACACAATTTACCAAAGCTGGAGGCATTCACAAAATGATGACAGATTAAATGATCACAGATGATTGAATAAAAATACTTTTTTCATTATAACAAGAGTGAGACAGAGAAGTAGACACACCTGACAAGACCAAACACCGAGTGTTACATTACATGAGTGTTACATTGGCCGTGTGTGTGTGTGTGTGTTTAATTGCTGTATTTGTTATATACACATCGTTTCCAGTTCATGTGTGCGCAGGTGCATAACTCAAGCCTCTCATCTGTGTGATAAGGGTCGGCATGAGTCAGGTCCAGGAAGCTCAGCTGTCACGACAGTGGCAGCACTCACGCAAGAGGAAATGCCACGTCCGGGGACATCTTGTGCGGTCACATAGATGTGACACCAGGTGAGCCATAGATGTGACACCAATTACCCAATCCACTAGAGCTCAATGAATATGTGATACCCCTGAAGAGATAATACTTTAAATCTGTGAGCTCTGATTGATTTTAGGATGTATTGTGAGCGAAATACATCTCAATATAAATAACAAGTCAATAAACAGCCCTCTAATTTATAAGGTACATTTGACCAAAGCTTTGATGATTTTGCATTTGTTACAAATTCCCTACACCATGAGCCTGCCTGAGACATCAACCTACCCATTAAATATCATACTCAATGCTAAAAAACTACTATTCACACAACTAAACAGGTGCCAGAGCGCACAGGCTCATCCAACAACTGAAGTGTACACTGTCTCCTTTTTACCCAATATGTTTTTGCTAATCCCTTTCACTTCCATTTGGATACAAATGGATATAAATGTGTGTGTGGTGTGTGTGTGCACGTGTGTGTGCATGTGGAAAAAAGGTAAAAGTAGAACTATGAACAGGTCTTTAAAAATGGAGATGGTGTGTAGTTCATGTAAATTATTTAGGGTGGCTGCAAGGCAGAGACAGCACACTCAGGGGATACTGACCAGTGCTGACCAATGGAGCTGGAGAATAGGCCATCATTCTATATGCACACAAACACATGTGCACACACACACACACAAATATGCACAAACGCACGCACACACAGGTGGGTGAGAAAAATCTATGTCTGCCAGCAAATCACCCGTTTTCATATTGGATATGGTACAAGAGGATATATGTCTATTAGATCTAACTATTATATTATATTATATATTACTACTGAAATACTATATACGATATATGGTCTTTTGGGTCCCCCACCGTCGACTTCAAAGCAGCGCTGCCTGGAAGGCACTAGAGTTAGGCAAGGGTTAGGGTTAGGTTCAGAGTTAGGGTTAGATATGGCAGCGCTGCCGATGGTGGGGGCCCAAAAGACCATCAAACATCTTATACTATAAATCTAACTATTATAACTTAACTATATATCTAACTATTATATCTAAAATCTCGATTTCATGCTAAAGGTCTAGGCCTCTTGACAAGTAATGGACTAGCTGCTGACAAAAAAACTCAGATAGATAAATAAATCATACAATTAAATCCCAAATGTCTAAACAATTTGGCAAACTTCAAGAGTGATGTTTTTGGGAGTAGAAGGCTGCTTATGATTTATTTTCTGAAACCTTATGCACCTATACAATATAATACATTTGCCTATATGACTGTCAAAATAGTGATCTTAAAAAAGGTGTAGCCAGACTACAACTGAAAATAGCATGAAGTGAGTGCTGCTTTTTACTGGGACTATTATGCATTATTTCTGGCTCTCTAAATAATTTTGGCACTGGAGCTGTGGGCGTGCGTGTCATTTTGGGGAAAATACAGTCACTTGCTGTTTATTGCCTCTGAAAAAAAACGAGATGCTTGGCATGCAGTTTATTTATCGTGCATGAATGAACTACAGTAAGCATGTCGCACTTATTAACAGACATCCACCAAAATATACAGTTATAATGTTCCATTTGTTTCTTTGGGACAAAAGCCACATAAATAAGCGCAGCAAATACGCATGTCTTCCTGGAGTTAACAGAATTTTTCAAGTCTGAGACGGTCAGTATGTTGCACAATGTTCCTTCACAGGTTCTTTCTGAGTCCTGTTTGTCCCTGTCAGCAATGGAATGTGGGTATCACTGCGTGATGCGCGTATGCTGCTTCCCCTGCTTCCCCATTCCTCTGCAGCAGCATCCGACGTCGGTGATTTACGCACTGCAACCTCAAGAGACTGAAGCTCCATGAGCTCAAGTTCGTGTTTGGCAGCGGTCTCTAGCACCTTCTGCTTATTGTAGTAGATGACGAAGTTGTTGATGATGGGGTGAATTGGCAACGCGATGGCGATTACCCCGCACAGGAAGCTGATGGCAGCGTTACACCTGCCCAATGTAGTTTTCGGATAGATGTCTCCATATCCAACGGTCGTCATGGTGATGATAGCCCACCAGAAAGACTGGGGAATGCTCTTGAACAGGGTTTCTGGGTGACTCTGTTCCATGGTGTATGCCAGAGCGGAAAACACAAAGATTCCTATCCCCATGTACATGAGCAACAGACCCAATTCTTTGAAGCTTCTTTTCAGCGCATAGGTGAGAGTTTGCAGCCCTGAAGAATGGCGCGCAAGCTTGAAGATTCGCGCAATGCGCATTATGCGCAGTGCCTGGACTGCCTGTTGCACGTTGGCCAGCTCCATCATTGCAGTGCCCAGGTATGTCAGGATCAACACTACATAGAAGGGCATTATGGCTAAAAAGTCAACTACATTCATAAAGGCGAGCGCAAAGCGCACTTTATTTGGCGATGAAATGAAGCGAAGCACATACTCCACCGTGAACCAGCCAATGCAGACCGTCTCAATGGCATCCACAGTCGGATGTTCAACGAGATTTCCCTCGACGTCCTCCACTTGAAGGTCTGGAATAGTCCCTAAACACATTACCACAGAGGATACAAGAATAAATAAAAAAGATACAATGGCGATTACGCGAGCGGGATATGAGGACTCGGGCTTTTCCATCAGTTTCCACAGGAACTTTTGGTAACGCTGAGAACGGCTCAGTGCTGGGTCCCCCTCAAGATCATCCAGGATAAGTTTAACTTTGTCGGCGATTTCAGCTAACTCTTCCTCTTTCTCGCTTAAACTGTACTTGCAGCATTCATCCAAGTAATTCAAGTCAATTTTCCAAAACTCCATCTCCTTTATAAAACAGATGGGACAAATGCCTCTTTTCATGTGGATCTCGTCAAAATAGTAGACCTCGATTATACATTTGAAAGAATCAGGGTCTCTGTCAAAGTAGAATTCCTTTTTACTGGGGTCGTAGTCATCGCAAAGGCCCGAAATCACATCAAAACTTTGAGTCGAGAGGTTCACCAACTCCGCCAACCGACTCTCCGGATAACGATTTAACAATTCCCCACATAACACCACCCTTACACCGCCGATGTTGACGGCAATTTCCGTGTCCTCGCTCGCTTCAGACGTTTTGCAGTTCGCATATCGCGGTTTAGGTAAAGTCCACATGGCGCTTTTCAGTCTCTTGACAGTCAAGAATGGTCACCAAAACGTTGAAGAGATGTTTTTGGTAGTTTCACCGGAGACTTATGAGCATAATAATAATAAAAAATAAACATAACAAAATGCCTTCAAAGAAAACGTCTAAGAAGAATAAGTGTTTTAAACAGACTCAGACAACAAAGTCAATGGAAGAGTACATTTAATCCTGATAAGGTGTAAGAGCGCGCGCTTCCGACGCCGCGCAACACCAGTTTATTATCCAGTAACAGGTCTCTCTCTCCTCCCCCCCTTACTCACCATATACTCGTCCCTCTTTCCCTCCTCCCGCCGCAGTTAAAGTAGTTGATTTATTCAGTCTGGCTCTATGCGCATAACCAAGGAATGCAGGATAGTCTATACATACAGGAAACAATTTAAATATAATCACCATTCCAAGGACAAACACGATTGTAAAGTTATATTTGAAAACTATTGTACTGGAAGAGTGCGATCTCGTGTAGGCCTATTGATGGCAAAAGTGTAGGCTATGTAGATGCTATGATTAGGAAACCATATTCACAGCGGCGAGATCAGGCAGCGTTACTGCTACTTCAACAGCATTTAAAAACAGTAGTGGACTTGTTATTGAGGGCAACACCACGCCTGTTCGCTCAAATTGCGCCATCCGCTGGCTCATCAGAAGCTATGCGGCAAAACTGAGTGCAATACATTAATGATTATTGAACATCCGATTTCGTTCGTATTTCTCGTCCTTTAAATATATATAAAAAATATCCTTAATTACCTTTCGCCAAAATAGTCACCTCCAGGGTACAAATACCTGAAATACTTTTGCGTTGAACTATTTTCTGATGGGGAAGGTTTTTACCAATGCTGCTCCCTGTGTACATTGTCCAGCACGTCCCCAGTCTAACCTTGCTCGGTGCACATCTGACTGAAAGCAGTGTGATTACAGTGTTCTTGAGCAGAACATATGTAGAGTGTCCATACCGGCCCTGTGCTAGAGTACAGGCCTAAGCACAGACATCTCCCCACTCCACTGGCTGCTACGTTGTGCTATACTTTAGATTTCATATTGATTGAAGATCAATAAAAGTTCTATTCTTCTATTCGACAAACCCACACACCATCAACATTCCTAGTAAAGAAAATCTCCTGTTTGTCTCTGTGTTCACTTCTCTTTAGATACATGTTTGAATCATACTGCTCATAGCCAGCTGTCTCATTAACTAATATCCTGGAGCGATTCAAACACTAATTAATTAGATGAGTGGTGAAGTGAATGACATATGCACATTAGGTGTTAAAACACTACCAGGATTGAAGAGGTCTACTTATTACAAAGGCAATGAAGTTCATGTTGTCATGTCATGCTGCACAGCCCATTAGGTCACACCAACTCAGTTGGGAATAAAATGCTTGGAGCGCATTTAGGAAAGCATTATTTAATTTTATAGTCATGGACACTTACTATGGACACAAAAGTCTTGTGGGTCAGAGTGCAAAGCACCCATATTTCTCAAAAACCAAAACATTTCAAAGACAGACCCCACATTCCAAAACAAACTTTCATCCGGTCTCTCCAATGATCTGGGTGGGCCTCCTGCCAAGCTCATTATAAATACAGACCATGATAAACCAGGGCAGTCCTCTTAGTGACACCTGTCAGAAGAGTCGCCCTGAGTGCTCATCGATCATCCAAACTGGAAGCAAGTGCATGGCGGAGGAGGCTGAACTTTGGTGGCAGGAGCCATATTTTAAAAAAAGAAACCGCAACAGGCCATAGTCCATCTCACCCCATGGAGCCAGGTCACATTTTAGCACTTCCACATTCACATCTCTCTCCCTTTAACACACACACACATGCACACCCAACCACATGTGCACGCACACACACAGGCACACACACAGACACGCACGCACGCACGCACGCACGCACGCACACGCACACACGCACACACACACACACACACACCACTTTGTACAGGAGCTTTCTCTCTAGCAGGACAGGGGTGAGTAGGCCCATGCTCTTGTGGTCGTGCCGTTTCTGAGGACCCATAGTCTGCATGGGGTTAAATAAATAGTCTGGGGGGGAGGGCACAGGCAGACAGACTTCGCCCCTCTAACCGGAACCTTTACTTCACCAGACCTATCTTCTTGGCCTCAGTTTCATAAATCAGCAGCCGCCACATTTTCACTATGAAGACCTCAGCTTCCTCATCCAGCACCTTTAAAGAGACCACAGACAGTAACAGTATTAATCAATGTTGTCATCATACACATGAAATACACATGATTTGTATTCATGTTTAAAAACTAATGGAACTGAATGAGTTAAGGACTCACCATGGCAACATCATCGAGTATAGTTTGTGGGGTGCTGTGCGCCATCACCTGTGAAGCAGGGCAACACATTACACATCCATAGGGCATGACACAGTACTCACAATGCCAGTCACTGGAAACAGGACTGAATAAGATTGACTAATTATTCATTAATAATTAACTAATAATAAATCACTAATTATTTTTGTCAGTCACTCTCATTCTAACCTTGGAGCACACAAAGTCAACCAGAGTGGCCTCCTCCTCGCCAATGTACTCGATGATCTTCTTGTTGATCCATGGCCTAATTCGCCGCTCCATTAGAGTCTGTGGGGGAAACACAACGCACTCAATCAGAAGCCAATTCCACTGCGCCAGCTTGTGCACATGTTAGCAGAGCGCTGTGGGCAGCCTCACCGAGTCTACTATGGACCAGTCCAGTGGGTAGGAGAAGAGCTCCGTCTTGGCCGTGGGGATCTTCTCGATCAGGCTCTTGATGTGCCGGCGCTTCTCTTCGCTGTTGGCGCCGCCCTTGGTCGCGCTCACGTCCAGGCCGTCCAGTCCCAGGTTGCCGCCGCGGTCGTCCTCGCCGTAGTCCAGCGGCACCAGCTTGCGCTTGCGGGGCGCCTCCGATTCCTCTTCCTCATCGAATCGGTTGAAGACGCTGTCCACTGTCGCAAGCTTCTTGCGCTTGACCACGTGTGGCTGACCAGGGCTGCCTGCGGCTCCTGATGAACAGACAAGAGGAAAGGGTCACAGGGTCACACTCCCCCCAGCATCGCTCACAGTGTTGTATCAGGCTCTCCACAACTCCATTTCTCAGCTTCTCAGCTGATAAGAATCTTTCTGGCAAAGCTTATCTGATGCCGACTTGTCGTCACACGACTAGTTTAAAGATTAAGAGTTCATAGCTGAACACCCAAGATAACGGCACTGAGCTTTCACATTTCACTGGCCAGAGGATGTGCGATTTTGCAATTACCACAGAGGATTTGTCTATTTTGTCCTTTTTCTAACTTGAGTTGGTTCCTAGAATAATTTTGTAAAGAATTAGTGATTTTTTTTTCATTAACTTTGCCTTTGAGACAATTCTCAAATGAATACAGCATTTATCGACCATGCAGTAAGCCTGCTGTCCCATGAGTGCTCCTCTCACCTAGCTTGAGGCTGAGGCCGATCTTTGGCCGGTGCTCCTCAGTAGGCTGGGCTTCCGGCGAGTTCTCATGGGGGATGATGATGCCGCAGGGCGACTCGTTGCCGGGTGTGAGGGGTGTGCCATTGCCACTGGCGGAGGAGATGGACGGCGCCGAGGTGATTGGCCGGAGCGTGGGCTTCAGACAGGGCTTGACCTCGGAAGCATCCTCCTCCTCCTCCTCCTCCTCCTCCTCCTCGCCGACGTCTTCCTCCTCGTCCGGCCCATCGTCTACATCCTCGTCATCTGCAGACCGGTGGTCAGAACGCGGAGGGGCAGCCCGCTCGCCTGCAGACCGGTGCTCGCGTTCACGCTCTCGTTCACGCTCGCGTTCTCGGTCCCTTTCCCGGTCGCGGTCCCTGTCGCGGTCTCGTTCTCGCTCGCGCTGCTCCCTGTGGCCGCGCTCCCTGGGCGCCTCCTCGGGCTCCTCGGGCTTCGGGGGAGGCTGCCGCCGCTGCTCTGCCTCACGCTCCATCTGCACACGGACCAGAGGCCTCAGTCAAACTAGAATCCAATGCTGCAAGATGCTGAAAAAATTATGCCACATTCCCGCCCTCTAATCATCAGAAACAGAGTATCTGCTATGTGCTGCCATAAGACAGTTGTTTTAACAATGGATATCTAAACACACAGGGTGGCTGTACCACATCCAATGAAAGTATTAGCCTGAAGCTACACTTGAACAGGCTTCGACTTCGGCAACGTATGATGGCTTGCAGGCAGAACACAACAATGGGCCAACTACTGTATGCCGAGAGTCAAGTGTTCATTCACTTTCTAACACCTCATCATTCCTACTGTTGATGCATTTAAGACAAGATTAATCTTATGTTTTGGTATCCAATAATAAGCTTTTAATAAAATAACACTATTGAATGTAAACCTACTCCATCCAAAATGTTCTCTTAAAGCATCTACCTAATTCACACAGCACATCTTAGGGTGTAAACTGCATTAGGAGAGTGCCTCCGTTGTACCCACCCTCTGGAGCTCAGCATCAGGGTCTGGATGTCCCTCAGCCAGCAACCTCTGCCGGATCTCCTCGTGCTCTTCCTTCTCTCGCTTACGGTCCCGCTCGTCCAGCTCCTGCTCCTTCTCGCGGTCCCTCGTGCGCTTCTGAAGAGCACTCCCCCTGGTGGACAAGTTAGGGAACAGGTCAACTTCATGTCATTTCCACTTTTCTTGACAACATTACGGTTCTATGCAGATCTTCTCCACTTACAGAACATCTTTAGATGCCAAAGCTGATAGGTAAGGAAGTCTCAAAAAGATTCTTTAACAAACTCATCATTAGTGTTTTTAATAAATCTTTGAATATTTGTTTGGCCAAATTCAAGTTTTTTTGATTATCAAACTGATCATCCTCTCTTGGTAACTGTATGTCAACTACACTGGGAAAAGTTGACAAAATAGACCCTTAAATCAATCTCTTCCTGTACAATTCCCATCATAGCTACATTGACTATAGACTGGAACATTGCTGTGGCCATAGGTCTTGGTTATTCACAAACAACTTAAGCTCAAAGCCCAATGAGTGGACCAACCTGTAGTATTTTGGGTCGTCCCGATCATCGTCGTAATCCTCCAAAAACTCCTTCAGCCGTTTGGCCTCTTTAGCCTGAGGGGTCACATGGATAAAATGGCACCCAGACACAAAAGGAAATAGGTATCTGTATCAAGACGTACCACAGTCTTGGTACTTGATCAAATACATACACGTATGTGTGATTTTTCTTACCATTTCTCGACGTCGCTCGTCTTCTCTTTCAGCATCTTTGCTGTAATCCCGCGCTTTTTTCCTCTCCCTGATCTCCCAGTTCTTCAGCCGCTGTAGGATCACAGGTCACACTGTTCATTTGGCATGTCTCCAAAGTGCACATCCAGTGAACACTCTGAACTCCCCAGTGGACTTATCTGTACAGATGTCCTATTCAACTCCAAGCTTTTTACCCTTCAGTGCTCCATTTATATATATATGCAGTTCACATGGACAAATAAGCATATACCAGTAACAATAATACTTCATGGTGAAACTACTTTCTTTCTACACCCATGAGCTGGCCTCCAATCATTTTCTTAGGCTGACTATTTTAGCCATAAACCCTGCTTTTGTCCTTGGGGTTGGGTAATAGAAAGTTGAAAGGGTATAAAAAGTACCTCTTGGTAGGCGGCCTCCTTCTCCCTGAGCTTCCTCTCAAGTTTCCGCCGTTCGTACGCCTCCTCCTCATCCTCCTCCCGGTCTCTCTTCTTCTCTTCCCGGTTACGCTCCCTTGAGAACAAACGGAAGACGGAGATGACATCAACGTTTCCATCACAAAGACGGACAGATGCTACACCCTCAGGGTAGTTCAAGGGCTGTCTACGCATCTGAAACCCTAAAGGCTTCCATCAGAAGTTTCTTCAGACTATGGATTCTACTGCACTTTGCCTCAAAGGGTTTTGCCAGGCCGAAACTGTCCGATCAAAGTTGTAGTTTTTTAGCCCTCGCAAACTGAAAACAACCTTGAGATTCTAAAAAAGTAAATACAACTTGAGAAACTATACAAGTTCTTCTATCTAGGGAAACAAACTTAAACTATTTCAGCGGGTAGACTGCACTTGTGTTGCTGAGAGCAACAAAAGGCAAAGCAGATGTTCGTGTTGTTAAGGGCCGGTCCAACAGGACTCACTTTTGCGTCTGTGCTGCAGCACTCACCTGGACCTGCTGCGGTCACGGCTCCGGTCGCGGCTCCTCTCCTCGCGCTCCCTCTCCCTCTCGCGCTCCCTCTCCTTGTTCCTCTCCCACTCCCTGTCGCGGTCTCGGTCTCGCTCGCGCTCCCGCTCGCGCTCCTTCTCCCGCTCCTTGAGTCGCTCGCGCTCGCGCTCCTTCTCGCGCTCGCGGTCCCTCCGCTCGCGCTCCCGCTCGCGCTCCTTGTCCCGCTCACGCCGCTCGCGCTCCAGCTCCAGCCGCTCCTTCTCCTTCTCCTCCTCCAGTTTCTGTCAGGGAGCCAGCAAAGAGTACAGGGGAACACGCACAGCAGTTTAGCCTGACGCGCCACAAGACGGCTGACCAGCTCTGGGAGCTCAGAGAACCAAACAAGAGGATACAATAATGTGTCACTGGGTTTTTTTTTATTTTTTTTTAAAGAAAATTAAACATTTTATTGAAAGTGGTTTACAGTCTCAATTACTTATTTACAGCCAACACGTTCACAGGCAGGCAAACACACACACACACACACTCTCTCTATTGAATGATGACAGATGCTCCCTGGGAGGCCATCTGCTCAGCTTCATAAGGTGGTGCAAACCACTGGAAGTACATGAAAACAAAGGGAGGAAGCTGCCACCAGTCACATGTATGTGTGAGCAACTCTCAAAGAATTAGGCTGCTATCTGCTACCCATCAAGCAAATACCTGGTTACACAATGGTATGCATGCAAATGGAAATTAACACCAGAATGCTACTACTGAGCCCCTGTGGGTCACTCCTATAATGGTATGCCATCTAATGCCCTTGTCTCTATGGCCTTTCCTTGAGAGTTTTATTTAACTGGGTAGCAGTTGTTTGTTTTTCCATGACTATATCTCTGCCATCTACAGAATCCAGCCTACCATACACAACAGCAATAGACACACAGATACTGGAAACCACTTTGCGTCCACACCAAAACATCCACATATATAAACTGGTTGGATGACAGATACAAACAAGTAAACACATTTCCTAAATAGAACTGGACAAATGGACAAAATGTTAACAATCTTTAAGTACCTAGAAGTAGAGGAAAGCAAAGAGAAGCGTTTCAGTCACTGGAGCAAGAAAACAGCTGCTTCTGCATGAAACTAGTGGTTTGGGACTTACAGACGGCGAACTACGGATTCAGCGCTTCACTGCATTTTACTGGCCTATATGCTAGGCCTAGAAGGAAGAGCAGGTCAAACCATTCACAAACCATTCGTCACACGCACGGCTGGGTACACAAAAGTGAACCCTACCACTAACCATCCAAGTCTATGGAAAAAGTGCACACATAGAAATGACCTAGATTAAGGGAGGAAGAGAACACTGGGCACACATTTTAACAGTCAGTGTGTAGGAGCACTTCATGTCCAGGTTATGTTTTGCTTTGTTTTGTTCTTAAAGATGGAAATACACATTTGAAAATCATATAAGAAGCAGTCTTACCCAGACAGAGTCTTCAGGTGGTTCGCCAGAATCCAGGACCAACATCAAACACAGAGAGAGAAACTCACCAGCCAAGCCAAAGAGCCCCCAACTCACGGGAACTTTTAGAAAAGACCTCATACATACACAAGGTTGACTCTCTACTCCCATGTTCCATAAATAAAGGTCCAAAACGACCAGAGGAGAGAGTTGAGGGGTCTTATGTCAGGGAGGTGAGAAGAAGGAAGCGGGGAAAAGCGGCAAAAAAAAAGGACAGAAAGACAAACACAGGGACAGAAAATGCCATAGGCCACTCTTACTCTAATACTGCAATCCCTCCGTATGGCCATGTTTGGACTTACCTCCTTAGTGAGACTTCAGGGGAGAACTAAAACACTGAATGCCAGTAATGTTGTTATAATAATGTTCATATTTCCTGTTGCACTGATTAAAGGCCCCATTTTTTTTTACAAATGCTTCATCATCTGTATTCTTAATATGGTATGACCATTCAGTTCTGCATGTTTAGTCTCTTGAACTTAAGATCATAAGCATTTTAACAGTAACATTTATCTTTCAAACTGTACACTATGACAATGGACTAGCAATATCTGGCTGTCGTAGAAGACTAATGAGATGTCGTATGATGACTGATCAGACTGCAAATGCAGCATCTCTCTGATTAATGGACCTTATTCTTCAACTTCCTTGAGCAAATGGGAACAGACTGCTCATTTTTAGCACTGCCACTGGGTAATGTATAAACCCCTCCATCACAGAGGGCCACAGATGCCAGGTCTTCACATAAACTAACACAGAATGGGACGAGCCATCAGGATAAAACAAGTCTGAGCCATCTACACTGCACTGATGAATCATTGTTCTAAGAAGCATGTGGACACTGAAAAGCTCAAAAAGAAAAAGGACAAAATAGAACAAACAGAGACGTAAATAAATAAGACAGAGAGGGGAGAGTGGAAAGTAAAGATAAATGACACAGGAGACGTACAGTGGTCTTACCGGTCAAGTCTTCAGAACACCAGCGTGCTGTGGGGGGGCGCCCCCTACTCTAGCACAGACTGCAGGCAAAATGGCCGCAGTGGTTATTTAGCTATCCCCACCAAATAGTTAGCAATTACTCAAAATGGGGGGAAATTATGTAAAAAAACACTTCATGAGGAAGGACCCGCAATGGTTCACTAAGCTCTTGGCCGATGACCAATACAGCCCCTACACGACCATGAATACTGAGTAATCAACACAACACTAGCGGGAGGGAAAATCCCAGTCAGAAGTACCACTGCCTTCCCGGGGCTTTGAGGCAGCTGCTGTTCATAAAGGAGGCCCGTAAGCCAGTTGCCCCATTAGCAGATCCTCCAGAAGGGGGCGCCCAAGACGTGTAAAGAAGAAAAAGAAGCTCATACTTACATCCTATCCACGCAACTTTTTCCAAAGCTCTGAGATTCATCTTGCTTTAGTCACCATATGATCTCTATCATAATGGTGGGGTTTAATGAATAGATTAGCTTTAAGGGAAGTTTACATAATATCCATGCACTTTTGTGTTTTGAATTGGTCCTACTCTACATTTTTCTCTTTACCCCCATACGGACATGACGTGAGATTTACGAGATGGTAATCTCAATCTACTTCAGAACTTTCAAAAGTATGGATGCATATAACCCAATAGAATGTTGTGTAAAGGTAATGAAGAGTGATTAATCTACTTCATCTCTTGTATTTCAAATCCAAAATTGTCACTACACTACTTCAAACAGTTGACTATTTCTGCACTGTTGTGATTAAGATTGTGATTATACTAATCAAGGCAACACACAATTGGGCAATCAATGTTCAAACAGCCCAAGGCCAAATATAAAAATACAAAGACATAACTGTTACCTTGTGAGTGTCTCTGAACTTGCTGATCTCTCTGGATATTAAGTCTCTTTTGTCCTCCTCCATTTCGATGGCATTGATATCCTCCTAGGACAGAAACAAAGTAAACAGACTGAAAAGGGCTAACATACTTCAGAGTGAAGAGTTTAAGACTTTAAAAGAATAGAGATTAGAAACAAACCCTGCCGTCGTCACAGGATCCATTCAATCACATCAACATATAACAATTACCAATACACTGCATTCAATAAGGAATATTACAATGTTAGCATACTACCATTTCAATTAAGTGAATACATAAAAGTTTGTACATAAAAACCGTCTCTGTGTTCCGTTACATCATAGCTAGTGCAAGATAGTCTTAACTAAATGAATGGCATGTGGTGGTACAGAGTGATAATGTTACCTCCTCTTTCTTCTCTTTCCGCTTCTTGCGGGGGTGTGAGTCCGAGTCCTGAGAGGGGGCATTGAGCTCACTGGAGTACTCACGAATTAGGCCTTCGATTGCCCCTTTCACGGTCTGGTCCCGGCGCTTTGTCTCTTCATCCAAACTCTCCTCTTCATCGTCCTCGTCTTTTGTACTATCCTCAGGCTTTGCTGCCTGTCAAGAGATCATGGAAATATGTGGAAAGACAAGGTTAAAGCCCGAGATCTGGACAAAAAGAACCCATGGGTAAATAAGCCTAGGGGGACAAAAATTATTAACTCTTTTCTAAGCGCAACTGGTTCCAAAAAGTACCTTAAACATCAAGCTGTAGTTTTGCCGTTGTTCCTCTTGCTAAACTAGTGAAGCAAGCAGCTTATACCATTGGAATCAACTATCAGGGAGTACACATACTGAGATGATATTTGTGATCATCTACGATTGGCAATGCATACAGTATCTGCATGTTACGAAAGCAGTTCTGCATAAAAAGAGTGCTATGATACTAAATGCAATGAACCGTGAGTGAGTTTGGATTAGTGTTACTAAATTGGGAACCATCTGAATTAAAATGGCATTGTAGAAAAGAAAAAATCACAGGAAAAAATACAATAGACAGATTACACACCCCATTGGCATTTCTTTTCTTGGCCTTCCACTCGTCCAGCTGGGCCTTGGTCTTGGCGTCGACCTTCACCAGCAGCTTCTTGTCCCCGATCTGCAGCTCGTGGAGCAGCCGCAGGGCCCGGAGGGTGGACTCAGGTTCCTTGTACTCACAGAACCCAAACGCTTGAGGGGAGAGGAGAAGGGAGAGCGGGTAAGAGAGTCAGTCATGTGCCCGGGACAGATGCCGTTTGTGCTTACTAACTAGTGTGATGGACACGCGATGGTGAGGGAACAAAATGTGAGGGAAAGTGGGCGGGCTTTGGACTAAGAGCAGGAACGAGGATAAGTGTGGTTTGAGAAGGCATTCAAAGACAAAAAAAACATCTGGGTTCTTTCTCTCGCTCTCCCTCTCAGGCCAAACCCTGTGCAAGCAGCATGCTCCACAAGTCCTACAGTACAGCCTCCCACCTTTCACATAGGCCTTCCCAGCATGCATCTTCTTGGATCACAGTAGCTCTGCTTGGTTGTAGGGACACCAGTGGGGTGGGGCCATTTGGAGGATGGTGAATTGTAATGATGGGGAGGGGTGGTAAGTATATCAGAAATGGTTTTACCTGTTTTGTTTTTACCTTGAAGTTTTCCAGAGGCTCCCTGGACTCTTTTCCAGCTGAGAACCAGGCCACACTTCTGTGATGACAAAACATATAAAAGTCCGGTCAATAAGTTCACCAAGCATAGTTGATGTGACATAAAGCGATTAATGAATATGCCAAGCCCTTGCAGCAGTCTTCACTCACCGATAGAAGCTGTCGGACAAGCATGTCTGAAGCTTTTTCTGAAATGTTTCCCACAAACACTGTGGTGGTTGGGCCACCAGTGGTGGCAGTAGTGTTGGTGTTGTTACTACTGTCCTCTGTCCCCTTGGCTTGTGTTGTGATGGCCTCCTTCCTTACCACTGTTGGCTTCTGTGTCACAGATACTGTGGAGGGGACCAGTACCTACAGCCACCCATCCAAAACACAAAAATTCATAGATTTTGTATTAGCTATCGGTGTCTACTAGACTTACATCTCTCAAGTGTGCACAACTGCATCACTAAGCCAAGTTTATGACAGACAGCAACATTGCACTGTGGCTTACCGTTGGTGCAGGCGTCATTATGCCCATGTGAACTGGAATCATTGGAGCTCCTTCAACATGGAACAACAAAAGGTCAAAGTGACTTCCGTTAAGGGCAACAAATGACAGATTGCCGAGCCATTTCGAACTTTCACACAACAATGATTTACTATAAAATTCAAACCCTCATTGTACTCATAGTCATTTATACTACAAAGCATTTTAAATTAATCAGAACTGTTACCCCAAATGTTTTCTTAACAAACACCTCAGATTATCAAAAGATGTTCCTTTACTTACCTGGAGGCACTGTGGGAGGATACCCTCCAAATTGTGGAGGGGGGATACCAGGAGGCAGCTGGGGAATCCGATTTAGGTGAGGGGGGTACGACATATCGGTGGAAAGGTACCTAATGTAACGTTAAACATTTCCGTTAGGACAAAATGGCACTGCAAATCGGCCTGTTAAAGTAATCAGCTACGTTAACAACCAAGCTATTAGCTATTGGTGTATTGACAAACGTTGTGTTTTTGGCTAGTTAACAAGCTGACAATGGAATTGACCTACAAAAGTATCTTGCATCAATTAGCTAATTTTAAGTTACTGATTATATATAAAATGCGGTTTATTGGCGTTTCCCAACTGTAACGTTAACGTTAACCTGGGAATCGAATAGCAGCTACTACAATTTTTACCAGGCCAACTGGGTATTGATGCTGCAAAGCTTAACAGCGTTGACTGAGTTAAACACAATGTTATCCGTCAACTCAAACCAGCATTACTTAACAATAACTGTTTAGCTTAATTTCGCTCAAAGGATTTCAACCAAGCTATCCATTACACAGTAGTAAGTTATGTTAGCTGTCAAATAAACAATACTCAGGTCGAACAACTTTGCTATCCAAAGTATGGTAGCACCACTAGCACTACATGAACTGCCCATTTTTTGGCCATAATTGTGTGTGTGCCACTGTCGCCAAGTGCACCGCCATTAGTCTAACGTTATGGTTCAGTCACGTTAACATAATACTAGCTAACGTTAACTCTTCGGCTACCAAACTGGCACCAACTATCCATATTAGCAAGGCTAGCTAGCAGGGAGCTAATGTTAGCTAATAGCAAGAAACAATTAAGCTTACCCTCGTTTCCCTTTATTTCAGGATTATTTCACCCAGAATCCCTTGATAACGTAGTAACATATACCTATTAATAACTAATAAGATGAAATACTAATAAGAAATCCCCAAAGAAACGTTAGGATATTATACGCCGGTCAATTAGCAGTATGCGCATGTATGAGGCACATAATAAGATGGACGAATGTGAGCTGACTTGCAGCAGTAGCAGCGTTCTAGCGCAAGGTACTCTGGGATAGAGACGAACAAAAAAGATAATGTGTGTAGTTTTACCACCAGGTGGCGACCGATTGCCACATAATCTTGACATAATCTGAGCCGTATATAGATGCGGTTCTGACCTGGTTTGAGCTGTTTGATATTATATTATCGCAAGCCTGGAGCACCACGCTACAGCCAAAAGTTGCTTGTTGTTTGGGCTGTTCAACGAACAGCATGCTGCTGTTCAATGTGACATTAGGCGTAATCAATGAACTGATTGAATTTCACTTAGGCTACAGATTTTTATTTATTAATTTACTTTTTATTAGGCTACTGTTCATTTGTTTTTTTCCTGTCGTGGCCATATGTCTGTGTACGGGTACGCTGGCGAATCACGTCGCTCCGTCCAGTCTGTGACTTAAAAACTATGTGACCCTTTGGATGTGAGAGGGTCTGAGACAGTCTTTCAAAAATCTTTTCCAAATATTTTCAAAGTCTTCTGATGTAACTGCAAGGATGGTCAGTGGTCACATAAACGTAAACGTGCAGTCAAAACGGGGCCTTGTCTACAATAATGTGATTTCTCAAAAAGACGCTCCCCCATATACCATCCAACTGTGGCCTAATTAGCCTATGCCATAAACCAATTAGGCCTACACATGATGATGCTCTATTGGAAAAACACAACCAGTTGATTTGATTATCAGTTTCATGATTTCATGCTTTCTCTCTCTCAGTCCACAGAAAGATGGGATCTAAACGTGTTACAGTGAAATATATACCCAACTGAGCATTTATTAGGTCACGTTGTGACCAGCAGAACGTGTGGCTGAGAAAAACACCAGAGGCATGATTGTAGGAAATGTCCTACTGTAAGCAACTGGAGACCTCTGCATGTGGCTTTTCACCCAGCACTCCCTTCGAACAAACCCTCGCAAACGGGCTTTTCATTGGTTCGAGTGAAGGTGTGTCACCAAACCTGACGCAACCCCCTCACCATAAATGGGCATAGACACCAGCATTTAAGTAGCCTAAACAGTCATATAACTCTAACAGTTTTTGTTTATAATGTTAAAATGAAGCCGTTAGTAAGCGCTTAGGTTACTACAATTTGAGGAAAAAATAGGTCTGTTAAAGATTCTTTAAATTATGTCCGCTTTTTCGGTTTGTTGCAGGGACAATTCCTTAGTCTATGACGCTCGTTCCTCATGAATATGAATGAGATAATGGTCCAAAAGACAAAACGCGCGAGCGTCACTTTCAGAATCAGCATCCATCTGAAAGCGAACAGCATCTCATTTCCCTTGTTCTCCCAAATCGTCGACTATCGTTGTAAGAGAACTTAAAGACTTTCTAAAACTCAACACAATGGCTTTAAGAGGATCTCTTTCTCGTCTTCTTAGAACACAACTTCACGCTTGTCAAAATAGCCGGGCGCATTCAGTCGCTATTTTGGGAGCTCCGTTTTCAAAAGGACAGGTAAGGAAATGCTAGATCTTTTGAAATGTTCAGAATACGAAATAAAACTCTTATGATATTTTATTCATTTTATTTGGTATCTCGTCATGTCGCCCACATAACGTAGCCTACTTTCATGTTTCAGAAAAGAAGAGGAGTCGAGCACGGACCAAAAGCCATCCGGGATGCCGGTCTAGTTGAGAGACTGTCAAATCTAGGTAAACCTTAGCCTACTATGCTGATAAAGCCTACATTTAACATGCAGCCTAAATGTACCCAATATCTCAACTCCTAGTTGCCATTTTCTGGACGAGGACATCCTCTCGGAAGTAGGCAATCTGGCTCTTACATCATGATCTGGCAAATCAGTAGCCTGAGGGTCTAAAACAATTAGGCATTGTTCAATTTCAGTGTTGTGGCGATTACGACAGATTAACAGTTCAGAGGGATTATGATGCTTCAGGTGACTGTTTAAAATTGGGGGGAATTCGGCAATTTTTGCGACCACATGGACTGCGAGAAGGGGTTTGGTCGTGCGTCATGTTCTCCGCTGCAACCTCCCGCCCACTGACGCAAACGGGTTTTGTCCTATGGTTTTATCATGTCTTTCGGCATAGTCATGTGGAGTTACCACCCACAACTAAATGTTGCCCTGTAAAAACCAGAGGATCATAAAATGGATGGCGAGATAGGCTACTCTTATGTAATCCATAAACCGATTCCTCGCTGTGATAGTCGTTCTGGCAATTATATGGCCTTGAAAACTAGAACAGGCAAAAATATCATACCAATCTTATTCATTGTACACTTGAGTGTTTTGTTCAATGTAAGGTGATTTGCATTGTGAACATCTTAAGGGGCACAGTTCACTCGCATAGTTTTTTTTTTTTGTCCAAGGTTGTTCCTCGGGAATGTGCAAGTCATTTCGATATATATAGCTCTTTCCGAGTGGTAGTCAGCTGCGAAACAGATAAACATTGCGTCGCCACGTCTGATTAGTTGCGCAAGGCCTGTAGCGCGTAATATGATATTAGAGCTATCTTAGGAGCGACGTTTTTCAGTGGTCGGATGTGGACGACTGGCATACATTTGGCACATCGTCAGGCGCTGAACATGCTTATTCAGCGTGAGAAATGAACAGGATGATGGGCACTGGTTTCATCCTTGCGAGTTAGAGGATAATATTGAGCACGGTAGCCTACCGTTCCCAAGACTCAAAACGGAAAAAGAAAACAAAGCATCAGGCTTGTCTTCGTGGCAATACTTGAGCAAAACTCTCACCACAAGTCCGAACAACTTAGTGTCCAACAAGCCAGTGATAGGCCTACTGGAGAATGATGATCAGACTGTGGTTTTGGTTTAAAAATAACTGACAGTCTGGGATCTCAATATGAATCTGATACATGGCACAAGTCCCAAGCCAGAGCTTCAGCGTCTTCTTGCAATGCAGCCTAATCATTTTGATGTCTAAAACAGCAATGTTCCGGTCTATTTTTGTCCATGCGACTATGGATGGTTAAAAGATGCATCATTAGTTTTCTTATGCACTGGCCAAGTAATACAACACCTCCCTAGAACCAATCGTCTTCAGATGGTGCCCCTTCCCTCTCCTTCCCACAATAACTTGTTTACTACATGCTTGCCTACCACTCCCTCTTCCTTAATGTATTGATACATAACAGACTATGCAGTGCAACCTATGCAGTTTCCAGAAGATTCCTGTGTGTTTACATGGAATATGGGATGGGATGGTCAGACCCAATGGAAACCTGATCAGGGACTCATGGGAAAATAGGACACATGGAAAATGTCTAGTCAGAGTACTAACACAACACCCCCCTCCCCCCCTTCTCCAAACGTTGGCGAACATATTAAGTGACACCCCTCTTCCCAACATTAGTCCTGTCAATCACAGATTTTGCCTTGCATTAGGTGGAGAGTGCAGTGATGATGTTTGGAGGGTTTAATCGATAATAACAAAGTTATACACCTAATTCATTTCTTCAGATTACCCCGTCCATGACTTTGGAGACCTGAATTTCCAGCATTTGGAAAATGACGAGCCATACATGCATGTGCCTTTCCCACGCACCGTGGGCCGGGCCAACAAGCTTCTGGCAGGCGCTGTGAGCCACGCTATCGAGGCAGGACACACCAGCGTCATGCTCGGGGGAGACCACAGGTAACACACGAATTCGGTTTCTTTTTGTCAAAGAGCATCCTTCAGAAAGTAAAATTAGAAATGTGAATTTAAGAGCTCCTCTTTTCCCCACAGCCTTGCTATTGGCTCTGTGCAAGGCCATGCTCAACAGTGCCCCGATCTGTGTCTGATCTGGGTGGATGCCCATGCTGACATCAACACGCCCATGACCTCCCCTTCTGGTAACCTTCACGGCCAGTCGGTGGCCTTCATGCTGAAGGAACTCCGAGACAAGGTAATTTGAGCACTTACCTTTAGCCCTCAGGTGCTTCTATGTTCCCTTGTTACATAACTCTCAGTACCCTCTGTCAAGCAGAGCAGGGAGGCCTGAGGCGTGTTCTGGCATAGTTCTTAGAATATCTCTTTGTTCGAAATGTCGTAAAAAAAGATAACATAATTTGCTCTCTAACCTGACACAACAGCCCCATTTGTCCTCACAGATGCCTGATATCCCAGGATTTTCTTGGATGAAGCCTTTCCTCGCCTCCAGGGATTTGGTCTACATTGGCCTGAGAGATGTGGACCCAGGTGAACAGTAAGTACAACATTCACACCGGCTGAGAAAGGCCATCTAATCTAACTGATTTGTGTTTTTGTAAAGTGAGCACATTCAGATAATGTCCTTGTGTTTTTTTTTCCATTATCCAGCATTATCCTGAAGAACCTAGGAATCCAGTACTTTTCCATGAGAGACATTGATAGAATGGGCATTCAGAGAGTTATGGAGGTCACTCTTGATCATCTTTTGGCCAGGTAAGAGAAAAGTAGATACTTTTAAAATGGCTCACATTAAGTTATTAAACGCATTACCTAAGGAACAAAGTACAATGTACCCTAACAGATACCCTGCTCTAATGGAGCCGTGAATACATGCAGGAGAAGTAATACAGAGTACAACTGCTTGCCTTTAAACCTTGCCTCGTAATTCAGGATGTTGCTTGTTCTTGCACAGGAAACAAAGACCGATACACCTGAGCTTTGATATTGATGCCTTCGACCCTTCCCTGGCCCCGGCCACTGGGACCCCAGTCAACGGAGGACTGACTTACAGAGAGGGCATTTATATCACAGAGGAAATCCACAACACAGGTAAACTCTAGGGAGATACACACTCAATTATTTACCGTATGAACACCAAGTAGAGACACAATATGGAGGTGGTATGTTGTGACAATGAAGGGCTCTTTTCTGATGTAGGGCTGTTGTCTGCTATGGACCTGGTGGAGGTGAACCCTACTCTGGGCGCAACCAGCGAGGCGGTGGAGTCCACAGCCAGCCTAGCGGTGGACGTAATCGCGGCATCACTAGGACAGACGCGTGAAGGCTCACATGGAGTCTACCAGGAGGAGCCTGCGTCAAAGGAAGACACCGAGCAACTGCGGCTGTAGAGCCACTAATGCTTGAGTTATGGACTGTCACATCTCATGATTCTGCATTCCAAATGCCCTCCAAGTGTCTCGCTTTGAGACCAGATCACAAGTGTGGCTGGTAGAAGTATGCTGTTGGACACTCTGCTCACTCAAGGTGTTGAATTCAAAAGTGGTCCATCGTCTTGAATTCATACATAGACCAGAACAAATGATTGCCTGAATACGGGTTCTTACAGTTAAGGTCCAGTGAGTGGGTGAATGTGTGCGAGTGTGTATGTTAGTAAGTAAGCCATCAGGACTGCTGTTTGTAGCTTCGTTTACAGGTTTAATTAGTTGAATATGGACAAAGTACATAATTTACGTGTGGGAAATGAAAGTTTGAAAATTAAATGACAGCTTCAGAATTTATTTCATTGGCTATTTCAGGATTTAGCAAGACCTTGGCTACTGATCCACATTGGCTGGGCCAGTGGCACCTTTGCAATAATGACAAGTGTTTGCACTTTAGGACCAAGTGCAGTTTTTAATGAGTTATTTTATATAGTTGTACATTATAGTGTGTGAAAATTCTCATGAGTGACTTTTTGCTATGTATAGTTTTAATTTGTATAGCCTTGTAGATATATTTTTATTCTGTTTTGTCATGATGTACCAATCAAAGAAAATAACTTAATTTTTCCGGAGACAAATCACTATCAGAAATTGAAACGTGAAAAGGTATGGCAACAACTGTGCTTTGAAATGACATACCACGTCTGTTTACACATTTCATGGTAGACCTGCTTTTACTTGTCTTTCTAAATAATTCAGAACTCAATAAAATACTAAGTGAACTACAGACTCCTTGATGACTTGATAATTCATTTAGTTAGTATTCCCTGCCAATTATAAGACATCCTGTGATAAGATGTCCCACAGATGCTGTTGTAAACACACTGTATCGGTCTACTACCAAGATAAATAGACAGCTAGCAGAGCACAGGTCAGTGTGTCAGAGTCTACACACACAGCTCATGAGAATTTGTGTCATAGTAACAGGTGCTCCGGGCTGTACAGACATCCTCTAGATTCCAAAATACACTTAAAAAAAATCAGAAATCTCTTATTGCCAGATATGCAAACAAGTCTGGCATTACAGGTGGTCTACTAAACAAAAACACACCATGGGAAAACTCCCATCATGTGTACCACACCTGATATTCAGTGCTTTATATAATACTAAGAATAAGACTGAACAGTAAAACTCTTAACCTCTTAAAAATCACATTAATCAATACATTATATTTTGTAAGTTACATTAATATATTCATTATTGGAAGATTAATTTCAGTCTCTATTAGTATGTACAGTTGCCCTGTGTGTCATGGACACACCCACACAAAAACAAGGCGGGCACGAGTGGGAGTGGGGCCAGCAGCACTGACATGGGAAGTGAACTCACATTTCATGGCTCAGAAGTCTTCTCTGGGTCTCTTTCGACCCAAGTCCACAGGCTCATCACTGCTGTGCTCCTTTTTCCCGTGGCTCAGTTCTCCAGGGCGGCCAGGATGGTAAAGCCAGTACATCCAGTACAGAAACGGCCGCAGTCTATAATCACTGACGAGACTTGATCCATCTGGCTCAGAAACATAGCCTTTCACTGAATGTAATTACACACCATCCAAGCACAGCATCTACTCCTCCTCTTACTGCTTTACAAAAGCAGCTCCCTGAGGGAGAGCAAGAGCTCGTAGGGGAGGAAAATGGAGTCCCTTGCTATCAGTATATCATCAAGGTAGAGTAAGAGAAGTGGAGAGGAGAGGAGAATGTGACAAGAGATAGTGGGGTGCTTCTGGCCTCTTGGCTGTACATTTTTTGGACAACTAGGTGACCTATTTACGGAAGAACTTCAGGTACACTACAGCTCCGAGAACGCCGAGCTCCATCACGATAATGACTGACAGAAGCAGTTTGTTAGTCACAAGCCTGTAAAAAAACAAAAACAAAGAGAGACCAATGGAGGCCACTGTTTTTGTATGGACTGAATGGAATTCCAAACAGTGTTGTACATTGGTTAAAAGACATGGGTGTGTGTTTCCCCTCTGAGGTGTTACGCAATAACATACACGTGATCTACTTTACTCCTTGGTAGCGAAAACACATTCACCAGGAAGAACTGATAACGCATATCAACAGCCCAAACACATCAACACCACCTGCCTAGACTGGCAGACTAGACCTGGGAAGGCTGCCAAAAATGTACTCACCGTCGGGACATAGAGCGGAGGATTTTTCTACTTCTGCTTAAGTTCTCTCCAGTATGAACCAGCTGTAAAAAGAAAACCAAAACTACATGTCTTGTTTGGTGATTAGGTCTCTTTCACACCTAGTTACAAACTATTCTTTCCATTTTCTCACCACACAAAGCATTGCAAATCCCTCTCTTTCCCTTTCTCAAAAAATCTCACCCGGTCACGAGTGCGGTCCAGTTGATCTCTCTGCTCGCCCAGCTCCTCAATGATGTCATTGCCAACCTGGTCCGTTTCTGCAGCAATCCGCTGGCTGCGCTCGATGCTGGCTGTGGCATTGTTGAGTGATGCTGTGCCCTGGATGAGCAGGGCCCGCTGTGATTGTACATGAGTCTGGACAGGAGAGAGAGAGAGAGAGAGAGAGAGAGAGAAAATTGGTTGAAAGCAAAGGATACAGCGTTGATTACTGCAATGGGCTTTTCACAGGCCTTCCTAAACAGGCTATCAAACAGCTTCAGGTGATACAAAATGCAGCAGCTAGGATTCTCACAAAAACTAAAATAACTGACCACATTACTCCAATTCTTAAGTCCCTGCACGATAACAATAACTATAACCATAAAAGCGTCCACACTGAACAACAATAAACAAAGTCTCTCCTCATGTTAATGAATGTAACTGCTGAAATTTGATGGGTTCTGATTGGCTATTAGCTTTTTATCGTTCTCAAATCGCTCTGAAAGTGATCCCCAACGATATCGTTCTTCATGCCGTTATCGTTATAGTTTATGTGTGAACGTCGTCATTCATATTAACGAGAACGATACTTGTTTATAGTTATTGTTATCGTTCTTGGTGTGAATGACCCTTTAGTCACAGAATTGACTTTAAAGCACTGCTTGTTTAAAGCACTGCTTGTTTATAAATCAGTAAATGGCGCAGGACCTAAATACCTATCAGACATGCTTCTACAGTAGACACCTTCTCGACCTCTCAGATCTCAGGAGAAAAACCTGTTAGTAAAATCTGCTGTTAAAACTAAACATGGTGAAGCGGCTTTTAGCTGCTATGCGGTTCAGCTCTGGAACCAAGACATCAAAAAGGCCCTTACTGTAGCCAGTTTTAAATCTAGACTTAAGACCAAATTGTTCACAGGTGCATTCTATTAACTGCACTGAGTTACAAATTCTGAATCTGCCTTTAAATTATTCCACCTTATGTCTTTTATTTTGTCTTCTATGCTTTTATTTGCTATTACTGTTTGCTTTTGTTTATGTAAAGCACATTGAATGACCTCCATGTATGAAATGCGCTATATAAATAAACTTCACTTGACTTGAAAATAAAATAACATCAGTACTTTACAACTGTAACAGTGGGCAGAATATACTGTACAAAGTCTCAAAAATCTTGTTAGGGACACCCTAGCAACCATCCTAATTACCCTAGCAACACCCTAGCAACCATCTTAATTACCCTAGCAACAACCTAGCAACCAGCATAGCAACCGCTTCATTAATGCGTTTCGGCCTATTGGGTGTTACATTAATGCAGATAACTTTTGATCTGTGTGCCTGACTTTCAAAAATGAGGTACTGTTGCAATTCTTTTGGCGAACTGCACCTGATCAAGCCCACTCTTGCAGTTCCTCGGAGATGCAATTCTAATCTTTATCTTCATCTTTATTTGGCAGATATTTTCATCCAAAGCGACTTACAGATGTCAATCAATTCCAGGGCTAGGCTCCCTGGAGCAACTCAGGTGAAGTGCCTTGCTGAAGGTCACAACAGTGGCAGCTAGGAACGACCCTATTGCATGCAAACTCTGCTCCTTAGCCACTACACTACCACGGTCCAGTTGATGAATGGCAAGATGGCATACAGATTTCAGTACTTACACTATGGTCATTCTGAGAGGCATAGATGCCCTGCCTGTTCTCCCCTGGGCGACCAGCCAGGCCTGACCCCTGGTCTGAGCTCCGGACGTCCCGCTGTAGTTTGCCCAGGTCCCGCCTATACAGCCGGATCTTGGTGCTCATCGGGTTTCGGAAGGAGGGTGGAGCTCCGATGAGCTCCCGGTCCATACTTTGCAGCTGGGAATTTTAAAGCATCAGGAATATTAATTAACATGATGCAATGGTTTGAGCCTGCACAGAAACACACCTGGTGTGAGACAGCAAGTCTGTCTGGTGACAGGGCTCCCCCTGCTGTCTGAGACTAGATGACTGACTTCAATACTCGGGAATTGAAGACAGTTAGGGCAGGCATTCTCCAATCTCCATGAACTTCTAATACAGGCTGCATATGAAACTCTGTACTGTGAATCTGTAAGCGCTGTTGCACAGCAATGTGTAAGGTAAATGTACTCACAACTTCTTCTGCTTCCCCAATTCTCTCATCGAAGACCCGCACCAAACGTTTCCTTTCCTCTACAAAAATCAGGAAGTTTGTCCATTACACAGCAGTTTCACATTTTACATTTGATTACGAGATTGCATTAATTTTTTATCTAAAATAGAGGGCCAATGTAACTGTATAATTTTATTACGATGTCTTATCAAATCGCTGTTTAGAATCGGCATATACAGTAAGGCAGTGCCTAATCTAAATCTTAATTTCTAGAACAGTAGACGATTTTCATCTAGATATAGATACCGGTAATTAATATTATACAATGTTACTAAGTGAGGGGGATCATTTAAGGCAGTGGTCCCCAAACTATGGCCGGCGGGTCGGATACGGCCCGCCACCTCATTTTGGGTGGCCGTGGTATATAGCATTTGCCCCGCATGGGAGTACAACATCGTCAAACTATAACCTCCGTAATTTCCCCGATTCATTCTCTATGGCGAGTCTTAACAGTACGCGTGTAATAATACTCTTTTTGTCCACTGGTGGTTGTTTTGGCGCTGTTTCGCGTTTGCCATCGAAAACGGAATGAAATGTAGGCCTACCTGCAAACAATGTAATAGGCCTATGCGGACTGCATCAGTGCTCAAAGTATTCTAAAAGTTTATCAATTAATTGGTAATAACTAACTAACTTCTATTCAAGTCATATTTCTGGGACTTTCTGGGATATTTTTTCTATTCACTCATTCAAATGTTCATACAAATTCACAAAGTTCTCAGGTGAGTGAAAGTGGTCATTTCAGATGGTTTGGGGACCACTAATTTAAGGTAGCCGTTGGGAAATTGTTAACACCATTGAGAATGTCTACACCAATCCTATCATATCGCAAAATGTTGGCCCATCAGTGCACCAATGCACATGCTGTGCTTTGATCTAAATGAATTAACGTATGCTAGCAAGTTAGTGTTTGAGAAATACAATAACTATAAGATCACTTCAGTCTTGTTGAATCTCAGTGTTTGTTTTGTAACACCAAATACAGATAAATGGCTCACTCCAGCTTCTTTCCATCAAACGAAAATAACGTTAGCTAGCACTATGCTATTTGGATAACGTCAAGTTTATTTACCTCCGTGACATCGAAAGATCCGCTGGGGCATCAGCTCGAGTTCGTCATACAGAGATTTGTAAATCTCATGTAACTTTTCTAATTCTTCTGATGACATGTTGGTAGTGTATAGACCACAACAACTTTATGATTTGAGGCATAAGACAGAAACAAACACAAGCACTGCCGCGATAATAAAATCCTCGGGACGGCGAAAATTCACTTCCGCGTGATTTTATGCGACCTACTTATTGCCTGCTCTGCGTGTAACATTTTATTGGGTCAATATGTATCTTAGTTGAAATCAATCGCATTTATAAACCAACCACAGACTAAATCCCCATTTTATAGTACTATCTGTGATCGTACTGAACAAACCAGCTGAATTATAATGCCGATCAATTCAGGCATTGCATCAGCCTCCTCTGTTGAGGTACATTGTGGTCAATGTAGTAGCCCACCACCACTGCCACTACCAGATAAATATTAGTGTCTTTTACTGTCTATGGTTAATAGGGGCTACCAAATATCTGATTTTTCTCTCCCTGCCACTATACGCTACCTTTGCAATAACTGACTGTTCTCGCCAGGCTTGTCATGGCTCATTCTTTTATTTTACAGCAAAATAATTAACTTTGATAGATCCTCGCACCATATCAAGGCGTTTATTCTGGTAATGTTGTGTGATGTCATGGTTTATTGTTGATTGCCACTTTATGATATGTAACAAATATCTTAATATTGTCAATGCAGTGTACATAAAATACATCTTGGTGTTCTGCCAAAGTCGACAGGCTAGTCAACGAACTACAATCCCAAGATTCCATTCTGGACATAGCATCTCTGAGAGAAGGTGCAGCATCACATATTTCAGATCAGTGGAAGCTCACTGAGAAAGCTAGCTGCGGTAGAGCAGTTGCAAAGCAGTCAAGATTTTTGTCATCATGATGCTCGTATTAATTTGCACAGTCCTTGGGGTGATCGGACTGCTTTTGATCCTGCTGTCACCGCATATTAGGTAAGCACTGAGTGAAATGGGTTGCCTTATTTCTTGTACCCTGTATGTGCAAAAATGCAATAATGATAGTCGGATGCACTGTACTAAATAGTGTATACAGGCTGCTGCCTGCTGTTTGTAGAAGAGCGAGGCCAGGATGTGTTTCCTCATATTTACTATCTTTATTGGTCAGGCACATAAGTCTGAGTTTGGACATAGGCTAGTGACAGCCAGCTGAACGTTGAAATCAGTAGCTTACATTGATATTCATATGCATATGTAAATGGTCACAGGAGATTTGACCAGGATAGTAACCGCCTCTGCCCTGCATAGTGCGCTTCGGAGAATCAGCCAATGCGGTCTGATCATGGGCGGAGTTACAATGTAACCATAATGTAATCGCTCATCATTGGTTGCATACGCTTCAGGTTACCTCTGTTTGAGTCGTGTGACTTGACGTCTCAAAAAGTATTGATAAATGAATCGATAAGCTTGAGTAGAGTAGGCTAGTAATTGTGTTCCCATAACCTGCATTAATGCGACTTAATGTGAACATTGGGAACAATCTGTTTGAATTGTTGACATATCAAGTTTAATTATTTTCATGACTTTTTAAGTTGTCTGCAGCTGACGGGTTGTGGTTGCCCTGCTGTTCATTCAAATATTAACCATTCACATGTGCTGAAAAAGACACCTTACATACAATTAAGCTGTATGTGAACATTAAGCCATATCCCACTATAACCTGCCTGTATTACCTCAGGCTTGAAGCTTTTTAATTGGTATTCTGGTGCAGGAAATATGCAGCTGGCGGGGTGTGTCGTTCCCAAGCCCGACTGGATGGAAAGACTGTTCTAATTACCGGTGCAAATACAGGGATTGGGAAGGAGACGGCAATAGATCTTGCAAGCCGCGGTAAGCCCTCAATTTATTTTCTTTTGGAATTGTGCCGATTCACAGAATTGTGTTTGAAAGTGTACTGCTATAAAGTTCTAAACAACCCTTTTAGGGTTTGTTGTTCCCTGGCTCAGGAGTGTTTTGAACTACTTCAGAATAGTATTGGTTTTTAAGTTGGAACCATCACCACATCCTCAAGTTATGTTGGGCTGCTTTACTGTATCTTTCACTTTGTTCTGCTGGCAGGAGCCCGGGTGATCTTAGCTTGCCGAGATGTGGAGAAAGGCGAGACTGCAGCAACAGAGATCCGCACAAGAGTTGGTGGGGCCAAGGTGGAGGTTCGGGAGCTTGACCTGGCAGACATCAGTTCCATACGAGCATTTGCTCAGAAGTTCCTCAAAGGTAATGCCAGTCTGGCTCTCACAAATACCACTGCAAACTCCAAACAAAATAAATGAAAGAGGGAAAGGTTAACCATTTTTTCTCTTTCTTTTTCATTGTTCAGAGGTCAACCATTTGCACATCCTTATTAACAATGCAGGCGTGATGATGTGCCCTTACATGAAAACTGCAGATGGCTTTGAGATGCAACTTGGAGTCAACCACCTTGGTGAGTCAGTGCGAGGAAAGGGAATGTATCGGTCTACTGCAGGGGAAAGCTGGTCAGCATTGGTCTTGAGACCAGCAACTGGAATGGAGTTCTTTTTGATGGGTGTTAATGATGGGTAAACTGAAGTTTAACTTGTCAACTACTATTTTCTCAAGTACAAGGTAAATCTCAACTCCACTGATTGTTTTTTATAGGTCATTGTCTGCTGACATATCTCCTGATTGGTCTTCTGAAGAGGAGTGCACCATCACGCATTGTGGTCGTCTCCTCACTGGCACATTACTTTGGCTGGATTCGCTTTCACGACCTAATGAGTCAAGGCAGCTACAACAGTGGACTGGCCTACTGTCAGAGCAAGCTGGCAAACATACTGTTCACCCGAGAGCTGGCAGAGAGGCTAAAAGGTACTGCTGGGTCTGATGGGATAGGACTTTAACACTGTAAAAAATGAAATGCAATGAGCACCAGTGTTCATCAGGTGTTCATCATATCATTAGGAACAAATCTTAAGTGTTTCATACCTGATGATCCATCAATGTGAATCACTTATTTCAGGCTCCAACGTGACCGTGAACTCTGTGCACCCAGGATCAGTACGCTCAGAGTTGCTCCGCCACTCTACGGTCATGTCTCTGATGTTCACATTCTTTGGCATGTTCCTGAAGACACCAAAGGAAGGAGCACAGACCTCCATCTACTGCGCCGTGGCTGAGGAGCTGGAGTCCATCTCTGGAAAGCACTTCAGGTACACCCATAAAACTACACAAACAAGGTTAGTGGTATGTTGAGTCTCTGGTCAGAGATGCATTTAAAATCAGCAAATAGAGGCAAAAGTTTGTGGAGATTGCCTTGTTGCTAGCCATTTTCTAGTTAAGTTAGTTAGTTTAAAGCAAACAATTATTTTTTTTTTACATTAAAAAAACATGTAAAAACATCCATCAGGGACATTTGCCTGCTTGGATGCACGCAGTTCAACCTCCTCTGCTTATAACTATACCTTTACTCAAATTCCACGTCCTGTACTGACTCTGCTCTTCCACAGTGAGTGCACCCCAGCCATGGTGGCTCCTCAGGGGAGGAGTGAAGAGACAAAGCGCAAACTATGGGACATCAGCTGTGAGCTGCTGGGGATCGAGTGGGACTGATCACTCTCTCTCTGCCCTCCTTCCCGTCTCCCAACCTGCCATTTTGAATTCCCTCCCCTCAAATGTGCCAATTTCTGCCAATTTTATTCATTCCATCAACGTACCTTCAGTCTCCCACAGAAAAGTGCCGTGGCTGAACCTCTATAAAACTACCTGTGAGGGTTTCAGTGTTATGAACTGAGTTTTAAGGTTAATCATTTAAATTGGTCCTCTCTCATGGATTTATGACCTATCTTAAGATGAGTTTTTCCTCCACATTTTGCCCTATTCACTTGAATGTTTTTACATTTACTTTGGTCATATCCATTTCAGCATTCACCACATGTAAAGCTGCCTAGGATTTTACTGATGTCTTTTATACAGATATGTGAACATGACTTTTACTACCTTTACATTATTGTTCAGAGATGAATATTTAAATATATATTTACAAAACCACTGTTGAACTGTGACTGCCACTTGAAGTGAAATTGTTTGTGACAGCTGAGATGAAGGTATCCACTTCCTACACACATCTATCAAAAAATTGCAATCAAAAAAGTCATACCAGCAAGATTTCAATAACTTCACAATTTATTTACTTTCTTGGCTTTTGTCCATTCAGTTAGACTGACATTGTTGGCTTTTCTATAAGCAGAACTTATTCAGAGTCTGGCAAACTAGCAACTGGATACCAAATGGCTTGGGAGCAAACACCAATTAGAAAAGTCCTGGCATGTAACCTGGATTTAAAGGGGGCGTTGTTCTTAAACAGTTCTAAATTCTTTTTACCATTGAATTAGATGTTACCGACACTAATCTATAGATTTCTTTTAGATTATAGATGAACTTATCTATAGATTTCCTTAAATCAACCCATTACTCTGAAACATAATTTAAACACACAAACTGGTTTCTGTTGCATCCTGCTGCATCAGCTGTAAGGGTCGTTAAGTAGAGCGTTAACACAAGTGGGTGGCAAAGCTTGGGCTCTTTCCTACTAGAATGTTTAAAGAAAAAAATGCCACCGGAAATATGTTAAAGTAACAAGATTAGAACTGATATCCTTGAGCATGTGGGAACTAGTGTATCTGTACTGTAGACCGTAGGGAAAGGAAACTGATTCATGTGTTCTGGGAGGAGTACACTAGTGACTCATTGGGGCATGCACATACATGTGAAGGAATTCTTCTAAATAACCTATTTTATACGGACACACAGGACTCAGTTGCATGGCAACTACAAAATACAAAGGCAAAACGTATGGCTATGATCATGACAGTATCTTTACCTCATTAATGATTCAGATTGAAACAAAAAGAGTGCCATGTTTGACAGGTCATCAGTAAAACATCTATCAGTCTTGCTATCTCGACAACTATGTAGTAGACCATGTTACAGCCGTCATACACATGTCAGATTATGTAAACAGGGCATTGAAGAGACATCTTTGACATTGGTTTTTAAAAAAGACATAGCAAAAACAAGTCCCTTTTCCAGAGCTATCTTCCCATGGGATTATGAAAGGCAAAGTAGGAGTACAACTAGTGCTAAGCACTGGCTACACATTGATGCCATTGTATTCACATGGTCTTGGGTAAGAGATATAAACAAAGGGTTAACCTTGAAGCTTTAAAGCACAGTGCAACGGACAAAATGTGTACTCATTCAGATCCATACAAACACACAAAACTCACATATACATAAATATATGTAAATAGATATGTAAATAATGACAGTGCACAAGGGTCAGAGATAGTTGATTACTAAAACGGTCAGCCTTGCAGGAAAGATAAGTGTGTCTAAACCAATACTGTACATAAATAGGCCATGAGTTATTAATTTAATCACTTAATTAATTAATGAGGCCATGTTGGTATTAATTTATTCATAATAACCCATTTGTTGTTCTGTAATACTTCAAATACTTCTTTCTGTTCACTGCAGAAGTCCCTTTTCAAATCCAGTTTCCTCAGTTTTTTCCAAAGTTACATCACATGTCCTCTAGGCTGTGGCTAATGCCCTTAAGTGACACATAAGGCTTTCGGCTTCCCTTTGAAAGGGCAGAGAACACTGACCATGCAGTTAAGCCAACCACACGCTGCAAATATACTCAAACTCATTGCCACACTATCTGACAAAACAAGACATACCACAAATCTCCTGCATCATGACAAGACTTTGTATGTTTGGGATGAAGGTCTGTGCTTTGTCATGACTAGGTCTGTGCAACCATGTCATGACTATTGCCATTTTAGTCACCTAATAGATTTTGACTTACTGTAACATTGGCAAAGTGTCAGAAAATAAATTGTAACCTCCTGCAATGCAACACATTTTCCTCACATGGGAGGAAAAAAAAGTGTTTGAAGAATCCCTTTCTGGTGAGGTAGTTAGTAGAAGTGAACCAAAACAGAAGGACAGAACGGTGTTATGAGAACTTCGTGGGCTTACTTGAGTCTCTGGTTTTTCAATTCTAGCGTTCATCGCTCCCCCTCCAAGCAAACCGAGACACTTAGTGCGGAGACTCAAGCCCAGGAAAGAGAGCATGGCACTGCGGTGAAGGTCCTCGTGTGAGGATGTCAACCAGCACACAGTCCTGCACTCAACCAGTCCCCTGGGGGTGCGTTCGGTGCGGACTAGGCTGGGGAGAGGCAGTGGGGTGCTGGCTACCTGGCGCTGGTCCGGCCCTGGCGCTGCTTGGTGGGCCGGTCCTGGTGCTCGGCCAGCCACTGGCGGCAGATGTTCTCCATGACCGAGTCCCCGGAGCTCTCGGCCGCCTGAAGGACCTCCTGCACCAGGGGCCCCGCCCGGCCCGGCTCCAGCTTCACCGCCAGCAGATAGGCAGCACGCAGCTTACTGCACTGCAGGTAGGCCTTAATCTGAGAAAGAGAGAGAGAGAGAGAGAGAGAGAAAGAAAGAAAGAGAGAGAGAGAGAGAGATAAGAATTCAGTAATGAAATGGAGAAGATAAGAGGCATCTTATTTTGGAAAATTTGGAAAAAGCAGCAAGAGAAACTTGTTGGACTCTCACCTTGTTTTCTGTGCTTTTACACTCAAGAATCAGAGCCTCAAGTTCTTTGGCCTAAGACGACAAAACAAAACACATGAATGTATTCAGTTAGCACACTCAGCTCCCACTGCCTCCCACGTCTGCATAGAGGCGGTCGGGACTCACGTCAGCAGGGGCTTTGTCCGCCAGGGAGATGCAGCTGAGCACGATGGCATCGCAGTCGTTCTTGGTGGCTGCGCCCGACTCGCCCACACACTTCAGCAGCTGCCGCACGGCAACATACTGCCGCTGGCGCACCAGGCGCTGACCGGCGCGCGTGTACACGGCCAAAGCCTCCAGCTGGAAGTCCTGAACAAGCAGGTGAGAACAGGGACGGGAGAAGGCACATGTGACTGTCCAGAACTATTCCTTCATATTCATTGGGGTTTCAAGGCTTTTAACTTGCAATGGCTAGGACGGCCAACTGTGGAGATGAAACATGCAGTGTTTACCTGGATGACTCTGTATGCAATGCCAAATCCCTCTTCAATATTCTTTCCACCAAGCATCACCTGCAGAACAGATTATTCACCAGCACGAATTGAGCAGTCATTTTTGGCCATTTGACAACAACAGTGATTAGCTCGGAAAACATTTGAAGAAAGCAGAAAATCCCTGACTGTGGCTCACCTTACAGGCCACATCGATCTTCATGGGCCCTCCCCCGAACAGAGTTGGCGGCACGCTAGCTTTGGGGAGGGGAGTCCCAGAGGACTTGGAGGGGGAGGAGGTCTCACAGCGGTGCAGGAAGCGAGTGACCTCCAGCTGGAGCTCAATGGTGTTCATGTGCCTGAGGATAGAGGAGGAGGAGGAAGAGGGCCGTAGTATTAAATGTACGAGTAACTTGCATGGATTTCTTTCAGAAGAGCTATCCAGCCTTGGTGTGTGTAACAGTAGCCATGCAGAAATGAAATAAATACAAGTGTGAAGGATAATCACAGTATAATGTGTCATTAATATACTATACCATTGTTAGACCAATGTACTAGAAATGATAAAGAACAAAAAGTCTAAAATGGCACGTTATACCAGCCTCTATATCTCCATTGACCATTTCCAGTCACCTGTGTCTTTAACACCCTCCCTCACCTGGACACGTCGCTGGAGGACATCTTCTTGCGGAAGCTGCTGGCGACGGACTTCTTGCGGCTGGTGCCGCGGCTCTGCTGCTCCTGTAGGTAGGTCCTCAGGTGCTCCTTGGCCCGGACCAGCCAGCGCTGCTGCTCGCCCAGCTGCAGGTAGGACTGGGCGCCGTGCGTGAAGAAGCGGATGCAGGTCATGGCAGCACGCACATGGTCCTGGAACGGCCAGAGAATTCCACAATTAGCTTTTTAAAAATATATACCGGTACAGCTATTGTTTTTTTTATTCTAAACAATAGCTATTGTTTTTTTTCCACAGTAATTTCCTGTGTATAAGCCGTATTATGTATAAACCGCAGGACAGTATTTTATGCAAGTTAAAAAACCTAAACCATATTAATACCATATTAACTGCCCCTGTGCATAATTAATTTGCAAAAACAATGTATAAACCACGGCTAATACCAGTTGGGAAATTATGGTAATCTCCATCAACACAACCCTTACTGGTATTAACAGTCTTATGCCCTGGTTCAAAGTGAAACCCAACCTACAGCAGAACTTCTGAAGTACACAGCTCTGGGTCCCAATATGATCGATAGTGAAAGAAAACAAACAGTATCAGTCAGCAGCATAGCTCTCAAGGGGATCAAAACCCCAAATGTCCATGGCAACACGGACACAGCTCTTACTGCACTGCTCTCTGAGTACACTATTGGTGTGTCCACTCCAGCATGTTGTGTGAGCTGACCGTCATGAACTGCTGGAGCTGGTAGAGTGTGTGGAAGTGGCTGCGGCGCTGCAGGTGCTGGCAGGCGGCGATGAGGTAGCGGCTGCAGCCCTCCAGGGTGGGGTCAACGGCCTCCAGCTGGCCCTGCAGCACCCCCAGCCGGCCACGCTCCAGACTGGGCGTCAGCACCGCCTCCAGGAACACCTCATCCTGACACTCCTGACCACACAGCAGGACCGAGGGAGGGAGAGACACATTTGTATCAACAAATCTCTATGTAGCACCAGATGCACTGGGTTTTATTCCCCACACATAACAGTGGGGATTTCTAACAGAATGCTCAATAAAGTAACAAAATATATAAATATAATAACACTTATAACACTTGTAACATTTGTGGCATACGGTCATTTGTTGCTAAAAGTGTGTGACATTGCTGCAGTCTAGCTAGTCTAAAAAGCACATCAGTAACATTGTTCGTCCTACAGACTCATAGCAGATGGTCCACAAAGCAGTGTTTGCCCACCTACACACTACATGACTCTGCTCTCCATTATGGTTGATTACTGAAATCATTACCTAACCTATGTCAACTCAATTCAATTCTTTATTGCCATGTCAACACAGCTGATTGGAATTTGTCTTGGTGCCAAAAAAAAGCAATACATACACAGAAACATACAGTACATAAAAGACAATCACATGGACAATCATTCAAACCAGTAAAACGCTGTAAGACCTTGTGCTATTTTAACTTCCCATAAAGAGTGTGAAGTGTGTCAAAGTCAAGGTGAAGTTTAGGGTCGGGTCGGGTCGGGTCGGGTCGGGTCAAGTCAAGTCAAGTCTATTTATATAGTGCATTACATACACAGGGGTCATTCAACGTGCTTTACAGAAACAAAAGCAAAGAGCAATAAAAGCAGGAAAAGGAAACAAAGAAAAGAAACAGTGCAACTGCAGCCATAACTTCTGTTCATTTCTAAAGATGTATTTATCCTACTTAATTGTGTAATCTAGGTGATCTAGGTGGCTGAGCAGCTGGGCTGACCTCACCTTACTGATCAGGTACGTGAGGGCCTCCTTCATGCCATCGTGGCGCATGTAGAAGCTGACCAAGGCCAGGTGTGTGCCGTAGGTCTGCAGGTAGTGCAGACTCTCCTGGTAGTTGCGGCAGTTGTGGATGCGGCCCTCCAGGCGCTCCAGGGGGTTGGGCTCAGCCAGGGCCTCCTCCAGCTCCCGCAGGGACGCCAGGATGTCCTCCTCAGAGTGCTGAGGCTGCAGCACACATTACACACACAGGTGAACACACACACACATACATACAACTCTGCTCACTCATACACACAGACACACAAACACACAAACACACAAACACACAAACACACACAGACACAACTATGCTCACTTATTCCTTCACTCGTACACACACAGACACAGAACATGAGTACAAGCCCACCCACACTAACTCATAACACACACGTACGCACAAACACACTCACATACTGAACAGGAGCACTAACACAGTGACATATTGGCATAAATCCACAAACATCACTAATCCTGCTTTATGCTGTGAGATGACGACATGCAAGACTATAGCTACACAGTAGCCGTTGACCTACTAGACTGAGCAGTGGGCCTCCAGCCTGAGTAACAGCATACAGTGGGGAATTGCATAATACCTTTGCCTGATTAAATCTGCTGTGATCCGCTTCACACCTCCGATTCTGATTCCCGCCCCCTACCCTGCATCTTTCAGCTGAAGTTACATAAGGTGGCATTCAGGGAGAGTGCTACCCAGTTTATCGTGGCTGAGCTATGAATAGTCTGGGGAGCCAAGCGCTTCCATCTGAAAGGTGTCTGGCAGACAGGGACAGATTTAGAGCACCAGACAAAGGCCCCCTGCAAAGAGACATTTTGTTCCGGGAGCAGCCCAAGGCAGAGGCTTCGGGTTGCCCTTTAACAAGACCGATGCGAACAGCACTGCCGCTGTTCGTCGAAGAGACGCGCTGCTAGGAGACGTAGGGGCCTGCTAATGAATCAGACCATTTCACGCTCTCTTTTTTTTTTCAACCTCAGAGACGGTTCTCTGAAGCTTCGCCACCTCCCACACACACAGACGCAGACACAGAAGGGAAGGAGCATTCATCCTCTGTGCGCTTGGACGGACTGAGGCAGTAGCCAGTATGTCCAGCATCATAGTGTGTCCCACACAAACAAGAGAAGCAACACAAAGCAGGCCAGCTCACAATGTAACCTTCAAATAATCTCACCAAAGATTATAAAAACAACATGGCATTTACTGTGTTTCTTTATGACAAAAATAAAGTGAGAAGTGAGAATATTCGAGGAAATAATTCAATTCATGCAAATCTACCTTTTTTGTTTCATAACCTCACTATAAAAAAAGAAACCTGGACCACAGGGAGAGAAGGGAGATGGGCTGCTGCTGCTGTTACCATGGGGACGGAGGTTGGGCGGATGTTGGCCTCGAGGTGCTGCAGGATCTCCTGGAGGATCCGCGGGCCCTGGGTGTGCTGGCCACGGTCCACCGGCGGCTTCAGGCAGCGGGCAAACTTCTCGCGCGCCCCGCTCAAGAAGCCCGCCTTCAGGCACGCCATGCCCCACGCATGCCACACGCCCGCCGGGTCCAGCCCACTCTTGGTGGACACCTGTCAGGGAACTTGCATTAGTGACATGCTGTTAAGCTTTACAATGCAAAGAAATCATATTATGTCTTATTTATATATCATATATTTAATAATGTTATTATTAATAAATATGTTAATTTTTAATAGCACATGCATTCTGACTATGCAGCAAAAACATACTTTTCATGTATAATACTAATGAGTAACTGGGTTAATGAGTAAAGGACACACAGTCCTTTGAGTGATGTACAGGCATTCAGACTCCTGGTACTTCCATCACCATGTCTGCCCTGTCTGACCCCTACCACTCCTCTGTCTGCCTCACCTCCACGGCCAGCTGGTAATATTCGGACTCCAGCAGCTGGTTCCGTAGCCGGGACACAGCAGCCGCCTCCAGGATGTCATCCAGAGAGGGGATGTCCTTGTAGTTGGCCTTCACCAAGATGGTCAGCACGTCCACTTTACTGATATAGCTGTGTGAGTAGGCAAGGATAAAAACACAAAAGCAGTGTGATTTTCAGATCATCTTTAGATCCTGCTCATCTCCAACTCCACTCTCTAAATGTACGTGTTTGCAAATGTAATATCCTCTACTGCTGCCCATTCATTTGACAAATGATCAGTTTAATATTTATTATATTATAGCTACACATTTTCCCAAATGTAACACCATAGCGGTCTTTGTAAAATGACAGCAGTCGTTTCCTGATGACCTGCCTGCCCGGAGTGTGAGTGTATGAGTGTGTGTGTGTGCATCTTCCTGTCTGTGTCCGTGTGTGAGGATACCAACCTGTCACAGAGGGCCAGGTCCTGAGTCTGGCCCGTCTTGACGAACATGACCTTGGCGCTGAAGACCAGCTGGCGCATGACATCGGTGATGAGCCGGGCGTCCACCTCGAGGTTGGTGAGCGTGCGTGAGAGCGAGCGGCAGTGGCCTATCAGCTGGTGCCCACAGGCGGCTGGGTCGCTGTGCAGCGAGAGGATGGACACACAGAGGGATGCGCTCGGAGCCTGGAGGGACACAGGAAGGGACAGAGGACGGGACAGAGGACGATGAGTTGGGAGAGGAACACCCGATAGCACCACCCAAAGGCAGGGACATAACACATGACAAGAACATAAAGGCACCCTGGTTCTCTTGGAGTAAACGACACAGAGAACAACGGATACTGTACCTGCTCGTAGTAGAACTCGCTCAGTAGTTTCTTGTTGTCTGCAGGGTTGATGCTGAGCCTGAAACGCCTCTCGGGGACCTCAGGGAGATGCACAGCCCCCTCTAATGCACCCTGGGCTGCAGCAGGACTACTGGCTACTGCACACAGACAGCCAGTCAGTTAACATCACGCATATGCAGAGATGCCCCCTTTTTCATACTTTCAAACAATTGCTCCCTGTACACACATCAATGGCACAGTAACCTGCAAACTGAAGTTAACAGTTGAAAATGATCTACTTAAAGCAACACCAAAGAGTTTTTTGTAAATAAAATGTTTCCATAATCGTTTCAGTGGTTCATCAACTCGTAACAGGGTGAACGGCAATTCTGCATTCGCTTCGCGGCCCTCTATCGGCTATAACCGCACTATGTAAGTTTGCCAGATCGGGTAGCAGATCTGTAGTTCGATGGAATGAGACGTAAGAAACTACAAATTTGACTTGCATCTGATGTCGCAAATACATCATACTTTTATAAGTCATGGTGTTTTTCATGGCAATAACAAGGTACTGTAAATAACAAAGCACAAGTTATAAGACCAAATGATTACTTACATTCTGCCTGCTCCAGTTCATCGTCTAAACTGTAAATAAAGTCATAAAGACAACAATCAACAAGATACATCTTAATGTCAGGGTATATCTGTTGTTCCTCACAGTTATATTCACTTAGTTTAGTGCAGTAAAGCTGCCTTACTCAGGGTGAAAGAAGCTGTAACACTGATCGCACACTCGCACTTCCTCCTCCTCATCACAGCCCTCTACTGCCATCCGGTGGCTGGAGCAGGAATGGCATACCAGCCTCCCACACCTGCGGCAGTGGTGGCGCCTGTTGAACTAGAGAGTGGGAGAAGCCAAAGGGCTCATTAACCGCAACAAAACACCAGCATCAGCCTACACTGCCCTTCTATACTTATGACAGAAGACATCACCGAAATAACCACAGTTCAACACCTTCCTTCAGCCTCCTATAGATCATCCCACAAGCTGTGGTGGAAGTAGAAGCGATACTCTCAGATGCTATAATTATAGTGTGAGTGCAGTCGTGGGATGAGCTCCTCTCTGCTGCGTCAGCCCCACTCACCATGGTGAAGCGCTCGCGCTGGCAGACCATGCAGACGGGCTGCTGGTGGTCGGGGATCCAGTCCTTGCGGACGGGGGGCTTGGTTGGCGGGGTGAAGGGGTTGGCGGGGGTCGGCATCTTCCTGCTGCTGGATCTGCGCTCCCCGCCGCCGCCGCTGGAGGGGGTGTGCATGGGTGTGCTGCCTGAGAGGGGGACCGCAACAGTGAAGTGACCAACAAGGTCATCAAGACAGGCAACTCACTTGACCAAGCCATCAACATAGCCCAACACAATTGCATTTACAGACAGTCCTTGCATGTATTGCGGCATTGACAGAACAGCAATTACATAGAAAACTGCAGTACTGACAGAACAGCAGTTGAAAAGCAGCAAAACTGAGAATTGCCGCACAGCACAGAATATAGTGGCAAAGTAGAGGACCGCTGGGTTGTGGTAATGTGTTCAAAATGCAGAAAACAGGGGTCAACTACGGTTTCAACTGACCAGCAGAGGGAGGTGGGGTTACACTGGGAGAGGAATGAAAGGTCTCTAGGGCGGGGCACTGCAGATAGGCATCCTGTAGACTGATGATGGAGTCTGTAGAGAATGAGAAGAGATGTTTAGCATTGGCACTCATCTCCACTGGTTTATGAATCTCCACAAAAAGCGCTCACAGACCTACAGACCACTGATGGCCAATCAAGCTCCTAAGGAGGCACAGGACCACCGCAGAACTGCAAATGTGATTACGTTTGTTTGCCTCAACACACAACTGTCTTAAATCTTTCCCGATTTGATTAAATCTGACAGTCTTGTGGGTTTGAAGAGAAACGTATTTGGCAATGTTCATGTATTCTGAGGCTATACTTCCATTTGGAGTGGGTGGAGGAGGAGGAGGAGGACGACGACGACCCACCTGCGCGTGACCTTTCCCTGGGGGCACAGGAGAATTCCAGAGCTTTCTGGCTGTAGTTGGACAGCAGTGTGTCGATGTCCTCGTTGCTGAAGCCAGCCTCCTGGCCCAGCAGAAGATTCCGAAGGGTGTGTACGGCCACGTCGGCCCACTCCACCTTCAGGTTCATCAGCAGCTGCTCCAGCATGAGCAGAGGGGACGAGAGCAGCGGGAAGTAGTCCTGCCGTGACGCCTCCGGCAACGTCAGCAGCACCTGAGAGAGAGAGAGAGAGTAAAAGCGTGGGCGGGGGGGGGGGGGGGGGGGGGGTTTGAGAAATTGATCGACAAAACAACGACAACAGCACAGAAGAAGACAAATGTGTCTGAACAAATGTTGATGTGTGTCCTCAATACAGGAGCCCATATAAAACTAAACTCAATTCCAGTCTCAATCAAACCCACCCCCATCTTTTCATTTGAAAGCAAGAATTCAGGTGAAGTAATGCACATGCACAATGCACAAGGCTGAAGTGTGTATGAAGGTAATGCAGTCAGCTGTGGTGAAGAGGCTAAGTGTGTATGAAGGTAATGCAGTCAGCTGTGGTGAAGATGCTAAGTGTGTATGAAGGTAAAGCAGTCAGCTGTGGTGAAGATGCTAAGTGTGTATGAAGGTAAAGCAGTCAGCTGTGGTGAAGAGGCTAAGTGTGTATGAAGGTAATGCAGTCAGCTGTGGTGAAGATGCTAAGTGTGTATGAAGGTAATGCAGTCAGCTGTGGTGAAGAGGCTAAGTGTGTATGAAGGTAATGCAGTCAGCTGTGGTGAAGATGCTAAGTGTGTATGAAGGTAAAGCAGTCAGCTGTGGTGAAGATGTGCAGAGCAGGAGGGAGGGTCAGACCTTGGAGCCCAGGTGGAGAGCGTGGATGTGCCTACGGCGGGCGGGAGACACGCGGCTCTCAAAGTGCACAGTGAGGTAGTCGGCCAGGAAGTGACAGGCAGCCAATGTGGGCTGGCGGTCCAGAGCACGCTCACACACCTCCAGGCCCTGAGACGGGTCGGACAAGCACTCCAGCAGCTGAGGAGCAGAGTTAGGACAGGACAGGGGGTCAGCTCACAAACAGCTCATTACCAAAACCACAGAAGGAAGAAAGGTCTTTCAGAGGTCACATTACATTTTGAGCAGAACTTCACCAAATACAGACAAAACATACAAAGTTGAGTGTTCCAACAAATGCTAAAACCAAAGCTATGCATTCAATTAGGCCTGAGGACTAGCTGAGAACAGCTAGACTTGTGCTTGGGAAACCCACAATACATTCGCTTTCAATTTGTATAATTTGCGACCCCAATTAGGAAGCCACTTCCTCTTCTTGCTAAACTGATAAAACATCAATGTCCAAAAGATACTTTACAATTGTACATACACTGCAAATTAACTCTCTATGTTGGCTTTCAAAAGCTTGTCAGTCACAGCCCTAAAAGGAGCTACCACACTTTATCAGCATATGACACACATAGGGTATTAAGGTTTATGAAAAATAAATTAATAAAAAAATAAATAAAAAAAAATATTTGACAGCTCATTGACGCACCTGGCAGGCCTCGTCGGTCAGTCCCTTCTCCAACAGGTGGAGCAGGTGTTGGGTCTGCAGCTGGAGTCGGGACTGCTCTGACACTGGATAGAGCTGCACCCACTGAGCACACAGCTCAAACTCCTGAACACAAACACAAAGTGTCTACTAAGTGCTAAGTACATTTCTTCTCCAAGTACACCATATAATAATTAATTTCACGAGTTCTTTTACTTGGAGAATGAGAACAGTATACTGTCAAAAAATTACTTTAGGAGGCAATGCTGTACTTGGTCACTGCTACTGATGATATAAGTGTTGATTATAGAATGTGTACTTGTGTGTGTGTGTGTGTGTGTGTGTTGACACTCACCCTGGTCTCCAGCAGCAGAGTCATCACAGCCTCCGAATCCTTCTGCGACTCTTCTCTCAGCTCCTGCCAGGTCTCCCATGGCAACGGGGGCTGTAAGCCCAGCATCTAAAGTACACATAGCAATGAGGAAGGAGTCGTGTCTTGGATTAATGCTAACTCTGATCTAAACAACCGGATCTAAAGGACAGACATACTTTGCCTCATTCAAAGCCACAAACAGTGAAAAGGGTTTGTGGATAGAATTCTATAAAAAATTAAAGACTGAAGGAGCTCCACATTTTATAAATCCTTAACCACATGGTACATTTGTATATTCACTATTTACAGTACAGTATTTACCTATTTATAACAAGACAGAATAGGAGTGCTTACAGTATGGTACATGTCCATCTCCTGCTTTTTTTGCTGCAGTTGTTCTTGCAACGAAGTGTCCATGTTGGATTTACTGAGGCAGTATTCTAGCAGCTCCCGACAGGCACCCAAGGGCCACTGGTCTAGCACCTGCAGAGCCACCCGAGCCTGCAGGTTGGTGTCCCGCACCCGAAACAAATGCTCCCAGCCCCGCTCACCAGCTAATAGTGAAAAAAAGTGTTAAGAGTTGGAATCAAGGGTAAAAGTACAGCAGAAAAATCATGTTGTTTTTGCTCATTTAATTTCATTTACCAATCAATTATGATTTTAGTCATTGTATCCATCATAACAGAAATATAAAAAAAATCTCATATCACATATAACAACCCACATCAAGGAGACCATGTTCTGATGTTCTGGGATTCTGTGGAGAGATCTGGCGCTTGGCTCTCCTGCTCACTCACCTTCCTGTGCAGCACAGGCCAGCAGCTGGTCCCTGAGCGCCCCCTGCTGGTCGCCTCCCTGCCCGTAGAGCTCCAGGAGGGTAAGGGCTCGCTCCAGCTCCCCTCCGCTCAGCGCCTGCTGGAAGGCCTCCGCCACCAGAGCCTGGGCTGCTGCGCTCTGGGGCCCCGAGAGGACCAGTGCTACCAGCGGCATCCCACAGAGCTCAGCCCCGAGACCCTCTCGATTTCCCTCAGCCTCCAGGCCTGGTGGAGGGGCCCCCAGTACCGGCTCGGCCATGGTGTGCAGGTAGGCTCTGAGGACAGGGAAGTCCTGCAGCAGCGCCTGGGTCTCACGGGAGATCTGCTCGGCGTCCAGCGGGGCCTCCTTGCGCCCGCCGGAGCGGAAGTAGGAGGGCAGGCCGGACCAACCGGAGGACGGGCGCACCACACCACTGCGCGTGGCACTGAGGCACGCCAGAATGGCCAGCAGGGGCGAGCGTGACTTCAGGAAGGCCAGAGCGGACGGCGTGAGCAAGAAGGACGAAGAGGGTGAGGAGGAGGACGATGACAACGACAATGACGAGGCGGAGGAGGAGGAGTTGAAAGAGTTGGAAGGAGAGGTGGAGAGGAGGTTGCCGGAGGAGGTGCGGGTGTCTTCAGTGGAGCACTCGGAGGACTCCTGGGAGTGGAGCTCAGCGCCGAGCGAAGGGGGCAGGTCCAGGACGAGGTTGTGCTTGCGGGCGTGTTCCTGGAGCAGTGCTGCGATTCGTGCTGAGCTGAAAGTCCCCCCCTCGTCACTCCCATTCCGCCTGCGGGTGTCCCAGAGGAGGAGCGGCTCGCAACAGTGCTGCACCATCACTTGCTCAACACTCAGACCCAAGCCCTCCTGCTGCAGCAGAGACGACAATCTACACATGCAGAAGACAAGCAGCTCTACATTAAAACTCCTCTAATGAAATGTCAGCAACCAAATCCATGTTTTATTTGATGTAAATGACGCGCTAAGGGGACAGAAGTCCAACATGAAACTCTGTATCGGTATGAATGTGTGTGTATGTGTGTGTGTGTCCATACAGTGTGTGTGTGTGTCCATACAGTATACGCGTGTGTGTGTGTGTGTGTGTGTGTAAGGGGTTGCTTGAGTGTATACCTTTCTGCAGAAACCTGGCGCTCAAACAGCAGGTACGAGAGCAGCTGTGATGGGGACTGCTGAAGCACCAGCAATGGGTTCCCCAGCTTCACCTCTGCAGTCTGGTCTGCTGGAAATGCACAGAACAAGTCAGCTTCACAAGTTTGCAATTTCCACCTCTACATAGCCAAACACAACAGCTGATACAGTACATAAAAACATGCAAACTCCTTTTCTGGCATCTCAACAATGCTATAGTCACCCTTTTTGCAGTTTTGTTCCAGCATGTATTGATAGACCTGGTGTGCATGTCCGAGCTTACCTTCTGATCCCATGCTCCGTACCAGGACCGAGGCCAGCGTGTTGACATAGTCCAGGAAGGTGCGCACGTAGTCAGGGCGGCTGGTGGCGCCGTCGGGCTCAAAGGGGCAGAGCTGGTCCAGCACCCGTAGCAGCTGCTTCATGGCCGAGCGCACAGGGTGGGCATCGAGCTCCGCCTGCTTCAGGCTGGCCTGCTCCACCAGTGCCGTCAGCAGAGTAGCACAAGACTGACCCTCAGCTGAAAGGGAGCCCCAGAAGGAGGGAGGTCAGATTCAAGGCTTAGACAACAGCAACAGAATGCACATGCAGAAGGAGAGGGTGTTCCTCTGTCCACACCTTGTGGGCTGATTTCAAAATCAGTCTGGTATATGCTGCAATGTGAATAAGGGGTCCAAGGCCAAGTTTAACTGACTTCCATACTGTACTAATCTTCAGAATGTTCCATAGTAACAAGAATATGTAACAGAGTAACAGAGTATTGGATTAATCAATATAAAGCAAGAAAGTAGCAGACCTCTGGCAAGTGAAAGAGGCATGATTCTCACTCCATAGATGCACCCTCTTTGTAAGTCTAACATTTGAAATGTCTATGTCATAAGATTGCAGATCGACCTATCAAGCAGGTTAGGTGGGGTCAAGCTCTGGGTGAAGGAATTGGTCTGAAAGTTCCCCAACTTGGTGTTTGCTAGGATACAGAGGTAAGCTGCGGGTAGTCTCTGACCTGTGGCGTCGGCAGCAGCGCTGAGGACCTGGGCGATCTGCTCGAGCCGCTGGCCCAGGCTCAGGCGACTGGAGATGGCCTCCTCCGTCAGGGTCGGGTGGCAGGAGAGCAGAACCTCCTGGGCACTGCAGCCAAATGGGCTCCCCAGAGTGGCCTCCTCCCCAGCGCCCTCTACAGGTTGGAGGAGGGGGGGGGTAAGAGAGAGAGAGAGAGAGAGAGAAAAAGGTAGAGGTCTTTATTCTCTTGCTGGATTCACAGATCAGATCTCTCACTTAAACAGCTTCAGTCTAATCTCTGCAGCTTCTCTGTCTATGTGTCTGATTTGATAACCAATACAGCACTACCGATCTGCCGGATGCTCACCTCCTTTAGCAGGGCCTTTCCCAGTGGCCGTGCGGTTCAGGATCTTACTCATCTGCTGCAGCACTGCAGGGAAGCCTCTAATCCCATCAGCATGAGGCACTTTGGGGTCTAACCTTAGTCCTGCAGGAACATAGGATATGGACATGAAGAAATGTTCAAATTACATATTTTCATGATGAGGAGTAAGCACTTTTATCTACATTTAGCTAAATTAAACTTCTAGGTTAGGAGTCCCATAAATATCCTTATTACAAGGCTCTTCAGAGTGCTGCAGAAAGTTCCATTCACATAAATGGGCCTTCCCAACGTTCAGGCCTATGTTAAATCTATATAATCACCGGCAAAGTATATAATCACCGCTGTCAATGGCAACGGGTTGATTAACGTCTTTCATATCCCTCCACAAGACGTCCGTTCGCTTATTGCAATGGAATTTCATTGAAAGAGAAAGTAAGCTAGTAAGACGTTGCCACACAACACCTGAAACTGTCAAGTTCTATCTGTGTGGCAAACTATTTGTTTTGTCAGCGGAAGACACGAAACGGTAGCAAAATCATTTTTAAAGACCCATTGTGTTAGGTTTCTTTTCTCGTTTTGGCAAGTAGCCGTGTAATAAGCGGGATAATGTATTGTCCGCTTCAGGTCGAAGCAAAACCCCTCCGCTGCGCGTCAGGGTTCTGTTTTCTGATAATTACCAGCGGACAATACATTATCCCTTACTTAAACATACACCTTCCAGCTTCAACAGTACTGTATGAGAGGCACGTCTTTACCTCTTGCCTCTAGGCTGGCGTTGAGCCGGCGCTCAGCCGTCTCCAGTAGTTGCCGCGAGCTCTTCCACAGTTGGCTGTGGCACACGGCCAGGTCGAAGGCCGCCATGGCGGGCGGGCTCAGCTCCTCCAGCAGCCGGCGGACGGGCGAGGAGGGGTCCGGAGAGCCCGTGGGGCCACGCAACTGGGAGAGCCAGTAGTCCTCCTCCAGAGCAGGGATAGGCCGCTGAGGAGAACTGGTGAGCCGCTCGGCCACATCAGAGATAGAGTAGAAAGCCATACCTGTAGAGAGGAGGGAGGGAGGGAGGGAGAGAAGACAGAGTAACGAGAGTGAAAGATTACATAATAGACATTCTTGATATCCAAATCATGTTGCTTAGTTTTTTCTCTCCAAGTGCCAACAGTAAACATGACGGAATTCAACAGTGAATACAGAATGGGACAGTGTACTACGTGTGTTACGGATGCTAAGTACCAGCAGCAGCAGCGCTCCCAATGGCCTGCAGGGTGGACCGTCCACTGCTCCCCAGCCGGCTCCTCCCCTGGGCGGCCACCACAGTGGCCACGGCCCCCAGCCCCTCAGAGGAGGAGGAGGAGGAGGAGAGAGACTGGCTCTCGATCTTCTGCTCCACCTGGGCCAGCTCCTGCAGCACCTCCCGGTAGCGTTCCATGAACACCAGCTCCCCGGCACAGCTGGACGACTCCAGGTTAAACATCAGCATCACCTGCAGTGGCAGACACACATGGAAGAGGGTGCATGCATCAGATCTGTAGCTAGTTAAAAAGAGAATGTCAGCTTTGGTACACCCAATGTATTTTCAGGCATGCATTTTTAATTTTCGCCTGCAGGTATCAAGTCATTACCAAAGTAATCACTCTGTATGTACACAGATCAGTAGTTTCCACAGGCTCATAATCTCACTCTTACTATTCCACATGACTCTTTAAAAACACACACTCACACAGATACTTCACAGCCCCCTCAACTAACCTCGGTCCCATTTGAATCACTACAGCCTGGTCTCCCCTAGTGCACTTCACCTGACTCCACTCATCTCTTCCCCAAGCCACTCCAAACCACTTCACAATCCCCCACCCCCACACCCTCACCCATCCTTCTCAGAGTTCCCTTCCAATGTTTGCTTCCTGCTTTGTCGCCAGACTGGTTTTGTCAGAAGAAGCAATCTAAGCCAGGATCTAACACTGTATCCTAACTGCATGCGATGTGAGCAAGCAACATTTTGAGCAGAACTTTTAACTCCTCTTACCTGATGTGCTTCTGTGAAGTTGCCCCTGCGGATGCAGGACACCAGCAAGGACTCAGGGGGGGCCAGCATGGCAGGCACTAGCCAGCTATAGGGACAAGCATCTTGCTCTGAACGACCAGAGACCGCCCCTCCTCCTCCATCTAAAATTCATAACCACATTAACCTTGTACTGTTATCACTGTAATGACCTACAATGAGTTAATGCTTTTTGTTCAATATATTTAATATCATTATATTTAATATAAAAATATTCTCATTAAAGTAATTCAGATGAATTGCTGTTGAAAAGATAAGTGATATGTTCAACTCTGTAACCATTTTGATAAAAAGGAAGCATTAGATCCCACAGAGACTGTAGGAAGAAGTTTCAAGGCATTTCTGGGTAAGGAGGTGGTATTCGCTCATCTACAACAGCTCATGCATTGTGACGGGTGCATCAGACTGGCGACCCTCTCAGAACACAGAGTCTGATAGATGTTGACCGGTGGGAAATGAGGCGTGAGCTTGGCTGCTCACCAGAGGTGCTGGTGCTGAAGTCTCCATTCTGCTTGTCGGTGGGGAGGTGGTGTCGCTCGGGGCGATGGCGCCCCGGCCTCCGTCGCCTCCTGCTGGTGGAGGAGTTGCTGCTGCCGCGTCTCATGGACAGAGCGGGACTGGCCTGGGGAGAGGACATCTGCAGCAAGTCTAAGCATAGAACAGAACAGAACAGCACATCTTCAAGAATCTTTCGCAAATCTTGTCAAAGTTGTTTGGTGTAAGGTGGCCATAAGGTGCTTTCACACTGCCCCAGCAAACGCTCTTTATTTTCAAAATCCCACAATCCACCACATCCACCACATCTCCCTCTCTCACGGCTCTCTGATGAACAGACACAAGCCCCCCGCAGCAGCATCTCTGTCCCCGGGCCTCACCTCCGTCTCCACTGCTCTGGTTCTTGGTGACCACCTGCAGCCGCCACTGGGCCTCGGCCGTGCGCTTGGACAGCCTCTGCAGGCGCACCTCGAACGTCTCGGCCGTCACCGAGCAGCCCAAGCTCTCGGCGGCGATGGCGGCCTGCTCATCCTGGGCCGGCGCGGGGGAGTTCAGGCCCTCCAGCCCCTCCCTGATTAGCCGCAAGAAGCCCTCCATGGTACGCACGTCTGCCAGGAAGCCCCTGCAGCCCCGAGTCAGGTGGCCCAGGTCCAGGTGAGCATGGCTGGGCTCGCCAACACCCCGCTGGGCACCCCCCTTGGCTCTCTCCTGTGGGCAGTCTGGGGCACCAGCATCTGGCTTCTCTCGGCTCTCCGTGCTCTCGCCGGTGACTTTGATTGTCGCGTTCCCGGGTTCTGCATCTCCGGGAGTCGGGCCAGAGTGTTTCTGTTCCGTGACAGAGGCCAGGTCAGTGCTGGAGAGGAACAGTAGTGAAAAGATGTTCTCCAGGAGTTCCAGACGGAACAGGGCAGGAACCGCCTCCAGGTACAGCTGGCATTCTGACAGGTGCTGTTGAAAGAGCTTCTGGGCATCTGGAGGACGAGAGGGGAAAATGTCAGTACACATCACAACGATCACACATCTTTTACTGCCATTCCAAAATCTGCAGGAGCAGGAGTGAAATTCAGTACTCAGTGACAACTCAGAGACACACATGTGTATCTATTTTCATTTGTTAAACCTTATTTTCTACATATTTTCTGCTTTATATACATTGTACAGGTGTTAATTTCACCTCTTTCATTACTGTGTACTACCAAAAAAGACATGCAGGCAAAGTACTATAGATTGTCCTTCAATCTTCTCTTTAAGAAGACGGTACCTTCTGAATTGGACGTCTCGCTTTCCTCTGGACACCCAGGGCTCTTGTGCTGTCGTGCTGTTAGCCCACACTCCTTGCAGTCAGTGTGTGTGTGAGCGTTCACACAGATGGCATAGAGCGCGTACTTCATGGCGCAGAAGCCCTGGAAGAGAGTGATGTTGCGCTGGAGAGCAAGGCTGCGGGCATCCCCCAGATCAGAGAACTCTGTCATGGAAGACCAGAGAGAGTCAGGATTGATCAACATGGAAAGAGAGAGCCAGAAAGAAAGAAAGAAAGAAAGAAAGAAAGAAAGATGGATTCTCAGTTGATGAAAGAGGAATATAACAATATGTTTAGAGGAAGCAGAAACAAGTTTGAGAGGGCAGTGCTGTTGTGTTGTTCTTGCACCTGTCTGGCCGGAGGGGCAGAGGCTCTGCAGCAGGTCCAGCACCTGGCGCTCGTCGTACTGGGCCAGCGGGGTGAGGGAGTGCAGCAGGTACAGCGCAGAATGCTGCCCAAGCATCAGCAGCTGGGCCTGGAGGGCCTCCTCACTCATACCCCTACACACACACACACACGCACGGACACACACACACACGCGCACGCACGAACACACACGCACAAACACACACGCACACATATATACCCCCAGCACACAGGAACACAACGTTACAGATCTGAGTGAAAACATTTTGCAATAACCTAAAGATTCAATTTGTGTCTTTAACATACCATGCTCAACATGTGCTTCTCTGTTAAAACTTTCAATCAGACTGAAACTTGTGACTTTAAATTGGACATCAAACATAAACCTGACCCAAGCCTCTAATAAACGGAACTCTATTAGGACTGGGCAACAGCCACAGAGAGAGTGAGTGGGCGAGGGCTAACGTTAGCTTGGCCGTACTCACGGGTTGTTTTTGGCACACCACTCCAGCACCCCGAGCTGAGAGGCCAGGCTGTCAGCAAACTGGCTCAGGACCGCGTCACTGACCGAGGGCTGAGGAAGAGTTAACATCCATATTAGAGCCTAATCCACTCATTCACAACAGTATGGAACTCAGTCTCCAAAGGGGCCGCAGCCACTAAAGAGTCAGATATGGCTATGAGCATGGCATGCTGCATAGGATCGTTGTGAGAATGAATGGAGCTCAGGGCAATTAGCCCGACCACCCCTGGAGTGATCATGTGAGCAAATGTTAGCTTTGCCAAAAGTCTGAGTTACCACGGGAGAAAAAGCCCTCCACTGATTTGATGAAGTGGGGTGGTGCATTTTGGCACAATGCTGGCTCTGTTAACATGGTGACTATGGTTTGAGGGTTGCTCTCTCAACCATTAGCACTGAAGTATCTGCTCAACAATGAACTGTTTGCACAGCCTGATGTTTTACTGTACATAAGCAAGGTCATAAGGCTTTCAGCTTCCTGAAACAGATGGCTTCAAACTGCATGTGACACAAATCTCTGAGAAAAATGTTATTGTGTTTGGCAAACAAGAAAAAAAGGGGGTTGGGGGGCAACTCCATTAATGGCTATGGATTTAGAATGGGATGTCACTGAAGTTGCTGTGGGTAATGGCAGGCGTCCCAATGTTTTTGTCTATACAGTGTTTTGTATAGAATATTTGTGTAAGTGCTGTAAATATCGGTGGTCATGTGAGAGTATCTGAGGTGCGGTGCCGCATGTCTGACCTGCTGGTGGTGGAGGACCTGTAGCAGGGTGCGGGCAGAGGCCACGTTGGGACAGTGAGGCCAGCCCAGCAGCAGCAGCAGCCGCGCCAGAGGCTGGAACTCGCCTCGCAACATCTCCTCCAGACGCCCAAACTCCTGCCTCTTCACCAGGTCCAGGCCCGTCACCTGGTGCAGGAGAGGGGGAAGTACAGCAGAGACAACAGAGGATGATGGAGAACTTAACACAAGGAAGTTACACAACAGATTACTTTTGATTAAAAACTATTTAGGTCAATGATAAGCCATTAGCTGCTTGTGTTAATAGCTACATACAGCATCTATCTGGTGTGACTGGCAAAGATTAAAATGAGTCTGACAGTCAGTTTGGTGACACAACCGGAAAGAAATGGTTACGTAACACAACAGTGTGACTACATGAGAGATGCTATCAACGGTAATCACATTTTGATTTCCACACAATCTCAGAGGGGGATATTGACTCTTAGCTTACCAGCACTTGTTCGAGGAAGTGCTTGCCACTGCTAAGACATTCAAAATAGATGGCCTTCCAGGCAGTGGGTCTCTCACCATGACAACATAACCCCAGCATTAACTTCTCAGCTTCGGGTAATTCCTCTGTTTGGAGGTGGGGGGGTGGGGGTTAGGTTGGGGGGGGGGGGGCACAACACACCTATTGTCACAAACATGAACAGTCAGAGCATGTAGCAGTCATAATAACCGCATGCAGAATTGTGAGGAAGCAGCTGGGCAACAATTACTGCACTGCATTTCTCACTTCCTGAACTGTCAAATAAGCCTGGCACAGAAGCCCAAGTCACAGAAATGATCAAAAGGTATTTTCCATCATGCAAAACAGCATGGAGGTGGAAAACTAGACTAAAACTATGCCTTGGCAGAATGTGAACATTCAAATCATGCTGTGTAAGAACATGTGATTGCATGGCTTAAAATGGAAGGCATCTGAAGTGTGAAACATATGAGTATTCAGCATGCTCTCATGCGCTGTGTGTTTATTTATATATATATATATATATATATATATATGATGGTAATTTTGTGTGTGTGTGTGTGTTTATATATATGTGTGTATGTGTGTGTGTGTGTGTGTGTGTGTATCTTCAAATGTCTCACCCTCAGTGTGTGGGGCCTCTCTCAGTATCTGCTCCCTGAGTAGCCTCAGACTAGCGGCGCTGTAGAGCGTCACCAGTGTGTGGTCCTTGGGCCTCAGCAGTGAGCTCAGCACACGGCCCTCGTTAAGTGGCCCCTCCTTGGCCCTCCACAGCGCCTCCCAGAGGCCCTCCAGCTCGGCCTTGGGCCTCTCCGCACTCCAGGGCATCAAGGCCAGGACCGAGGCCACCTCCTCTGCCCAGGGCTCTGTGGGGGGCTCCTGGAGCTTCTCCAGAAGGTGCTGGATGAAGACGTCCTGTAGTGAGTAGTCCCACAGGCTGCCACTGGCCTCGCTGGAGCCCCGGAGGAGGAAGGTGACTAGGGCCTCAGCTAGCCGGGGTTTCCCCTGCTTCAGCAGGTCCCGCACGCACGCCTGGACCCCAGTGCTGGGAACCAACATCTTCCTGTCTGCTCGCGAGTCCCAAAAAGCCTGCTGGAACTCCTAAAGCGGGGAGACAGGGGGTGAGAAATTGTGGAACTTTGTATGATTGTACCTCATCACATTGTTGACTGACAGATGTCCAGATATCCTGAATAAATTTTCATTTAGTGCCTGCTTGCTCCACTGAAATGCAATTTCTGCAAGCTCTCAAAACAAGGTTACACAAATACTCGTAAGGGAAATTGTATTTGTAATATGACTGTATCAGTCACCCAGGGCCCTAATTCAAACGCTGGGCAAAGGGCCAAGTCAGTCTATGAACTCTATGAGTGTATGAACTAACGGCATCATGTGGCATGAGACAGCATTTATCTGACCCAGCGATGTTTGTGCTTAGGATGTTTATCATGGTATTTGTATAGCTATTAAGCAAACATTGGTTAGACTTTGCCCAGCATTTAAATGAGGGCCACCAGTCTTCCACAGAGCACCAGTGCACCAGAGAGTGGTGCTTCTGACCTTGAGCACCTCCTCTGGGACATCATCTCCCAGTTCTTCCAGCACCAGCATGAACTCCAGCTCCGTCCTGACAGCGTCTGGGACCTGCGCCAATACAGACACAAAGCATCATGTGACACCATGGCCAAACCACAAGAGCTGAATGACAACAAGCAGTTCCGCTATAAGCATTCCTGCTGCAGATACATTTTTACTTCCCCCATTCCTGACCAGTGATTTTTACCCCATGTTGTGTCGAAACAATAGCAATGCCATACTGTATAGGCACACCATTATGATACAATATCTACTTGTTAGATCATCTTATCTCATAACAGCATAATAGTAATACACTGCATATATATATATATATATATATATATATATATATAAATATATGCCCATCTCTTCTTTCTTTCTTTCTTTCCTTCTTCCTTCCTCCCTTTCTCCATCCATCAAAGAGAACAAATACAAAAGGCCGCTTATAGTTTAGGCGTTCTAGTCATGCAGCTCATAATAGTATTATATGGTGATCAGATATAGAGATTCTTATTGCGACGCATGAAACTGTCTTTAAAGGGCAGACTTATCACCGCAGAATTAAATCCTTCAGCTGCATGGTTTTCAGGACCAATATGAGAAAAGATTTCAAATACATGATTTTAGAAGATGATAAAGTAAGCAATATGCTTATTGAGATCATGCATTGAGTCCAACATATCCCACATGCTCTCAAGGACTGAAAGGATTTCACTGTTTGCTCCCTGTCAAAAGGCATGCGACTCACTTTCCACTGCTAAAACATCATAATGCATTTATGCAACATTACGCAAAAAAAGTTGCCAGCTTCAATTACTACTAGTTGCTACTAATTGCTCATTTAATTAGCAGCCAACCAGCATTTCATCCACACTGAAGAGGATCAGTCACTCACACACTCTCTCACACACACACACACACACACACACACACACACACACACACACACACACACACACACACACACACACACACACACACACACACACACACACACACACACACACACACACACACACACACACACACACACACACACACACACACACACACACACACACACTAATATAATGCACTGAATAGGTTAAGTTGATGATGGGAAAGTAGGTCAGAGAGGTATTCATTCAAGTCATAAGAATCTGGATGTATGCTGGTGGACGACGTGATCAGAGCACATTCCAAATTCTTGGCCCCTCATTACTGGTCACAGTTACTGTGACATTATTAGTTTACCACATGCATAGATAGGGTAAGTTAGCAGAGCTGTAACCTACCTTCTCTTTAGTCCAATCCTCCAGAACCAGCATCCAGAACCAGGCCAGCTTATGAGGGCTCCCCATCTTTCCCCACCTATAGCACATACACAAACCACCAGTACTCAGTACTCATAGAGCCTCAAACTCATATCATCAATTTATCAACACTTCTAAAAACTTTGGTCAAAAGCAGTCTCTAATTTAACTTGCAAACTGGTCCAAAAGGTGTCCAATTACTGATATTATTGTATGCATATAATTTACAATACCTGCATGTGAATAAGCAAATGACCATTTAATAGAACCCACCAACATCCTTCTCGTGCTTAGATTGAGGTAAATGAAAAAGTATCGATGGTATTTTACTAACACGTGCCATGGCCTTCCTCATACAGTATATCAAGATAAGGATTACTAAAAATGGGTTATTGAGGTACTCACGCCAGTGGGTAGGGGTGGTTGACCATGGCCCAGATGATGTCCCGCAGCTCCTGGGCCACCCCGCCGGGGGCCTGTCCCAGCTGAGGCACGCAGGCGGCCGCCAGCTCCCACTCGCCATGCTTGAGGCAGCGCTTGAAGAAGCCAAACAGCTCCTCCAGAGAGTTCTCCTCCTCACGGCCGAACGGGAACATGCTTCCCTCGCCCCTCTCCTCAAGCGGAGCAACAGAGGAAAGAGCCCCACACTACAGCACCAAGAGGGGAACTCCACAGGCTCTCCTCATCCGGAGAGGGAGGGTGATCATTCATTGGTAGTAACTTATGGAGGAGGATAACAGTTGGTTCTTATTAGATCGTGAGATTAAAATCAGTAGTGATAAGGTATGAAGTTGCACAAGACGTGAAGTGTCTTCAGCACATGAAACTGATGACATAAAACATCAAACTAGACACAATAGTAAGTCATCTGAATGAAATAACAGAGGAACTGTTAACAATAATTTGGTCACCATATAGCATTTTGGCAGACTGGTCTGACTTCTTTATCAGAAATAACTGGTTCTTTGAGTGTTAAAATATGTAAACAAATCGAAAAAAAAACTTTCAATTGGATGATGTAGCCAACAGGGTTCACAGCGCATATGTCCTAGGCTATACGAACATGGAACTGATGTCAAAGTAGGCTACAAGAAAAGTTCACCTGTCACCAAAACAAACGTCCACTTATGCACTTGACCATGTTGCCCATCGCGCTTTAGGCTACAGGGTGTGATATTCAGCTACTGTAATCTACCGGTATGGTCAGTCATTGATTCGTGGAAAGTTTGTCAAGAGCCCGGGTGCTTCTATCAATAATAGTTACAACGTTCAATAGCCTACAGTAAAATGTATGCTATTGGGTAGCCTTCTCCGGTCCCTAAAATACAGTGAAGAACAACATGGACATCATGTTCTGTTAAGGGGAGATAGGAGATAGGTGAATGACATCTTGCCTAAAATGACAAAACACGTCCATCCAACCCACAGCTTAGCTACGAATAACTTTGCATACCGTTAGTAATATCTTAAAGCATCGAAAGTAAAGAAACGAGAACTCACTGTCCTTAATCGAAGGTGTTTAGCCAATTTCACGAAGTTTCGGTCAACGCCTGAAATGATTCCTGTAACGTATCGCTTGTTATGTCTTCACTGTAGCCATGCACAAGCCTGGTCATGTGACTAAATCAGCTGATGTAGGAGTGGTTCAAAGGTCGTCTGCGCTCAATTGAGAGGGAGCAGAGTCTACCGCTCATAATTCCATTTTCACGTGAGAATAATAATTTCTTGCCATTTCAAGTCAGCGGACACACAAAGTCTTAGCAGATGTGCAGTATGAACAAGCACACGTTTGACTAAATTGTCCCAAATGCACTTTTGTGCACTTGAAATTGCAGCAAGTTGTTGTGTGTTTTTGCGTTCAATACCCAATCACTTGATTGATTGTGATCGCTTGATTGATCTTTTTAGCGCAAACATAACAGCTGTGCAATTCGCTGAATTTGACAAAAAGTTGAAAGCATTATTTTATATTAATTATTTATTTTTATAAATTATATTTAACAATGTGTGTAACCTATATGTGTCCGTGTCTGGGTGACAGATGTCATTTTAAAAGGCTGAGAACACGCTGGAGAACAATTTTGCAATTATGTAAGCAAGCACATAATTTAATCTTAAAATTCTATATAGTACCCCTCCAGAATTATTGGCTAAAAACACGTCTAAAAATAATATTTTGGTGATTTATTGTCATGGACGGATTATGAACTTTTGGGCCCCTGGGCCCAGATGTATTAAGGGCCCCCCACTAATTGTCGCACCTCCCCCCAGAATTGTTTTTATTTGTTTGATGTCATTTCCTGTATTCTGGTGCATTGGGGATGGCCAATACTTTAATTCAATCAGATTCATAGCCTACATCCTGATTTGTTGATATTGAGGCAATGATTCCATGCAAAGGCTTGGGCTTCAGGGCCCCCTGACCCCTTGGGCCCGGGCCCGGTAGGCCCGTGCAGTAATCCATCCCTGTTTATTGTATTCTCACAATGAATAGCAATGAGGGAAAATCCTTGAAGGGAAGCGCATTTATTCTGAGAAAAAGAAAAAAATCTCATAAAGAAATAACAATTTTTTTTTTTACAAAACCATAGAAAAATCTTATGTACAAAACATAACAGAAGCATTTCCCTATCTAATTTCAACTTATTTAAATTAATCAGAGTGTCTGTGAACTTTCAGAAGTAGTTCATGACTTTCCTTTTCACTAAGGTATGGAAATAAATGGTAAGATAGGGAAACATCCATAACAACTGTTGGAGAGTTACAGAAAAAGGTATCATCCTTGGGTCACTAATTTATTATATTATACAATATTTATAGGGCATGCCAGGTAAAAGCTTGTCCAGTCATTTAATTAAGATTCAAGATTGTCTTTATTACATCTCATGGCCTTTCTGATGCATCTCCTGTTGTATAAGTCCTGGATGGAGGGCAGATTACATCCACAGATGCCTTGTGCTGTACGCGCAACTCTTTGTAGTGCTTTTAGTTTGGTTGCAGTGCAGCTTCCAAACCATGTTGCAGTGCAGCTTCCAAACCATGCATCGATGCCTCCATCATCAGGATGCTCTTTGTAGTGCCTCTGTAAAAGGCCTTCAGGATCTTGGATCGCATACCAAACTTCCTTAGTCGTCTGAGGTGGAAGAGACGCTGTTGGGATTTTTTTACAATCTATGATCATCCCAGGTAACTTGGAGTTTTTGACCCTTTCCACAGCATTGCCGTTGATGGTAATGTTTAATAGGCTAATAACAATTAATGGGCCACCTATCCTTCATGCATAACTCAATTTTAAAAGCTTTAAAAGAAAAATGCTGACTCATGCCCTCATGTTGACTTCTTTCAGTTTAAGGCGTTTTACATTCACCTGGTTATGACTTAGCTATCTTGGCCTGACACAAATAAATCTTCAACTTAATGTGTCCATGAGAGTGTTCTAAACCAAGTGTGGTCCGGGGACCACTGGTGGCATGCAAGCTATCCCAAGTGGTCTGTGAGCAGACGTGGTAAAATATAATATAGATGAGTTGTTTGCAATATTGAAGCAACTTCTATGTAAATCCAAACAGTTTTGCAACATGCTTATGTAAGCTATGCCAGGTCCGTGAGGTTTTTTTTTATTGGTTAAGTGGTCCTTGGTCTGAAAAAGTTTGAGAAACACTGTTCTAAACCACACCACAGGACATCATTATTAAATGGGATGGGGGGGGGGGGGGTGGGCTTAAGGAATATGTGACTTTAAGTCTACTCTGAAACAAAAGTTAAATGTGTATAATTGCTTTCCTAGTTTTGAGTGACATGGATCACACCATGCCATGGATTATAAACCAAATATGAACATTTAGTTTACAATTAATTAGTATTTTAACAATACATTTGTTCAAGTTGTGGCTCAGACTAGACCTCTATCCATAACTTCTAAAACTTCTAAACCTCCAACAATGGCCGACTCTGTCTTTTCTTCCGTCTGCAGTGCTTCCACACAAAATAATGACATCTTTTGTCCTGTTCCTACTTGGAGGTCATTACTTGGGGACTCCCATGGAACCTAGTATAATGCTGCAGCTGGCACAAGACTCATTTTTGCCGACATGTGGATGCCCATATGGACTAATGATGGTGGGGCCCAGGTGGACCAGGCCCTCATGGTGAGAATGAATGAACCATGATGGGCTATTTCTGCATGAATCAGGTAGGTCATAGATTTGGCACCATGTGGATGTGTGTAGGATGCACTAGCTACAATTATTTTAGACTTCAACCTATGAAAGATGAAGAATTATTTTATGTATGTATGGGTGTGTGTGTGATGTCTTATTCATATATTAATGTTAAACGCATAGTGCTGTGAGTTTATGTGGGAACGTGTGCTTTTATCATATTTGTTCATGTGCTGTGAATGGTAATATACTGTATGCATACGCCTTTTCTTGGCTAGACAAGACTTGGAAAAACAAGACCTCATCTTAGTCCAAGAGAAAAAACTGAATGGAGTGATTGTATATGTTTTTGTATGTGGGACTTTTTTGGAGATGAAAATCAAGACTATCTCGTGGTTAATGTTTGTGTCTAGGCCTATATAATAATCTTGTGTTGCACAATAGGGTGTTGTTTGAATTTCTCCATATGTCTAATTAAAAAGTACAGTATTTTGTTTTCTCTAACTGTTTGCCCACTTGACACTGGCCTAACCACACAAGGAAATGTCCACTCCCAAATTTCCAAACACTGCTTGAGGATAGTTTTTAAGACACCTGGAATCTTCAAGAGTGCAACACAAAACAAAAAAAGTCGAAGTGCATGAAAATCTCAATTTGCAGTAGTCAGAGTTCATGTCTTGTCTGGCACAGACTGAGATCAAGGAAGAAGGAAGTCTGAGATCACACAGCAATATTAGCATTTCTGGCTGCAGATGCCAGCACACTACACAAAGTGAACAAACTCGGTAAGGAGAAAAGAGGAACACCTGCACTCACCCGCAAAATGGCAGTGGGTCATATTTCTTTTGTTTGTTTGTTTGTTTGTTTTAGCTCTGATACTGTGGAGACAAAGACCTAGTATGTGAGTGGTGAAAGTAGGCTAATAGCTATAGGCTATTTGGGATATCATCCCAATGGGGATGAAAATTGTCTCCTTTGTTGATCGTTTTTCACAAAGATGCAATTGAGCTCAATATAACATGTTTTTTTTTTTTTACAATTTTCTCATATTTCTTGATTTCATCTCAATAAAAGTTGATTCATATTTCTTGTGAGACAAATAAAATATATTTTTGAGACCAGCAATTTTCCTCTGGGATTGTGTACCAATGCCTTTTACACGTTTGATGAAGTATGTGTTTGTGTGTCCCTTCAGCAACACAGTGCATGCGCTGACCTGCGAATCCCACGCTGCGTTGGGCTGTCCCTCTCAGTTGTGCAGTCCACTTTAATAGCAAGTGCAATATACAGTATCTGTGGTGAAACCTAAAACCCACCGTGAATATCCACGTAAAATGGTGCTGCCTTGTGCGCACTGCTGCATTTGATCTGTGCAATGATAGCCTATTTCATATTTAATTATCCGTGCCATATCTGTAGTTGGACCATAAAGAAAAGATGATGATGCTAGGCTCATAGGATGCTGTAGGCTACCTGTGGTGCCACCAGAGGAGCCCGTCTCTATGGGAACACAGAAGCATGAAAGAGGCGAGGCGGGGTTTCGCCGCATCAGCCTAGGCTGTGCTCTGTGTGCATGTTCTTTGACAGGCTTTGTCATCGCTGAATTCTACGGGTTAAGTCGACAGCCAAATATTAAGAGGGGGAGATGGCCGAGGATATAAAAATTCTGAATGTAAGTAGCTATTTATGGAACGCTTTGGTTATGTTGTCATTTTACAATAGGCTTAGCCTTTTTTTTTAAAAATATTGAACAATCAATGGATTTGAATGATGTAGCCTACACCTAGGGTGTTTTTTGTTTATTATTGACGGTCTTCTTTATTAATCAGTAGGCTACTCAATATTGAGCCAAATTAGTGTTTTAGCCTACCTCGGGGACTCATTTAAGTTTATGGAAGCAGAGCTATTGATTTAATGTCACGTTCACCCATAAATTGTTAGGCTATAGCCGTTAAAACTATGGGTTGTAAAATGTGATACCGGGTGTGGACCGTTTCTCTTTCTTCTTAGGAGGAAGAGTATGTTGGAGATATCAAAGGAGGACTGAGACCGACTATGAGGCTGACGGTGATGGGCATTGTTCATAAAAATGCCAAGAGGTAGGGCCTGTGCCAATCTGGCACCTCTGGATGATGAAGTGTACATGATATCAGGATGAGCTGTGGAGACCTGATAGAGATTACATTTGGCTCGTATTTGGGTTTCTCAAAGAGGTTGTCAGATGAGAGTATGAATTTCTGCACGGCAGTGAACAGCTGAAAGTCTGCAGGCAGATTAGACACAATGTAGGGTTTGTAGCCTACTGTGCGGCACAGTGTCTAAGATCAACAGGAAATACTGTGAACGTTGTGTCAATGTCCCTTTGACTCCTATGGTGGAACAATTCCGAAAATTTGTAGGCAACCAAATTTGGTTAAAGGGAATGATGCGTGTTCATCCTTATTTTCATATTTGGATTTGAACTTTTGACATTTATTGCACAAATCAACGTCCAGTCCCGTGGTCAAATTATAGCATAGGCCTAGCACAACACACTCATCCAGAATGGAGGAATGTATATTCCATTTAAGGCTTGGGAATTACTTGAGATACCATCGTTTCCCACCACTTCAGAGTCTGTCTCCAAGGAAAGTCACTAAATGTTTGCACAGTGCAGTGGCAATGGAATCTTTATTAGCTGTTTTGTTTTGTAAACAGCCAGAAAAGGGATACACAAATAGAACAAATAAAACACAACATGGCGAGACTGAAGATAATAATCACTTTGAACATGTCTTTAGCGCTCACTTAGGAAAAAACATTTGGAAATGCGCAAAAACATTTCTTTTTTTAAAGTGACGTTCAATATAAATCCTGTAGAGGTCGCTGTCATACGCCAGACAAAGCAAAAAATGTGCAATCCTTGCACATCATGAAATCTTAGATATGGTGTTTGACAGCTTCACTGCTGCTATCTGACCTTTGCTGATCCCTGTAGAATGGTGGTGTCTGTGGCCTGTCAATCCGAGGAGGACAAAGAGGGAGATGTTGGCCTCCAGGTGACCATCAGCTTCGGGGAGAAGGCTGTGCTGAGGAATGCCCGGCTGGAAGGCAAATGGGGTTCCTCTGAGTATGCCCTCTCTTACTTCCCCTTCACAGCAGGAGAGCCGTTCAAGGTACACAGTGGTCAGATTGATCTCAGTGATAGATACATTTGTAAGTGCATGGTGCAAGAATTGATTTACTGCTGTATTGTTTGGAGAGAGTATCTGTGCCTTTCATATTGTTTGACTGAATGTCTTTCTTTCATAATTCAGTTTCTTTCATAAGGCAGTTAAGTGATCTTGATTCAATAATTCAGTTTAATCCCCCATTCCCCTCTGTAAATGTAAATCAGGTTTCTCGGCCAAGTATACTTGTGCATTTAAGGAATTTGGTCTCTGCATTTATCCCCTCCTCTTCTTGTCCGCTTCTATTCAGATGGAGATCTTGTGTGAGCACCAGCAGTTCCGCATCCTGGTGGACGGTCAGCCCCTGTGTGGATTCACCCACCGTCTGAAGCACCTAGCGTCCCTCAATTCTTTGCGGATCATGGGAGACTTGCAGCTCACTAAAGTGGCTTGAAGAAAATGCCCCGAGAGATAGTGCAGCTTGGATACCTGCAGTCCTTGGCCCCAATATTGTGTGAGATGAAATGAGATGAATAGCAGCCCCATAGTTGTTTTTGGTTTCCATGGCACCCGTGATATTATACATGAGCAAAGTGCCTTCATATGATACTGTACTTTGGTCTGACTAATGTACACAGATGGTAGGCTGAGATGTAGTCATTGAGAATGTGAAATAGATTCCCTAGGGTGAATCTTTAAACAGTAGCTAGCACAAGATTTTGTTTTAGATGGTGAAGAGTGCTTTGTCTGATGTAATGTTTCTGAACATATATATATACCTATGATGCACAGAAATGTTTTTCTTTTCATGTCATTTAATGACAATACTTGTTTACCATAGAAAATAATACTTTAAATAATACCTCTCCCAATAATAGATAAAATAAATTCCAGCACATTAATGAATTCAATTGAATGTACAGCATTTGCCTTATCATTTGACCAACCAAATGGCAAGTCTGACACGATGACAAGAATGATGCTTTGATAGTGAGTAGAAAATAGCCTGCAAAGTTTTTTTTTTTAACTCAAGATTGTAAGATCCGAAGTGCTGAATGTGTCAGGCATTATTGGTGCTATAATCCATATTCTGCTGCAGCAAGTCATATGTAAAATGTAATCACTGAATGTTATTTCTTGTATTGGCTCATTCATTTTGTACGTACAGAGCTGAGTGGAATGACATTGTAATCATACTGAAATGAGCAAATATATCTCAAACTTTTTTCCAAATCTGTGGTAGTTGCTGTGTGTTCTATTCATATGTCCGTAGGTGTACCGTGTACAGGTCAATCATAATGATGTTGGCTATAAGTCCACATAGTGATGTTTGATATCATGGATGGCATCTATCTATCTATCTATCTATCTATCTATCTATCTATCTATCTGTCTATCTATCTGTCTATCTATCTGTCTGTCTGTCTGTCTGTCTGTCTTCGTGCGATGTTTTGTGGTTTTCGAAGTGTGAAACAGGTATTAATTATACTCACCGAGTATAACGTATAGATGCATTAGTATGACAGTGTAATTAGCCGTAAGATGTATCTTTGTTCTTATGAAGAGGCCACAGATACCAGTGGACCAAGTTTTTCCATTGAAGAAAACAATTAATTTACGAATAGTTGAGTAGTATCTACATAAAAGTCAGTTTTAGACAGTAGCTTAGGTGCCATGATATTGCTTGTAACATTCATTGAATGCAGTCATTGTCACTGTAAAATGTACAGTATAAAGAAGTTCAACAGATTAAATCATATCGTCCTCCAACAGCAGAAATGATAATGGACATCTACTCTAAAAGTATCTGTGGGTACTTTGTGCTGTCCGACACTAGAGTTCATTTTCTACAGTGTCATTTTCATGTCAGCTGCTTGATTGCCTCTATCCAGTCCATCTCCTCCTGCTTGGTTGGGGCCTGGATGTAGTAGTCTTTGTTTGATTGAGTGATGATCTTAAAGAGGTTGCCTTGGACCTTCCCCTTCACACCTGGAGAAAAAAGACAAACAGTCAGAGGCTCTTATTACATGTGCTGAACTGCTTTTGTGAAACACATACAGTTGTTCATGACTCAAAGTACTTCACAATTCACAATTCTCAGAAGCACAAACACACACACACACACACACACACCAGCGGCACACCTGTTGGGTGGGACTGTGATGCTTATGACTCACCTGAGGGCACACCGCTGTCGTTCAGAGCAGAGACCAGGCAGCCCCGCAGACAGAAGCCGCCCACAGGGTTGAGGTCATCCTGTATAGTGAGGTCACAGCCAGGAAATGAACATAAGTCAGAACAAAACCACTAACAAGTGTGGGTGCTAAAAAAATGACACCCACTAAGTCTTTCTTAGAAGAGTACTCATTTTCTGGTAACCAATACACAGTGATCTGTTGTTTCACCACTATAGGTTTTAGGGATTTAATACCACACTATACACACCCAACGGGGAATAACCTTCCCCACCACCTTTTAAGGCGATGATAAAAGAGACCTATTGTGATGATTAAAGATATAAGAGTGTGAAATAAGTGCTCACCTTGGTCGGGTCATAGTAGTGTAAGTATCCTGGATCTGCCCTCAGCACAAACAGCCGCACTTTCCAGTTCTTCCTCTTGTGTCCCTGAGCAACAGATATCAACCAATCAGTAAGGTCCAACATCTGAGAAATCAGCCACTGACAAGCAACAGCCCCATGTCAGCCATCAAATACTGCTACCACACCAGTGCTTACCTGTTTCAGTAGGAAACCTCTCTTCTTCACTTTGCCACTGAGCTCCAGGGTTGACAGAGATGTTTCTGCTTTCACGCTGCCCCTCTTCTTGAAGTTTTCAGACTGGTAAGAGAAGATACAAGGTATTTATAAATAATAACAAAGTGACATAACACAAAACCTCTTACATTCATTTTTACAAAAACAAGATTGGGTTTATTTCTAAGCTGGAAGAAAAAGCTGAAAGGCTTTTCAGCCAAAAGGGATCTATAAAATGCTCATCTGCTGCTTGTTCTACTACTTGTGTATTATGCATGCTGTAAATGTTCCCTATTTACCAGATGGAAACCATAAAAACAATGGATGGATGTAACAAAGAAAGATTACAAATGACTATGTTGGTATTTCTTGGCAGAGTGGGTTTGGGACACCAGACACCACTTCTAAGCCTCCTGGAGGTGCCTAATTCACCGGAGCGATAAAGGAAAGTGCCTGCTTGATAACCCCAGTGAAATGCTCTCAAAGGCTGTTCTGTTAGTGATGTTTTCTTGCCCACAGAGTTTGCTTTGTTGGTCATTTTGTTTGTGATGGCAAATAAGTTTGGTTGTTGATGGGCCGCTGTGTGGAATCCCCAACCTATAGCATGAGGAATTAAACAGCTCTCCTGTGTGTATCTGAAATGACCCCACTCTCTGCACTACTGGGTATACAATAATTGGAAAGGGAAGAGAGGAGCCCTGGAGACACTCACAAAGCTGTAGAGGGCTGTGGAGTCGTCCAGAAACTGCTCGCCAAGGGCCACATTGCGCAGGGCCTCCACACTGCACACCCCAATGGGCCTGACGTAGCCCTCCTCCAGCAGTGCCGAAGCCAGCGTCACCGACTCCACCCGCGTCAGAGCCATCTGCATGAACACCAGCCAGTCCACCACTGCAGAACCTGCAGGAAAACACACACGCGCACACACACACACACACACAGGAAATACATGGTCACATACACCTCGTTACACCTACACCACATTGACTTGTGTTACATAAATAGCCCTGTTGCTGTTATCAACTGGTTGCATCAACAGGATGTCGGTATAGCTAAAGAGGCCACCTCCGTGTACAGAACATATGGCTGAAGATGGCCAGCAGCCACCAGCAAATGGGCTGAGAAACCCAGTTGAACTGACACTCAGTCAGGGTTGTTTGAGGAAGTCTTTACTCATTCTGTTTTTGAGGCGTATTTTGAAGTGTATCTGTTGTCATCTCTCTATTTACATGTGAGTATGGAGGTCCACAACCAATACTAAGAAGAATTTCATATTTAATATATTTTCTTGTCTATAGCTAAAATCACATGGACATGTTTAACTCTCATCTCAAAATGTTATTTGTTTTGTGACCGAGTTCTAACCGAGTTAAAAAAACTCACAGGCCTTGCACTTTGATGCCCTTGGGCCTGAGAGTGAAAGCAGACTCACCAGTGAAGCAGTTGCTGAATGAACTGCCATGTTCTACGTGACTGGTCATTTTGATTCCACTGTGCACATCATACATAGCGTCCACCACCTCACTAAAGACACATGTGGAGGGTATGACGTATCCATTACACACGTTATTTATACTTAAACACACATAGACAGTTATATGGACAGACACACACACATGCATATAAAACACTCTTCTGTTAATGTAGTGCTTTACTCAGAAAAACAAATAATAATCGTACCAAAATCAGCAACAGCCCATCAGACCTGAAAGTAATAATGCAGGGCTTACCTGAGGTTGACGTTATGGAGTTTGAGAGAGCTGGACCCTTTGCGTTGTGCCTGGACTGGGGTCTCAGAGCCTGGAGACTGACCATCAGCACAGCGGAGCTTCTCCACCGCTGCACCGATGCAGGCAGCCCAGTCGTCACGCTTCTCCCGCGAGCAGGCCTCCAGGAAGTACTCATCCGACGTGTGTGTCTGGAGCCTCAGAACCAGCTAAAGTGTGTGTGCACAACACATGCAGAGAGAGACAAACCCACACAAGCATACACACAGATAGAAGAGAGGAGAACTGGTCACAACACTATACATGATGGACATACACTTGCAAACTACTGACCATTTACAGTAGGTAAGGTCTAAGGTCAGGATGACTTCATTTTACCATAAATTATGAAGGTGTGAATGGGTATGTTTGTCTCTTTTCGGTATCAGTTCATGCATGCCCCACACATCCCCACACATTTCCTCTGATGTAATCTGACATAATTGGCACTTTATGGGGAACATTAACCTCCTCAGGCACTGACTGGTCTGAAGTAAGCCTTTAAACTCCCAGGAGAACTTGTTTCAACAATAACGCAAATACACACTAGGTAACAATCTGTGGTTCTCTGTGCCTCTCTTGGCATCTATAGACCTAACCCACATACCTGTCTTTTTCTACTGCTGAGGCTTGCTGTTGTGTATTATAGTAAAGGGATTTGGGGTACTTACCGGCCTGTTTTCCTGCTCTAAGAATGGACAGGTAATCACACATCCAGCCAGAGGAATCGTTCCACGCTTAGAGGAATCTTTTTTACCACCCTCGTATTTGTAATACATTAGCTTATCTGGCAGTAGTACAAACCAGCGAGCTTTCCAGTTTAAAACCAGGTGACCCTGTGACAAAGATGAACAGGTCTAGAGTCAACACAAGATCCATTTGCTACCACACATGAGTTCATCCACATACATCCACATACTAAAGAACAGGTAAGAAGAGAAGATCCTGACCCGCTTCACTAAAAATCCCTCCTTCAGGACCGAGCCATTCTGCTGTGTATCCATTGCCTGTGAGATGTGTACTGACTTGACACGGGCACTGCTGCTGTTATGAGGTGTGTTCAAATTCCCCAGAAAGTCCGTCACCAGTGCCTCCACGCCCAGCCGACTTCATGACCTCAGGGCCCAGCTGACTCAGATCCAGGGAGAGATAGCAGACAGAAAGTCCCAAGGTGTGTCTTTATCACCTTTGTGTTGTAAAATATTAAAACTGTTACATTTGTTTAGAACACTTCCATTGCTTAGAATAATGTCCATTATCAGTATACGATACATAGATGATATATATATATATATATATATATATGTATGTATATTATACATATGGATACACTGTTTTAGTTCATGATTATGAAGAGTGTGTGAATGTGTGTCTGAATGAAATAACTGTTCTATTTACATCCTGTCCCTACAGCGGAGTGAAGTTATTTTCTTCACCTTTAAGGTGTGGCTCTGTTCACCCTTCAGGCTGTGTTTAGTTTTGCTAACTAATTAGTTATGTATTGCCATTCTTTAATAATACAGTTACATAATGAAACCCTTGATGCAATGTGTTCACCATTGAAATATTCTGATTGTGTATCGTATCCTGGGAATCTGTTATTTGTCCTTTTGAATTCCTCTGGAAATGCCATACAACAGGAACCCACAGTGCCGGCTTGATCTGTCACAACAAGCCTCCAGTCAGAGCAGCCATCCCTTCACACTGCATGAAAGCATAAGTGTAGGATTCTCTTCCCTGAAAACAGATGTTTATGTTTATATTTAAAAATAACTGTACCATGCAGTATATGTGGTAAACAATCAGGCAAAATGTAAATCAGACAAAACAAAAATGTCTGTTTACGCTACGCTCTGATGACTGGCAGAGGTGACTTCATGCTGTCTAGGATGAGTAACATTTGTGTGAGGCATCATTCACAGAAGTGTAGTGACGACACAAGAGGTAGACCACAGTGTTTACATAACACATTTCTTTCTTAGGTACAACATATTGGAAGTAAAGTAGACTCTACAGATATCCAATGACGTGTATTGGAATCATATTTTTTGAAAGAACAAATATATTTTAGCCAGAACATATCTGAAGATCTACAGTAGTTCAGTAGTAACAGTCCTTCTTACAGAGTTAGCACCTCTGTGGTTTATTAATCCCTCAGGATTAATAAATTGTATTAATAAATGTATTAAATGAGATACTTAATGAAGTATCTCTCTGTCTATCTATCCATCAACCTTAGTGGACAAGGTGAAACTTCCCTCTTTAAACACTGGATGGCGATATTGCCTAAGTGCATTCTGCACCATGTCAGTTGAACAAGGCTTGCATTCACCTCCTTTTTTATGTATGGTATGTATGTAGGAGCATTCAGACATAAAGCGTGGAATGCATGTTGGGATGTTGGATTATATTAAAGTTTTATGGACCAATACCATTTCCCATCCTAATGATGTCAAAATAAATAGGGATTCCCTCAAGTGCTGCACTTTTTTTGGAAGTCCAGACTGAAACATTTCAGGGTGGAGATATTATAGTTTACTATCTAACATGTATACCCACCTGTGCCTGTGCTTGTGTGTATCATGAAATTCTTTGTGTGCATTGGTGTCTTGGGGTCTGTGTTTGCACACCTGTGTACGCTTATGCACACAACAGCTTTTGGACATGTTTGTGCCTCCATTTTAATTGAATTCTTCCCTCCACGACAACTCTGTTTTCCATTCAGTGGAGCATGTTAAAAAAATCCATATCCTGGAGATGGGAGAGGCCGCCCAGGAACTCCCCCTCGCCTAGACCTCGTGGCCGCTGATCCCCTTCAGATGAAGGGCCCGCCGCCACTGGGGCTGACAGCTGGAGCCAATGGGAGCCAGGGAGGCCTCTACCTACTCTCTGTGAGCAGAGCAATAGGTCAGCGGTGTCAGGGAGAAACAACTAAGCCGTCATGGGAAAGCCCTGTGGAAGGCCATAATGGTCTCCCAGTGCTTTTAGTTTTCTATGCTAATCATAGAAAATATGTCCGCAGGTCGGATTCGAACCTGGGTCCCCGTGGGCACTTGGACCCGTATGAGAACTGTAGCCCCTCTTCATGTTTTTTTAATTCGTTAATTAGTTATTTGCTGTAAGCCTGGCATAGATAAACACACACACACACACAGTCCCCACACCCCATTTCTCCCCAAACACATACTCAGCTGTGAGATGAAGGAGGCACGCTATATCTTGAGACTGTGCCTACGTGTCCAATAAGGAGTGCCCTATGTGCGTCTTACAGGACTAACCATTAACCCTGATCAAACAAGTGTTACGTAAATGATGCTGCCAAGTGAGAAAAGACCAGGATGTGGAAGGAAGAACTCATAACATTGCTCATAAGGAGAAAACTGTTGCCATGGTGATCTTACACACATTGGCATGCTGACACACACACAAACACACACGAACAAACACACAACTACACTATGTAAATCCTGCTATTCCTGAGGACTGAATATTAATTTCAGTAGGCGGACAATATTAGTTAATCACAGTTTAGATTGTTCAAGACTGGCTGTACGTCCCATATCAACTCCCACCTCCTGTGTGCTAAACTGCTGTGAATAAATGCCTTCATGTGTACACACTGTACACTCGTTCCGCCAGGGCTAGGTTGAGTATTCTTTGGCCTGAAATCACAAAGGCCATTGTGATTCTTCAAAAAAGGTTTTGCAAGGCAGCTATTGTTAAAACAGGATGGAGAGGCAATTGGACAACCCCATTAACCCACAGTGGCTATGCACCAGGAATCCCTCACCACCTCAGAAAAGGTACACAAAAGTAATGATGGAATAACAGAGTGGTTAAGAAAGGTCTGTCACTAAAAGTGTTTCTTTATTGTACCGTGACAATGAACATTTGATATGGGGTAAAATAAATATGACACAAAAAAAATTGCGAAAATTGTGTCCGCACAGTTCATGAAAGTAGGCCAAAACAAATGTGAATCTGATGGTGGGTGTTTGTGTAGGAGAGAGCACCCTTTCCTAGTGTACATTTTCCACAGGAAATGATGCAGTCCCGAAACACCTTATGTCATGTTTTGTTCTATATTCGAACACAACTAATGCCTATATTCAGTTCCATTGAGCCAGCACTAATCCACTTTATCCAAATCATATATACACACAGTGTGTATGTGCATCAACCAAGCCTCCTAATACAAAAATAGAAAACACAAGAGAAACTGTATAACAAAAAGGTGCTGTAAAGTGATTCATTTAAATCATATCAAGCTTTTTATGGAGGAAATAAAAGCAAAATAAAATATTACAGTATTAAATACTCCATGCTTAATAAAAAACAGCAGCAATGCCAGCAACATCTCTCAACACGAATGTAGTGTAATCTGCTTTGTTGTAAGCGTCCAAAGCCTGCATGCAAGCTGGAGCCCTGCTGCCCTAGACTGCAGTCTAAGAGTTTCCATCAATACATCAAACCTGACACAAACACACTGACCAAATGTAAAGTAACACAGCAGGCATCTGTGGACCAGCATGCATGTAATAAAAAGTCCATAATACATAATGCCTATGGAAAGTACCACAGTGCAAGCCATTCATAGAATGTCTACAATTTTGTTATTAAACTACATATGAAGCATTAGTCACTAGACTATTGCAAATGCTAGCTGGGCTACTACTGTAGTACACAGATGGTCAACAGTGGTCCTGTAAGGCTAAATGATTCAATACCTTTAATCTCCTCTCTAAGGTATTGACCCTTTATGATGACCACATTACGTTAGCTCTACACATCGATCAAAGGAACCTTCATTGCTTCATTGCTAACAAAATCTGTAGTAGTTGATTAACACAACGGTATTAGGGGATGACTAAAGCTACCAATATGTTCCATTCAATATACAGTCTCAAGGATATAAAATACTTGATGTTACAAACATGAAAATGTTACAAAAATAAATGCTACCATTTATAGAGTGGAAATGTCACCATGCCACTAAAGCACAGTCATATTTGCATGTCTAATGAACTGAGGCCCACTGTAGTAGTTTGTTGTAGATATGCCCATGGCAGTTCAGGGCACTGTGAGAGTGTGCCAGTCAGATACCACCTTCTCAGGGTGGGCGATGGTGTCCCTCCACTGCTCCACTGCTACAGGAGAAGGGCTGCCAAATCCCAGATGCACCTGTGGAGAGTCAAGGTATTTAGCACTCTCTCGTAACAAGAGCCGCATTTTCTTTTTTATCCAAAACATGCAAAGTTTATTTGCTGAGACTACCTTCAGGGTCTACATAGTGTATTTAAGAGTTCCACCGAGAGCCTTTCAGAACTTTTTCCTTGAAGAAAAGGTATATAAGTAACAGCTATCCAGTAAGTAACTATGGATTTTTGAGGGGGGTTTTATTCAAAATGTTGCCCTTTTTGACATCATGAAGGAAAAGAAGATTGGAATGGCTCATTCTTGTCTCACTGAATCACGTTTCCAGACCTAGGCAGCCCATAAACAATGACTGGGTTTTGTTATTTCAGTATTCAGTTTGCATTAGTATCGATAGTTACCTTCGATACAAGCAAAATCTTCATCATATGTGACCTTTAACATAGCATGCTACAGAAAGGTGGGTACTGTCACAGCAGATGCTTACATAAATATGACTATTGATCACTACGCGTGCTAGTTGCTCATACCTCTCCTAGAAAGTGTCTGCGCCTGACCGATGTGCGGCTGTAGAGTTTTGAGCAGATATGAAAGGAGGAGTTCTGCACGGCTAGAGGGAAGTGAAGGGTCTCCCCCCACTGCACCTGTCCCCCAGACATCTTCAGTGCCCGCGTCTTCCTCTTGGTCACCAGGAGGTCCGGTGAGTGCATCTCTGCCTTGACAAAGAAACCTGGTCCCAGAACCAGACAAAAACAACAGCTTCATTATGGATGCACATGCTTGACAAAGTATCAACAAATAGCTCCATTATCATAATAGCATTGTGTGTGTGTGTGTGTGTGTGTATATTATGATGGAATTATTATAATGATGCTATCATTAAGGCAGTGACAGATGCCTTGTAAACATGAGGCAAACTTCCCCTCACATGCAAGCAGTCTGACTCGTGATTGTGTTGTGCAATTCCAGGACGGGACTCACTCTGGGTGAGGGGAGAGGAGGAAGAGGGCAGATTCTGGGCGCACAGCACCTGCAGCTGCATGCGGCCGTTGACCGGCTGGAAGCAGGCGGCCAGATGCAGCTCGGCGTGACACGTCTGAGAAGAGAGACAATAAAGATGGAGGGTCACACTCAGGGACATGAACGGTCAAAATAGCCTACTATGGACAGCACTACACAAAATGCATGGCTAGTGCTGGTAGTAAACTCCACAGGGTCCACAGGATGTGGTTCCAGGAAGTTGTCCATTAGAATTCAAAACACTTTTCAATCTGAGAGAGCTGTTAAGCTGCCAGAAACGAGACTCTTGACACATCCTTGATAAACAGTTGAGATAAACTTAATGCACTCACAAGTATATTATTTCCTCCAATAGTCTGGTTTCAAATAGACCCACTAATCAAATATACAGACTAATAATGAATGCAAACCCAAAGTCAGTGGTTGCGGAGCAAACTCAGACTAATGGACTTCCAGTGACGCTGTGTGTTTATGCCACCATAAGCGGAGGTAGGGGCAGGTGAGACAGACAAAGCCTCCTGAGGATAACAGGGTGATCATTCACCCTCCAATTTCAGAGCGGCTGTTAGAGACTGCTACCTATTACACCGCAATTTTGACTCAAGACTCTTGATGATCAACCAAATCTCTCGCTAAATGAATAGTCTGACCTACTTTTGGTTTTCCACCATTTGGGGGCGTGTGTAATGTGTAAAGTTGAGGAGAGGGGGTGTATTTGTCACTATTTATCCTATTTATCCACTATTTATCCTCCATTTTCTTTTTAGCTGTATGAGGTCAACACAGATGTTGTAGTGTTGGAGCTTCCTTGTGGGAAAATACCACAGTAAATGGCACCTGGTGTGAGCAATATTAATGCAACCTGTTCCAAGACAAACAGGAGGTTTATGAGGACTTTTTTAAAGCATAATGTGCCCATAAATCAAATAACCTTCCTGCAAGTTGCTTATCACAGAATGGGTAATTCTGTCGTAGTAGTCCCATAAGGAAATAAGATGTACTGTATCAGAAATGAAGTGCTGCAATATAAAATATTGATTTTATATGCAGGGTATTTATAAACCATAATACACATATATCACTTAAAAATATTTGATATACAGTACAATGCACACATTGCAATATATGGGTTGTTATTGCATTGTAACTAGTACCCTTTACTAGTCATCTATATTGACACACCAGAACTCACATCACACTCTCAGCATTTCACAGTACATCAGTCAAGTACATATCAGGAAGGAAGGAAAGATAACATTTTCCAACCTCCACCACATGCTGGAAAACCAAATGCCTTCACAGGAAGTGAATCAGGCTAAACTGATGTTGAATTAGCATGTTAATGGCCAAACCAAGGGCATGAGTGACCCTTCCCTTTGCTGCAGACATTCACCCTAATGTATACTGTTACTAAGCAGCTAAAGCCCACCAGTAGAGCTCATTGACCTAGCCACCAGCGGGGAGGGAAAGCAGGAGAGTGTGACATTACTCTGACTGAACCGCGCTAATGTCCCGATGCACCTCTAACTGCCATGTGCTCATGTGTGAGTCCCATTATCCAAGAGGGGCCCTTTGGGGAAATCATATCACCATTTTGGGTTTTAGATTAGAGCAATTTTAAACTGAAAGAATTCTAACTGTAGAAAGCTGTAGAAAGCGGAGAAAGCTTTTAGACTACATGGGCAAAACTCAGCCAGCCACTCAGTTGAGGCTGAGTTGTGCAGTAATGGTCGGTGTGTCTCGGCGGTGCTTTCTCCGTGACCTGAATCACTCAGTCCAATAGATCTGATTTCAAATACCACAGACTCACCCGGGACTTGGAGGGAGGCCTGAGCTCCAGCCAGTGCTGGGTCTCCTCTGGGCTCAGCTGCCTCAGAGAGAGGACGCACTCCGCCAGGGTACGCTTGCGTGGCGTGTGCATCTGCAGACGCAACACCAGCGCAGAGCTACGCAGCTGCTGCAGTGGCAGGGCAAAGACAAAGGTCTCCATAAACAAAGCATCCTGGGAAGAGAGGAGGAGAAGGCAAAAGATATAATCAAAACAACTACAGACCTTTATAACCATCATTGACCATCCACTTGGACCAGTAACACACAGAATGTGCCAAGAGGCTACCTCTAAAGGAAACAACAAAACATGGCAGAATGTACCACAGTATCCATATTAAAAACAGCAAAAGTGAAAGCAGACCCAATCTTCCTTTGATTCGCTGCTTTAGTAGGTTAGTAGTAGCAGCACAATGCAGTCTTAAAATAAGTTACATAAACAGCGATATTCGACTTGTGTCTTTACACATGTGCTTATCTTGACATTCAGTCAGATTGCAGTTTCATATATTTGCATTTGAATGTGCGTAGTTAATGGTACAGGATAATTATAAGACTAATCAAATATGAGTGACAAAGGCAAGGAGTGCCCAACACACTTTGAGCAGTACACTTTAAGCTACTAAAAAGTTAATTATATATAAAATAAATTATACAGGAATATGTTGTTATTATCTTCTGCCTAAAATGAGTATTTGATGTTCTTTCCCACTAGCTCAATGGTTATTCCTGAGAAAAGCACACCTGTAGCACCTACTATATTTGGGACAAAACAGATCAAGCCTGATTTATGATTAACAACATGCGTCTGGGGGTTAGATGATTTCCCACTTACCGGACCTCCTTCTTTAAGGGTGCTCTTAAACTGCACTGGCTTGTCCATGGTGATGACACCCTTAATCCCAACCCTGTGCTCAGAGCTCTCCACTGGGATGTCCTTACACTGACAACATACACAAAAAAGGCATAGCAAAATGACACCACAAAGAACCATGCAATTGTAGTAAGCAGAGCAAATAACAACAAATTATCTGAAGCTATAGCAAACCTCCCAAAGATCAGAATATAATTTCTGGGAATGTCAGTTTTGTAAGCAGGAACTCTTATATTTCTGTAGGCCTACTGTAGTGATTACACTGAAAGTGCATTGTACCAGAAACCTCTCTCACACAAAGGCTGTCTGATAAAACTACACAAGAAGAGAAAACTATAATACATTTATCAGAATAGTTTGTTTGAGGGGATGTTATTAGTGGTTTTGGAGGCAGGAACTCTGTACATATTTCTGTACAGTAGTAATTATACTGAAAGTGCACTGTACCAGAAACCTCTCACAACAGAATGCCTGTCTGATAAGACTACACAAGAAAAGAAAACTACAACACAGAGTCTCTAGGAGGAGAGGGCAGGACACAGAGAACACAACTGATCAGAGATGTCATGCAGGTCCAAGACCCAGATTCCTGGAGACAGAGGCTCCATTGAGGGCGTGAGGGAGAGGGACACAAAGGAGCGTTTCACTGGGCAACACAGCCACTCGAGCTGGACTGTAATCCTACCTGGACCAGGGTGATCCACACCTGCTCCAGGGCCTCTTTGTAGCTCAGCTTGACACACAGCTTGCCCAGTTCCTTCTCATCTCCAGATAAGGTGATGGACTCTGCAGAAAAATGTATAGCAACATCAGTAGGATAACATGTATGGGGTGTTGTATATGTCTGCAAGAGTGCAAGCATGTGTGTGTGTGAGTGCTCCTGCATGTGTGTGTGTGTGTGAGTGTGCCTATTCCTGCATTGCATGTATTCAAGTATGGAAACCAGAAATTCACACAAGGGCTATATTTAATTATAGACGAGATGTGTTTAGACTTTTAGGAATAGCAAATGAAACCAACGTATCTATAATGTAGGTGCGGCTCTGCAGAGAATAAACTGTGAATTTATGCGCAATCTGTCACCATTTATCTACACTGATGCCACTGTATGACTTGGGAAAAGCATCCTCTGTAAATTTCTGAATGCGGCGCATGCTTTCTCTGAGTGTGTGTGTGTGTGTGTGTGTGTGTGTGTGTGTGTGTGTGTGTGTGTGTGTGTGTGTGTGTGTGTGCATGAAAGCACCACATGTTTCTGCACTAATTAAATGAATAAACAAACTAATAAATGAATAATGACAACCAAAAAACAAATGATCCTAGTAGAAATGTGTGGGAATTTTGTGGCCTTTGTAGCTATGTGGCGTCTGGAGTGAATATGTTGTTTGTGGGTATTGGACATGAGTGGGTTACCTAGGCTGCGGCTGCTTCCAAAGGAATCTCTCACAGAGGATGCACTGCTCGGGACACTGGACACTGAGTCATATCTCTGCCAACGGAAAACACATTTAGTTTGGACATTTACACACAGCAAAGTGTTTCAAGAGGAAAAACACACAGGAAATCCAGCCCTAGATGCAGTGAATCGCAGAGAAAGACGGTATAATAGTTGAGCCACATAAGGAGCCAACTATGTTGTGGCCTTTCCGGAGGCCATTAAGGTGTTTTCATCACACTGACGTATGTCTTTGAATGGGATATTGTTTGTGTTATCATGCATGTGGGAGAGGCAGCCAATACCGTGCCTATCAAATATTACCCATAATTAATGGCGAATTGGTGACGAGCTAACTCAATAATCTTTACATAACAGCACACAAAGGGACCTCACCTGGAGACGCCCAAACACTCACTTTGTACAAACTCTTTACTTAACATCTCACTGATTTAGAACTGCTTCATCGAACATGTTGCTGCCTCTAAAAATACAGGTGTGCAATTATCTAATGGGGAAAGCGTGACCATATCCTGTAAACACACTCATTTTCTGACACGGCTTTTAAGAAACGGAAGGAGGAAATGTTGAACTAACCACAGATTAAGTGTCAGTGTTTTCCAGTCAGCGTTGTGTCAGTATGTGTTCAATGGGTCAGCAGAAACATGACGGAGAACTCACCTGAATATAACTGTGTGGGTGATTAGGACTGGACAGGTCAAACATGGAGCTGCTCAACCTCTTTCTCAGGTCTCGGGCTGGAAGACAGACAAAACAGTGAGGCTTTGGCCTCAAAAACATGATCCTAGAAATGGAAAACATTTCAATGTTCTTTATCCTGTTCCAACCTATGCATAAAGGGATTTTATGGAGAATAATTCCTGTGCCGCAAATTATTCTCTTTTTACTTTTATTTTTCAAATTATTCTCTTTTACTTTTATTTTTCAAATTATTCTCTTTTTTCATTTTCACTATTGGCAGTTTGGTACTATGGTCCATGCAGTAGTGGGTCTGAATGCCTGCCCCTGGGGAATGTGACTTACATGGATATGTGGTCAAGAAAAAAAGCAAAAAAAAAAGCAGAATGGTTGAAGTATGAGGTCAAAATGGTTAAGTGATTAAATAACAATAGCAAATATTCCTGGAATGCCTCTTTGTCATGGTGGGATAGCCGAGTGTGGTCATGCCTTTGCCCATGTGTTTGTCCTGGAATCTGTGCACCCCAATATCTTTTGTCAAAATGCAAAAACAAGTATGAAGAGAAATTAAAATCTATTGGTGAAATTGTTCACTGGGAAGAATGCAATTATTATTCTTGCCTACAATGAGTAGTGAACAGTGGACCAAACACAATATGAAAACAAATATTCTCTAGTTTGATTTTACGATATAGCAATAACATATCTTTCCACTTCCAACCATTACAGATATCTAATCTAAATACTGAGTGGAAACTACCAAAGCCACTTAAATCCTCTCATCTGTTTAGATCCTAAGTATGATAGAGGTTTTGTGGTAAAGAGCCTAATTAGCAGCGTGGAGATTATACTTTCTATTTTCACTGTAAAAAAAAACTGACCAAGACAAGTTCAGCAGGTCAGTAGTCTGGATGCAGTCTTGAGGAGACTGGTGCTGTTACCTGAGGTTGGACTACTGCCTTTAGTTTCAAAGGCAGGCCGACAGACAGGGCCAGGTGAGTTGTGATCAACCATGTGGCCAGAGTGATTTGTTGGGTCGAGGTCGTAGGCTGTGTTACTCTTCCCCAAGAGCTCAGCTTTCCTCTCCACATAAGCACTCCTGGCTGAGCCTGACGTGAACAGAGGGATACCACAGCATGGGTATTTTTGCTACACTTTGTATTCCCTTGGCATCAGACACCCATGCATTCAGAGTGAAAATGAAATCAATGTATTCAAATTAGAGAAACAACAGATAGACTCCAGAAGCTTATGGACAGCTGACAGGCTATAGGCAAAAAATACAACGAATTGTTGTAGTAGAGAGAACAATACGTACTCAGTTGTCCCGTCTGATAACTGGCATAGCGGGTGCTTTGGGGTTGGATGTACGATGGCTTGAAAGTGGGCAGCACAAAGGGCACCTCTTTACCATCCGGTGGAAGTTTTGACATGAGATAGTCCTCGGATACCCCAATGCCTTTCTTAACATCTTCCCGAACAACTACTGGGCTTGGGTTCACAACTTTGGAATTAAATAAATGTATTAGGCTACATGAAACATAGCAGGCTAACAGAAATCAGAAGCGTAAAACTTTTGTTTTTCAACAGCGCACAAACCTTGAGGTTCAGCTTCCTTCTCTTTGGGTCGGAAGAAGTTGCAACAATTTTTTATGCATTCCGTTGCCATGATAGATAAATGCAGTGTCTAGAGTGAAAAAGTTTCAACAATATCTTAGCCTATTATTAAACCCAATATGATGATGATAAAGTAATCAATGTACATACCGATTAATTGATTCTTTAATTTATTTTCCAACTGCTATTATTTATAGCCTATTGAAACTCCATTGCCAATACAATAAGGACATAGAATGAAATATGAGCCGTAGCATAAATACCTGCCCTGCCGCCTCCGCCGCAGTTAACAGTGAAAGCAGGTGGAATTCAGAGCCACCTTTGAAGAGTCCATTACATTGAATAACTTTTGACTGCGAGCACTGGGTCACTGCGCCCGCCGATTTACTACTGGCTGCCGAGGCACTTTTGTCAACATAAACGTCATATGCCCAAATGAGGGCGTGTTTATGGTCCCTCAGGAAATATAGACTCCCCACTTAAATGTTTTAGAATATAGCCTAGAATACACAGAACATAGTGTATTTCTATGTTTTAAGATAAATTATTACAAGATCGTGCAATTCGCTCAAATCTTATAAAATGTAAGCTACTCACAAAGGGAAAACACCAGAGTTCTGAGTTGGTAATCAGTAATAACACAAAAACATTATTCAGGTCAAGTTCATCTTTATTACACTGACCAGGCTCTCTGGGGGGACATAATAAAAAAAACAGATCAAAATAAAAAACATATCCACAACACAATAAAAAAGATTTGGAAGGGAAATTTTCAATAATTATTACAATCAGAATCATGTAAAAATATGGCCTGTCAACAAAGATAATACTGACTTAATTTCACACCCATAATGTTTAACTAAAAGGCCACTGCCAAGCACAGGCAAACTGTCATGTGATAAAAAAGCTTTCACAGTTCATTCACCAAAAAGGTAAAGGGAAATAGATATTGAGGCAAACCCAGGTGAATAACAACAAGATAAAAAGGTAATTTCTTCTTTCATCTTTGGCAACAGTTAGACATTTGGCTTAATGTAAAAAAAAAAAGCAATTTGAGGTGTGGGGTAACAGACACAAACAAACTTACGTTACTTATACATAAATATCCTTCAGCTTGGAAGATGAAGTGCTCTTGAGCAGGCAGCCTTGTAATACAGTGTCCAGTTGTTGGGAGACTGGAGGGTCCCCAGCACTCATACTGACATACTCACTCATACATTCACACATAGAACATAATGATAGTTGGGAAAAAAATGTAGATTAGTATATCTAATGGACAAACTGAGCTGCCTGATGCCTTGTCCTGGCAGAGTTACGGACTTAAGTTGAGGGAACTAGGTTGAGTTGTGAGTGTTAGGGAATAGAACTGGGAGGTCAGACACACACAGCAAAGGCCTTTAGAAAGGGTGCTCTGAGACATATATTGTGAGCCGGATGATCGAGCTCCCTCGGAAGTTGATCACGTTGTTGACCGTGACCATCTCCAGTTCCAAGACGACTTCTCTGGGCCCCCGGATGGGTCGAGACAGCACCAAGGTGGCACTGACATTGCTGGTTTGCTGTGTCAGAAGAAATAAAGCAAGGTTTCAGAGGCTGGTCACTATTGGCCAGCACAAGTGAACGTGCACTATCATCAAGTGCCCTAAAGTATTTCTCTTAGCGCTCAAGGTGCAAAACACTCAGATTTACACTACCAGTTGTCTTTGTGAGCATGATCTCCTCACACGCACCGAGAAGCATACTGTAAGAGCAAAAACCATACTGTACTGTTGTTGACGTGCTGCAAGTAGGTGATTGGCATGGGACAGTGGCGCAGGACAATACACCAGTAGCACAAGAATGAAGGCGAGTGGCGTGCGCCAGCAACAACAGTACAGTAGAGTTTTTGCTCCTACTGAACACACTTGGGTCGCAAGCACTGCACACACGGCTAAATCTGAGGGCCAGTTTGCTCTCTTGACGTTTTACTTGCCTAAATGAATGATTGAGGCCTTGGCAGGGACTAAAGTGTGTCAAATATTTGTTTGAAGTGATTTGTTTGAAGACGACATTAATCTCCTAGAAGCGCTCGGAGCCATTTTGTTTTTTCTCTTATTTTGTGTCAAATCTCAGCACAACTTTGTTAGACATGCCCCTTTGTGTGGAGATCTCACTGATCCTTCTCAAACACTAAACATGCTGACAACTCCACCTTCTGGCCAAAACATCAAGTACACATGATTGTGCCCGACATAGAACGGCGCCTAATCATTCACAGAAAAAGTCGGAAGACGGAAAAAGTCAACAGTAGGCGACATGATAGATTTAGGAGGAAATTGTTAGTGCCATTAAATTTGAAAAACGCCCTTGGCCAAAGTAAACACCCTTCATAATCAACTGATCTCCTTTTATACTTCAACTCCTTGATACAAAGTGTTTTTTTTCACACCAGAATTTTCTTGAGCATGAAATGTCATGTGAACTCACCCGCATGTAAAACTCTCGGCCCTCGTTGCCCGACTTGATCTGGAAGATGTAGAAGGCCCCAGGGTAGCGCGTGGTGGCCTGCATCTGGAAGATGTCAGCGGGCACACTGCGACCTGAGGACAGGTCCATGTGCCGGTGCAGGACAGTAAAGGGCTTATTCCTGCACGCTGGGTTCTCAGCTGAGCACATACACTGACTAAGAGAGAGAAAGAGATAGAGGAAGAGATATTAAGTTTTGAACACACTGTGTGACTGATGGAGTTATTACATATCATAAACATGGTATGGTGAAAGTAAGCAGTGACAGCGACTGACTGTGACAAAAAGACTCACTTTTAGAATAAACTGTAAAAAGTTTGCTAAGAGGCTCCTGAAAGATTATTTGAAAAACGTATTGATTAAAGCAGTTGCTAGTCCTGAAGATGTATTTTGACCTGAGTGGGAAATGAACCCAAAGTCCCACAGAAACAATACCATACATTACCATAAATGTGAACGAAAGAATGTGTATATTTGTCAGACATCTATCCATATTTCCCCTTAAAATGCTGTTCATATTTACAGTGAGAAAGAGCAACACTATGAAGGCACAGAGAAAAAAACTCACTTGTCACCAAATTCAATGTAAGGCGGGTCACATTGTAAAGGGTCCAGACATGTATACCCTCCCTGGAAATTGAAACACACTTGTGCTGTTGTACAGGTGTTGTTACCAGTGTCACATTCATTGACGTCTTCAAAATCAAGCACACAACAATAAAGGTCGGATTAATCATCATCATCAACAACAACATCAACAAGAGCAACACCACCAACAATAACAACTTCAGCAACAAGACCCTTATCAAAAGCATTGCAGAGAGATATTTGCAGTTTAAAGCATTTACACTAAGCTGCAAGCTATTCAGATGTCTTGAATGAAAGATGATAAGAAATGTGGCAACATCTGAAAAATGTCTTTCCAGAAAGTAAGGGAAACATTTCACTGCTGACAGAATTAAATAGTATGACCTTATTTGGTATTCTCTATGAGACTATATTTTCCTCAAACAATAAAAAGAAGCTGCATTCTACTTCCATAGTCATGCATATTAGATGCTTTTTTTCACCTAGACTCACTCAAAAGCAAGACTGTAGACAAATGGGTAGTTTCACAATCAGGATAAGCTATAGGACATCAGTCGAACAACAAAAAAAATGTTTAATGGCAACTGGTCATTGACCAATTGTTAGATATGTAAACTTCAGATATGTTCCAATGTGTTGGAGTGGACTGAAAGACATGTATTGTTTTTGGTATATGCATAAGGTTAATAACACAGAGATATCTAACATACTATTTTGAGGTCCACTCACATGTATGCAGAACATACATGAGTGTGAAACTATCCAAATAGGAAAATGAGGACAACAAAGAACTATGAGATGAGGTGGTATGATCGTTTGGTCATGGTCATTACCTTCACAGCTTCTGCCATCTTCAAACACATAATATCCCGGTGGGCAGATACAGGAGAAAGAGCCGGGGGTGTTCACACACGTGTGCTGGCACAGGAAGTCTGAGAAGCTGCACTCATCCAGGTCTGCAGGGTATATATAATCATGATTGCACCCGTCAGAAGCCATTCATTACATATATTCATATTTACATTCAGTTGCCTCAGCACTAAAAATGGAAAGTTGTTTTCAAAGTTTCGTTGAAGTGGTGACTAAGAGTGGAGTTATGACTGGAGTGAATAACTACAATTCAGCACCCATACATTTCGTTTAGCCTTATTCTTTTTCTTTCTTTCGTCTATTTTTGGACAATCTACATGCCCAAAGGGTTGCCTCATCGTGTAATGTACGTATTGCTGATAAAAAGAGCACTGGGCAATGTCTCTCCTAGTTCTCATGCCGCTCTTAAATACACTGACATATTAACCCAAAAATGCAGCTCACTCACTTGGATCATAGCTTCAGTAAACATTAAAAGTGCTCTCTGTCTGCCTTCCATGGAAACATGCTGAGATATCAAGTTGTTCATGGTGTTCACTGTTATATGGTGTCACTGCAGAATGGATTAAAGGCTAACCCACCGTTGCAAGAGGTGCCATCAGAGCCGAGCTCAAAGCCCTCATCACAGTTACACATGTAGGAGCCATAGGTGTTGAAGCAGGCGTGGGAGCACGGCTCGTCTGCACATTCATCAATATCTGTGGAGGGAGCATGGTATAGATAGGGGGATTAGATTAACACAGGCCACCATCACCTAAATACCTGCATCTGTATGTGTTATGATACATTCACTAGATATCATGTTGCTATTCTTTATAACACCATAAAGGTAAAGCCATCAATATCATTACATATTCTATTACATACATATCTGTATGGTTAAGACGGACTTCACATGGGTTTCTTCATACACACACATCATTTTTCAAAGAGGTCAAAGAGTCTCAAAATGTGTGTGTGCTGGAATGTATGTATGCATGTGTGTGTGTGTGTGTGTGTGTGTGTGTGTGTGTGTGTGTGTTCTGTTCCCTCACCTGAGCACGTCCTGCTGTCTGGGTTGATCAGGAAGCCGGGGTTGCAGGAGCAGGAGTATGACCCAGGCACATTGGCACACAGCTGCTGGCAGTAACCATAGCGACACTCGTCGATATCTAGACACCAGTGAGATAGGTGGAGGTGCAGGTGGGGGGGGGGGGGGGGGTTGAACACACATGCATCTGATGGCAACAACAAACACAGCTTGGTCTGACAAACTTATACCGGCTGTGTGGGAATTCCCCCTGGACCAGGCAACACTCTTACCTTGACACTGTCCACTGACCAGCCAGTAGCCCTCTGTGCAGGAGCAGGTGTAACCTCCATCCGTGTTGAAGCACACTTGGGTGGGGTTGCACTGGTGAGTGTTTGCCTCACACTCATCAATGTCTGTCAATTTGGAAGGAGGAGGAGGTGGAAGTCAGCAAGTAAACTACATCTCAGCAATGTTCTTGCCAAGTGTCCAAAGATCTCTGAATGCCTTGTACATAATGCCAGCAGTAATGACTACAGCAATGATAACATCAGTAATAAGCATTAAGAACAGCAGTCATAAGATGGTATTGTCCAGTGCCACTTCTATTAGTTGGGAAAACTTCAAGATTAAGCTACCAAGCAGATTAAGCAATGACAGTAATGACAGTTGTGCTGAGATTTGACTTCCATACAGAGACGTATCAAGCTTTTTAAAAAAGGAGGAGAGACGGGGAGGCGGGGGGGGGGGGGGGGTCTGGGATAGGGAAGTGAAATAGTCCCAGCCAAATTACACATGAGTGATTTAATGTTTTATGTTCCAAACCTAATTGCCTGCATGTGAGGAAACATAGTGCATCCTGTCAGATGACAATCACACAGCCAAAAGACATTACTGTGCACAGACTTAGTATTCTGATGTGTATGTGTGTGTGTGTGTGTATGTTCCACCCCCCCTCCTCTGTATTACAACATAATTTGTACATTACCTTATGTGGCTATCAACACAACTCAAATTCCAACCAACCGTTCATGGTTCTCAGACAATGAAGTCACACATATAACAAGAATGGGGGGTGGGGTTGGGGGGTGGGGGGCAGTGGTAAAGGAACAGGGGGTGGGAGTGAAACATCCAGATAATTACTTTTTGTTTAAACAAGCAGCTGTGATGCTGACGGATGCTGGAGACCCATGTGAGTGCCAGGATGGAGCGAGGCAGGGTGGAGATCTCGGTGGGAGCGGAGCGAGGGCAAAGGGCGAGAGGGGAAGCCGAGCCAACAGTAACACAGTATGGCACCTGTTAGCACTTAGCGGCGGAGGAGCGCACCGTACGGCAGCTTGACCATCTGGCCTCCATGTGTACTGCACCTCGACCCCCCCGAGCCAAAGTGCACAGCTCTTTCTGGGAGCGTTTCAGTTCAGCTCCTTATATAGGCTGACTAATGACAAACAAACCAGCAGGACCTGCTGATATGCCGGACAGCTTTAAATAAAGAGATACAGAGCTTGTGGAGAGGTGGGAGGAGGAGAGAGACAGATGGACAGGGACAAGAAAGGGATAGAGACACTGAAATAGAGAGAAAGACAGAGATGGAGGGAGAGAGTAAGTGGCGTGAGGCTGCGCTTAAGTGAGATGCGAGAAAGATGGAAAGACAATAAATCAGAATCAAGAGAGGGAAGGGCTGCACTTTCAAGGAAGCACTTTCAGCGAAAAAAGTTAAGATAGCACTAAATGACCTAAATACAAATTCCTTCCTTACACTCGGAGTGAAAAGAAAACACTGTGTGAAAATATTCCCAAAGATAAGGATCACAACTGCTGAGTAGTTATGCCAATGTAACAACTGCAGGAATACGACCCTCAGGAACACATGCATTGAGCAATGGAACTGGGGCAATGTGGCGGTAAAGATAATGCACGAGAATGATTGCATGCTTGTGTACACAATGCCAGGAGATCTCTGTCAAAACAGCCGCTGCTTATGAAGGGAAATACATAATACCTGCCACCAAGCTAAGTGCCAGCCATTATGAAGTTACATGACCTGACTTGTTCCATTCACCACCGTGCAAACTACTGACATCATGTTGGCGAGGGGGGAAAGACATTAGGCGTGTTTAATTTAAGCATGTATAAACTATTAAGAATACACAGCACGCATATTGTATATTCTAGCCAAAGCAAAGGCAGAAAAATATAACAGCATCAGTGTATTTACGCGTTCATGTGAAGGACCCTGTTCAATCCCTGGCCAGCAGTTTTGTTACTCTGGATTACATGCAAGGGGCCAGTAAATAAGAGAGGCTGGTTTCATAAACACACTGACACCTGGATGGAGCCAAAGGAAATATGCTGGCAACACACTTTGGTTGAGTTTGCACATGAGGCATGAAGAGTTGTATCACTCGCCACAATTAAAAACAAGCTGAGTCACCCACTCGTAAACCTGTCTAGACTGGCCATAACTGAATGCTCCTCCACAAATACAGCAATACTGCCATCAAATGAAACATAGGCCAGGCCACTGCTCCAGCAGTTGAGGTCAGATTTGAAGGTCAGGGTTCGCTGGCCTTTGGAAATGCCTGACCATCTGAAACAAAGAGGCATCTGTGCAAGGCATGTGTATGGAATGGGAAGAGGTCAGTCTCAAAGCTCTCTGCCCAATTGTGGCATCACTCGTCGGGGCCCTTTGGGTAAGTGTGCACCTTCCGTGAGGACTGGGGTCTCAAGCAACGTCCCTCTCCTGCCCTCCCACCCTGTAATAGCTTGGCAGCCAGTGAGCCCACAGTTGGCAGCACATGACCTCATTGCTAGCTGTGGCCACCAGAGATGCTGAAATACTGTAGCGCCTCGATTTTTAAGATTCTTGTGGTTTACCCAAACAAGATTTTGGACCACAAAGACATAATTATTTGAGTCAAAACTACGAGTCCTCTATTGGAGTAACAAATTACATCAGTTTTCCACTTATTACCAAGCTATGCCTGATCTGACATAAATTGAGATAATTATACCCTAATAGGCATAATGTATGTTCAGTTTAAGGATATGTCCCTTTTGGGCAACTCATTTCTAAGCAAAGTGTAACAGGCCTGAAAAAGACATTATGTCAGTCTGTGTTTACTCTGGAAACCCCATTCCTCCAACTCTAATCAATCTGAAGTTCATAGATGAAAATGGGTTTAGTTGGACTTGCTATTTACGCTTCAGTTTCCTTTTTTTGTCCTCACTAGAGTTTGTGCACTTAAAGAGGCAAAGCACCATCAGTGTCATGGCCAAACAATGAAACGATGACTACAAAAACTATAGATATCCACCGAGAGTAAGTAGTACTCCTCCATTGAGCCTCTGGCTATTTGTTTTGGCATTTCAGCAACCACATCTACATCTTGGCGCATGCAGCAGAGAGCAGTCGCGCCCCTTCAGTACTCAAGCAGCCCCTCTGGCCCACTGCCCCACAACCACCACAGGTATGACGAAATTACAGAGTTGCATTTTGATGTGTCTGTGCACAGTCTGTGACCAAAAATGGCCCTCCAAATCCCTGGGATGCCGGGGAGTAGCCAAAGCCCAGCTTCAATATGATCTTGTTTATCTAGAGACGGGAATACAAGATAAGGATCAATCCCTCAGACAAACAAGAGTTCTGGGCAGAGCCACTGAAGGAGATTCCACGAGTGATGCCAGAGCTCTTGGTCGGTCCAAGGAACCACATGGGGCATACATCTCACAAATGCAGAACCATCTGAAAACAAAACCTCCTCTCTCTGACTCCAGAGAGAACAAGTGGGACAGACCTGCCATAGGCACTTCTGCCTTTTATCTGCTGTTGGTGGGGTGGCGTGATCTTTGCCATATTGCTATGGGAGAGGAAATGAAAGAGGTGGGGTGGCTGAACTCACCGACACAGGTGCCATCCCCTCCAAGCGAGTAGCCAAGGATGCAGGGTGCTGTGCGGCTCACTATGGGGTAGCTCGGAGCCACAGGCCCCGGAGGCGGTGGGGCGAACTGGGGATCGCTGAAGCCCACCGACGTGTCAGGGTAAGCGGGGGCCTCCGGGTAAGCAGGGCCCTCAGGGTAGGCGGGGTCCCCAGGCCTGCCATAGGACTGAGTATACAAGGTCCGCGGGAGGCACAAGTAACCACCGTTCTGATTGACGCAACGCATATCCAGCCGACAGGCATCTGGCACCGTCCGGCACTCATCAACATCTGTGCACAATGAAGGATGAGAAACGAAATCCATGAAATCCATTTGTGGATGAAATGAGAACCACACAGGAATTAGGAAACCTACCAATGCATTGCCTGTTCCGCCGGTCATATGTGAAGCCTTCAGTGCAAGTCTGAAGAGATAGAAGGGTCAAGCATACTCAAGGATACAAGAAATATCATCATCACAGAATTCATGTACTGTAGAAATCCTGTAGCACTGTATATTATTAATTCAAAAGCAAAACATTACCTGACATTTTAAAACATCTTTAAGAATGAGCTTTTCATTGGCTTGGACACTATGTCGTGTTGAAACTGTACAATTGAACGTACCTGAGCTTTTCCAGAGTGAATGCAACATAATGCAAATGCAAGAACTGTCAGCATTCTGCAAGACAATGAGATTGATAGTATTGTTGAATGAGACTTCATCCCATTCATTTTCCTTTCGCAGACGATGCACAAGTCAGACTTGAATACATGGAAAACGTACTTGCTTATGGAACTCTACAATCAGCTAAATCTTCTACAGATATTTGGCTTATTGAGCCTACGAACAGATCGTTTCGAATTATCGGTGCCTTACCTCTCATATGGCGGGGAACTTGAGCCACGTATTGCAAATAACATGTTTTTATGAGTCCTTGGGATCCCCCTTGAAAGCACGTTTAAAGCGGCCCACGAAGTCCGTCCTGTAAAAGAGTGCAGAACTCCGCACTACCTCTACAGATGTGCAGGATCAATGCGTAAATGTGGCGTCCTCGCCTCCCCCAGTCAGCGTGTTAACGCGAAAACCAACACCTGGCTTTGGTTAGGCGCTCTTCCGTCGACCTAAAGCAACAGTGCATTGACCAAGTAAAGGGGGAGTGTCTTACAATACGAAGTGTTCCGTTTCTAGACACTCCGTAGCCTACTCTCTACAGATTGTTTAGCAATGCAAATAAACGGGGCCCCAGAGTATTTTCACAACAGCTGGATTCCATCAAAAGTTAGACAACCCCCTTTGAAGGAAGTGCGCGCCAAAGTCTGCCACAGCAGTCGCCGACACAAAGTTGACCACGGCGGGCGTTGTGAAAAGACGCGCAGTGAAAGGTCTGTTTCCATCTGGTAATGTCATTAAAATGATTTCCGCAGAGTAGTGTCCGAAATTAGGGCTTTTTCCATGAAATCTCGGCCACCTGCTCTAGGAGTCTAGTCTACTACTAGAGAGTCTTCGAGGACAAACACTCGCTGAAATACTGACCACACTCAGCGTTGGGGTCACTGCCCTACATTCTGCATTTTTTTTCTGTGCGTACATCCCAAAGACATTTGGAAACTTATCTCAGTGCTACCACTGAAAGACCGTGGTGTCTTTGAACTGCTATTATTTTGTCACTGCTTTTAAATAGTGGATTTGTTTTGGCCTAGATCACCACATTAATCAAAACGTTTGTTTTGAAACTGATGTCTATGTTTAGTGCACATCACCAAACTGAGATAGAGATGGCCTATTTTTATTTTCTGTGTAATCATTTCAGTATACTGAGATACTCTCCCTATGCACAAAAACTCTTTGGGAACCTGAGAAGAATACAAAGGGTCAAATGAAACTCATTGGTCTCTGTGTCCTCATGGGCATAAAAAAGAAGGACCAACTGATTGAAAGTTCAGGCATTAGCATTTGATGGATATTATTGAAAGTTCATTCATTCATTAAATAATTAAACTTCAAAAGTATATTTCTATTTTAACGTTTGTACTTAGTGGATAAAAAGGCTGTGGATAAAACGTGCAAAACAAGAACACAGATGTGAAAATGATGTACAACAGTATTTATGGAAGAGATGTTTTTATTTTGCCAGAATAAACATTTTTAACTGATCAGCTTTTCATCATATCTGTCTGAGAACTTCTCAATCTTGGTGAAACCTCATCAATTAAATAAGGCTACTATGCAGACAACTTGAGCGAAAACTTCTCACCCCAAACTATAAATTATATTGCCCAAATCATGAATATAGTACAAATAATTTCAACCATAAAGGCATTGTGGAGTCTGTGTTTTGTAACAATATTCCCTTACAGAAGCTCAGAGTTTTAGGGAGGCAGTAGAACAGCTATACAGCTTTCCAACTCCCAATATCATGTTGCCAATACACAGAAAAATGTCCAGCGAAGTTCTTCTTTATTATTATTTATTAAACAAAGAAGTCTAACCTTCATCCTGTAAACATATTTAGTCGTCTTGTGCAGCTAGCAGACTTTGTAAAAGTACATGTTTTAATCTTCACAAACCCAAAGGTTCATTTAATTAGATGAAAAAGTATGATTTGCGCACTTTCCACAGTGCGGGAGAATGAAAAATATCCATCATTTACAGGTTTAACAACATATTTATATCAGGTTGCAAATACATAAGAGAGGCCGACCAGCCCCAGCCACAATACCTTAGCCCTCTAGGATGGCTATTGTTACTGTAACACTTTGTCATATCTGCCCAGAGAAAAGGGAAGAAAATAAAGGACAGAAATAAATCTTTATGGTTTTTACTGAAGCAGTCAGCCATGTAAATCTTTATGTGGTTTTGCCAGAAAACATCAGGGGGATCCCACACCAGATAAATTGCACGATTAAAATAACCAAATAATGAAAAAATCCTCTTGATTATGCCCTGCAGTGTTTGGATGCTTCTCAAGCCCAGACGTTTTTTTAAAACACTGGAAAGCGCAGTCTCAAACCACTGGAAAGCGCAGTCTCAAACCACTGGAAAGCGCATTCTTAAACCACTAGAAAGCGCAGTCTCAAAACCAGATACCAACTGGTTTGGCACCTACTGCAAAAAAGTCTAACTGTTGCCTTCCAACAAAAAGGAAGAGAGCAGTCTGGATGAACCACAAATAGGACCAGCCCCGAGGGCTGTGATGTCTGCATCTGTAGATTAGTGCTATAACCACTTGTCCTGGCATTGCTATCCACGCTGCACAGGCTGCATAGTGTCTTGAGGGTTGTGATTGGCTAAAGTGCTTTAACGGGCACAGTCAGGCACCACTCATTGCTTGAGTAGGTCTTTGAGCACCGCCCCCCCACTGGCCTCGGCCGAGACGGGCACGGGCGTGAAGGTAGGAAGTGATTCAGAGATGGGCTTCATCAGCAGGTGTCCACTACCTGCTCCACTAGTACCTCCGGTGTTGAGCAAGGGCACTGCAGCTGAACGAGGAGCCAAGAAGGGGTTGGACTCTGAAGCTCGCTTGCTGGGTCCTCCTGCCCCACCTGTGGAAGGGTGGATTAATCAAGTTTCTATAGGATAAAATTAACTTAATTCCATGTACTTGATTATATGTAGACCCATTAATAAAGACAAGAGCTTTAGTCAGAGCAATTCCAGCTGGTTACAGTGCTAACTTTTGTAGCTATCTAGGTAACATAGTGCATAGGTGTTTTTGATATTACGACGTAATGTTTACATCAAGACTTATTTATTTCATGACACTGTTTCCATTTATACTTAATCGTTGCATGTTTTAAACTAAAATCCTTGCATACAGTCATACCTTCAATGATATGACCCATAACACCCTTTGGAGAACATAGCCTAAACAACTTTCTGCTTTCCACATGAACTCTTGTTAAAACGTATCCAAGTGTGGTATCTTTATGAAGCCGTTTTCATCATGTGATTTAACATGAAAGCCCATCCTTCTTATCCTCCAACCATTCCACAAACCTCTCTGACAATGTAAAAAAAATCTGGCAGGCCTGTCTTTACTGGGTATTTCCAGTCAAAAATGTCTGAAAAAGGCATATTGAAATGTAGTGCGTTTGTGGTAGAGTCTCATCACTTTGTGTGTACGACTGAATTCTACGTCTCTATAGGCTTCTGGGATGGGAGGTCTGGCTGGTTCATTACCTGAGGCTGCTGCTGGCGTGTTGGAGGACATGCGACCTGGTGGAGGCGCACCCAGGGGTTTGATGTCGTAGACAGGCAGCTTCGGTGCTGGAAGTGTGGGAGTGGACTCTATTTCCAGGAACTTCACAAACATCTCAGAGAAAGACTGTGGGACCCAGAAACACACACACTTAGTTTGAAAAATGACAATTTCCCTTCCTTCCTTTTTTCTAAAAACGCAGACTTCCAAGTATTGGTTTCATTGGAGTGGGCTTACCGAGTTGAGGCCCTGAGCCTGAGTTGGCCTCTGCGGAGTGTTGGGGACACTCTGAACGGCTCTACCACCCAGCCAACTGGACATCCAGCCACTAACCCCACGTCGCCCCTCGTCCTCCAGCATCTAATGGGAGACCAGTAAACAAACGGCACATACTGTGAATGAAACACTAAAAAACATTCACATTTACATTTACATTTACATTCAAAGATTCTTTGGCCAGAGTCATAAAATAAAATAAAATGAGCTTGAGTGTGTAAGGAAGGACATTTAGAATAACCTTTGCCCTCCTTGAATTAGCTGTGGCATGTGCACTTTTATTAGATGCAAGAAATCCATTAATCACCCAAACAAAACGTTTCCTCTACATTTACTTCCTTAAAGACTTCTGTATTGCTGAATTTAAGCGCTAGCCATTGTTCTCCGTTTCAGGCATCTAAAGATTGCATCCAAAAGGCAAACAAGGAAATAAAGAACGATAAGCCAATATTATTAGCATTAGTGACAGGTGGTGCCTAATAACAAATACGTTTATTTTACTACAAGCCCACATACAGCAGGGCATCCTTGACTGAATCACCTGAGCCTTAACATGGCTGGGATGAGCAGTGGCTACTACTGTACAATGTTTAATTCATTCCAGTTGTTTTTCGCTTTTAGATCTTGGAAAGTTGCTATGAATAGACTTATGCCAGTTCTCTCAAGTCCTCATTATACAAGACCAGATGACACTTTTGCAATACTTATCAACAAAGGATGGACAGAATGTTGTCACAATAATGTGTGAAATTTCTCTAAGAATGGGCTCAGGAGGCTTCAGGAAACTAGGGTGAGAATTCTTTTAGCCAAAAGCCAAAAACAAAAATAAAAAAGCTCATGTAGGGGTGTATCAGTGATTATTCAGTAGCCTATGTGACTTGTACTTTAGCATGATGATGCATTGAAATGTGCAGCAATTTTGATGTAGAGGATGCATCAAACCAGCTGTAATCTGAGCAGTCCATAATTCGAATCCCAAACACTTTCTGTATGATTCAGTGAATTGCTCCTCACGGTCATCTAGCTGTCTACTGAGTGTTCACTATTAAATGCTTAAGTGTATGTACACTTTACTGACTCTGTAAACAGGCAACAAGCATAATGGCTCAGACCAACACATACAAAGTCACTGTCAAACAACATGGTGCTTCAGCAGCATTGAAGGGAGGGGTGTAAATTTGATTGGCTGTTTGACTTCAAACCTTAGAAATGTTGAAACATGCTAGCAAGGAGGCTAAATCTATGGGGAGCTCAGCATGTCTGCTAATGTGCTGCAATTGCAATTTATTTGTCAACCAAAATGTCAAAGTATGTAGGTTTATTTTGGTTTGCTAGCCTCAGTGTGGCTAAAGAAGATACATTACAACTTGTAAGGAGGAAATTTGTACATGTGATAGTTGTTCCAACATGGCATAGGTTTTACTATGCAGAAGTTCCTGCCAGCTGTTTTCTCAAGAACGAGATTAAAAGTTATTACCATTTACTGTTTGCTGTAATTGGTTCTCATTTTCCGCTAAGAGAGAGAAGCAGCTGACTTCCAGGAAGATGAGGAGCAGAAGAGGGAATCATCCTCTCTTACATGACCTTGGTCCCTGTGTGACCCTCTGCTAAATGTTTGTAAGCACACTCATGACCACTGTCCCTACTCACTCACTCAAAAAGGAGAGGACTGGACATGGATATCCCAAACAAGCCATCCAAGAAACGCCTCCAGAGTGATTCAACAGAATCCTTCGGAAAACAAAACAAATGATGACTTCAAACTCCTTGGTGGGGAGAAAATATCTGCGCTTTAAAAAAATAAAAATAATAATAATAATAATAAAAAACCAGGAAAAAACAAAGGGGGGTAGAGGTTTCTGGGTCAGGATTTGAAAACAGCACTTGTGCTGTAAACAGACATCTAAGAGTGGAAAATTGCAATAGTGAAGGGAAGAGTTTGTGGTTGGAGGTTGTGGGGGTTGGAAGCAGTGGGGGGTGAAAACACTCTCAAGAGCAATAAAAGTGTAGAAAAAGCTTTCTGAGGAGTTGTAATCACATTTTGCCCCTCATTCTACAAATCTGTTTTCCTTTAAGGCAGTTGGGTAACACGGTCTGAATAGCTGGAAGCTGTCCCATCAAGCCTCAAACGGCAATGCAGTGAGGCTAAGGAAATGCTTTCAAAGCTGAGGTTGGCCTCAGACAGCCCTCCTTACGACAAGACTGTGTTATGATGGTTGGTGTGGGGGAGTCTAGTGTCTGAGGTGAGTTAGCCTATGCTAACGACTGGAAGTTCCTATCAAATAATATACATTTCGAGTAGGAATTTCTTATATAACAGACCATGGAAAGGAATGAAATCACCGTTTAATCAAGAACGCTTCAACATGATGCCAAGATGAACTGGACTGTGTACATTATGTTGCCCATCAAAGTTTCTACTATGATGTGTGTTAACACGGCCAAAAATGTATCAGGCTAAAACTGAAGATTGGGGAACACTCGAAACCAAATACTTTTGGGGGACTTGGTCCCCACAAACCCACTATATGAATATTTGTGTCCATAAAGCTACCTGAATAACTTTTAAATTCTAAAAATTGCAAGATTGTTTAAAATGGCTAGCCAGAACACGAAAAAGCTTGATTCTCATCTGTTCTGGAATATAACCAAGGTCAAAGAGATAAGAACCCAGAGTAAATTTAGCTCAACAGAGGTCCACATTTCTGTCTTATTACTCTTGCACTGCAGCCCATTCTAATGGTCTCCATTAGATAAAAAAATGCCCTGATCTTGTTTAATTATAGATAATACTCTTATCTTATTCTAATATCTAGGTATTAAGAGTAGAGGAAACAATGTCCCCCTTAGAGAAAGATTCATTGTTGTTTTGTTCTACATCTAACATCCTGTCGAATGTTATTTATGATGATCAATTGCATCTGCAAATTATATTATTTAGTAATTAATGTCAACATTTGTTTATATTCAATTGTTATTTAAAGCTATTTCATAATGCTGAGCAAATTGTGAGACCATCTGTCTTGGCACGGATTCAACAACAACAAATGACCAGCAGATCCTTGACAAAGACAAGAAATAATTTCACTCCGCTGGTAGTTGGGTATCTGTAGTAAAACACCCATGAGAGACAGGTTCCAGTCCCTTGATGTGAGGTCTTGCTGAGCTAATGGTGGTTTAATACCACAAGGGAGCTGAGAAATCACAGAGTGCACTGATTCATGCTCATGCAAGTCAACATGATTGAGGAAGGACAGAAGAGCATGTTACGAAAGACAGTGACCTCATGGGCTACGTCAAAGGTCAAGGCAACATACAAATTAGAGAACAGAGACATCATCAACGCAGGAAGAACACAATCCAATACATGTAGTGGTTGTGTCATCCTGTTTTTGCACAGAGACCTCAGTGTCTTATATACTTATCTGTGTGTGTGTGTGTGTGTGTGTGGTGTGTGTGTGTGTGTGTGTGTGTGTGTGCGCGTGCGTATTTGGCTTACGCTGTTGACTTCATCCCGGTCCACTCCAAGAACACTACCCATGAGCCTCAGCACCTCTGCACGCTTGTTTCTCGGGGTGTGGAAGTACCCCATGAACAAGTTCCGCATGAGTACCCTGCGGGCACAAAAAACACCCCTCTTCTACATGTGCTCATATTCTCAGGAGACTTACTGTCATGCCGTATTCATTTACGATGTGTTTAATCATATAACATTATAAGCGGTGCTCAACTTACTTGTCCACTTTGCCCTCGGTGCTGTTGAGCAAGTTCACTAACTTGTTTTGGGAGTCTTCGAGCATCTCTTGCCTCACGCTCACTGCAAGAGTACACACACACACACACACACACACACACACACACACACACACACACACACACACACACACACACACACACACACACACACACACACACACACACACACACACACACACACACACACACACACACACACACACACACACACACACACACACACACAAACATTCTTATCTCACCGCTCTTGCCCTCCGCTACTTTCCAGATGTCTGGGACAAGCCTGACCTGAGGGATTAATTCTCTGTCTGAGCGTAGCGGCAGGAAGGGACCAGGAAGACATGCCAAAGTAAAGGCCCCCGTCAGCACTGGCCCTGGGAGCGCAGGACAAAGCGCCCTGTCAGCCGGACCATAGCCTTATTTAACCATTTCACACAGCCATTTGGCAGAACAAACAAGCCCCAATCTCAAACGCCTGCCTTGCAGTGCCTGAGGAATTCGGCAATCACACAGGGGAGAAACTAGGGGGGCTGTGCTTGCGGGGGGTTGGTGGGCAATGGATGGAGAACGTGGTAAGAACGTCTGAGAATGTCCTGTGATGTCATTTTGAGAAGTGTGATATGAGTGGCCTGGTCTGGGAAAGGGCAACCCTGCTGGGTCAGCAGCGGGCTCTAAAGAGTGATGGATTTTATTTGTGTTATTCCAGGCGGGCAGATAAGCTCTGTCGGACCGCGCCTGCCTGCGAAGGTGGAGGAAAGGGCCCAGGGGTTGACGGCCATGGAGAAGAGAAGGCAGATCTGGGTTTGGCTCGCCAGCAAAAGGTTATAAAACATACGTGCTGTCAGCGAAGGCCTGTGAGGAATTTCAGACACACGCACCCACGCCGCCTCCAAGAGCCGAGACACACGTAGCAGATGCATTCAGCATTCTTCTGCCAGAGGTCTCAGACAAGGGATCACTATGCTCAGATAAGGTTTAAGTCTGGTGACTTAACATTAATGCAGCCATGTGGTGACCATTTATGCCTATTTAGCTCAAAAACTAAATTACATAAGGTAGAAATATGAGATTACTACATGTATAACAGTCATTACAAAATACCCAACTCAATTAAGAAGTTATGACTAAATATCATCCAAATTCAGAATGGTATGGTCAATAAACCTTGTTTTTTCAGATCTTCTAACTGCTCCTCCTTGAGATCCAACTGGTCGGTCAGTCTGGAAGCTGAATCCAACGCTGCCGTGGCCTCATCAAGGTTCATCTGCACCACACACACACACACACACACACACACACACACACACACACACACACACACACACACACACAATCCATGGGACATGATCACAATCATTAGTGAGGCTGCAGCACAACAGTAAATGATGCAACATCACAACAACCAGCACAGGTGGGAGTGTAATGAGCACAGGGAACTGTGTCCATGTACCTTCAGGGCTGCAGTTTCATCCGCCAGTCTCTCTGCTTTCCTCCTCCACTCCTCCTTCTCCCTCTTGTACTTGTCCAGCTCTGCCGAGTACATGGCCTTCTCCTCTGTAAAGAGAGAGGGCTAAGCATTACTTCACTTCCTGAGGCTGTTGCTGATGTAGGGAAAACAACAACACAGGAGGCCATCAACATGACAGGACAACATATACATCTTCACACATTATGAAAGTCAGTCACAGGACTATCCTAATAATTTAGTGCAAATTTGCAACGGTCAAACTTCAAATCATAGATAATATACGAAAAACAGACATGCATCATGTTTACCGATATCCATATTAAGGACCACTGTTATAGAATATCTTATTTTTGAAGAGGGCTTTGACAAGGAAGCGACGTGTCTTGCCTTGCTGGAACTGCTCTAGCACCATCTGCAGGTTGGCGAGGGACATGGCGTACTGGTTGACCTGCTCCTGGGCCGCTCGCAGCTGCAGCAGAGCCTCGTCTCTCTGCTTGATCACCCCGTTCAGCTGCTCCTGCAGCGACTCCACCTGCAGACTGGCCTGCTGACTGCACCAGTGCACAAGCACCAAGACAACAGGGTGAGCTAGAGTGTGGAGACAACGCAGGACAAACCACTACCTCTGCCCATTTGTTCAACCCCAGAAACTCATTTCCTACTTAGAAAGCTATTAAAAGGTGTAGCTTAACTACTAACATCATGAACTTATAATATCACCTTTAAGTCATCTCACCTGGCGTTTTCCACTGCACTGGAGGAGGACGCCAGCCTCTCATCTAGCAGCGTGACCCTCCGCCTCAGCTCCGCCTCGCGGTCCTCGGCCGCCACCACCTCCCGCGTGTACGACTCCTCCATCTCCAGCAGGTGGTTGCGCAGGCGCTCCAGTTCCTGCTGCTGCCGCTGCTCCTTGTCCCGCAGGTGCTGCATCTGCAGTGACACGCAGCACACGCATGCATGAAACACAGCGGCGCACATGCGTGGTGCTAATGGTGTGTGTGATTATGAGAGACTCAGATATACAGGTCTATATAACTAGATGGTCATGACTGCACTCTTGAAGCATTATTTCACTGTATAAGCAATTACACCTTAAAGAATAATAATACAATTATAAGCTTTTTTGCCCTCAGAAATGTCATCATATCATGGTAAGAGAAGGCACAATATGTTTTATTATACTGCATTATGTATTATGATACTTCAAGCTGTAAGGGATTATGCTATAACATCATTATGAGGGCATTCATGTATAAACAGATAGAATAGTACCTATACACCTACAGTATTAAAGCCAATATGAGGTGCCATTAATACTTTCTAACCCTAAATGAATGTGTTTATAATGCTCTATGGATACTGACGTTAAGGAAAATGTTACTGGGCAATTCCACGGAAAATTGACTTTTTGTCACATCCAAAACGCCAGTGGAATGTCTTGGCATTTGTATGATGTGAATGATAGCATTCATTTTTTGTGCATTTTTTCTCATTTACATTCTTCAGCCAAAAATAGCAAAAGCTCAAATTTCATGTAATCATTCACATCATACCATACCATCACATTTTACTGGCATTATGGATGTTACCAAAAATGTAATTTTCCATGGAATTGCCCTACTGTACATTCCATCTACGCAGACAGAAAGACCAGTGGTCTCCTAACCCCCTAGCTAGTGACGAAACTGCATCACAAAATCAGTATTTAGCCAGATCAGTGATGGTGTTGTCATTCCCACCTCGCTGTGGACAGCTGTGGTCTCCATCTGCTTCTGTTTGAGCGCCAGCATCACTTGGTCCCTCTCCTGCTGAAACATGACGGCCTTCTCCTGCATGGACCTCACCTCGTTCAGCAACTGGTTCAATTCACCGGACTTGCCCTGTTGGATGATATCAAGCACATCTGAATACAAACACTTGCATGACTATTCAAAGAAATATGAAACCCCTGGTGCTTGAAATATTTTCCTTCAGCACCTGAACCTTGACGGTCTGGCAGCACCCCTCTGTTTTTTTCAGAGATCTCTAAGCTGTCTGGGAATGTGGAATTTATAATTTAGGAAAACAAGAAACTGTTGAAAACTCCCACTGGAGACATACCAATGACACTGTCCTTCATGAGTCGTTTGAGGTAACTCAAGTGTTGTTTACCAAAAGTGCTGAACCTGAGATTAAATGTTAATCGAGCCATATAATGACTGACCTGCTCTCTGTCCTTGAGCATCTTCTCCATAGCAGCTGCCTTCTCGATGGCCGAATTACACTGGAACTCCTTTTCGCGCAGCAGCATCGACACCTGCATGTTGGTCTCCTGGAGCGCGCGGAACTCGGACTCTTTCTCACGCGAGCGCGCTGCCACCTTCTCGTTCTCCTCGCGGAGCTTGCGGGCGTCTAGCTCCAGGATGAGCGCCCGCTCCTTCAGGTTGGTGACAGCCTGCCGCAGCAGCTCGTTGTCACTCTCGCGGTTCCGCAGGCTCTCCGTCGTCTGGTTCAGCTGCTCGCCCTTCGACTGGATCAGCAGGTCCTTCTCCCGGAGCGAGCGCTGCACCGACTCCAGCCGCCCATGGAGCTGCCGCATCTCCTCGGCTTTCCCCCGCTGTTCGCCTTCAGAGGCAGCGGCGGCGTCCGACAGCCGCCCATTGTTCTCCTGCAGTGTCCGGACGGTGACATCGTGCTCGGCCAGCTGCCGACGCAGGGATTCCAGTTCCTTTCTCAGCGCCTCGTCTGTCACTGCTGCCCCCTGGTGGCTGGAGGACTCTACTGCAACTGCAGGGGCAGCCATCTGCGGTGGGGCCATAACCATCGTTTCGGGGCTCTGCGCTACACTATCGAGTTTCCCCATTAAGACATCTTTGGTACTGCTGAGCTGACTAATGCTCTGCTGCACATGGACCAGCTGCTGGCTGAGAGAGCCCAGCCTTCTCTCCTTCTGCTCGTAGCTCTGGATGAGTCGGGCATAGTCGCCGGACAGGCGGGAGCTGCAGGCACTGTCGGCGGTCACCTGGCCCTGCAGCTTGAGCAGCTCCTCGTGCAGCTGCGCCGACTCGTGCTGCATGTTCTTCACGGTGGTGATCACCTGCATCTTCCACTCCTCCATCTTCTTCACCTGCTGCTTCAGAGTATCTCGCTCCTGTAGCAGTTCCTCGAACTGGTTGCTGCTCACACCGCCGCCACCCGACCCGCCGCCCCCCGAGTCCGCGGCCGTCGACGCCTGCAGGACAGTCACCAATGTCTGGCACTTCTGTGTCAACGCGTCGATCTCGATATCCTTCTCGCGGATGATGCGCGACAGGTTCTGGATGGTCTCGCGGAACATCTCCTGGCTCCCCGAGGGATCGCTGGAGGCGGAGAGCCGATGGTTCTCCTGCTGGAGCTTCAGGAGAGCCGCCTCCTTTCCGGCCACCACGTCCATGAGGTGGTGGTAGTCGGAGCGCAGCTGGCTGTTCTCCCGGGTCTTCTCGTTGAGCACGGCGAGCACCTGCTCCCGCTCCACAGCGTAGGCCTGCAGCTGCTGCTGGAGGAAGAGCACGTCCTGGTTGTGGCCCCCTACGCCGCTCATGGACACCCGAGCGTGGAGAGCCTGGATCTCCAGGTCCTTCTGCCGCACCATCTGAGACAGCTTCCCCACCTCGTCACGGGACACCACCAGCTGGTCCAGCTGTTTGGTCAGGGAAAGGTTCTTCTCATTCAGCTGGCTAATCTCGTTCTCCTTCTCTTTGATGCCCTTCACCAATTTCTCGATCTCCACCTTCGAGAAGTCGTGCTTCTCGTTGCCGTTCTCCCTGCCGTCCGACTGGGTCTTGTCGTCCTCCTGCAGGATCTCCCGGCTCGGCGGGGATTGGAGCTGCGTCTCCGCTGCCTCCCGGAGCCGAGCGATCTCCTCGTCCTTAGACGTGATGAGCCGCTCGTAGTTGAGGGTGCTCTGCTCGTGCCGTGACCGGGCCTGCTCCAGCTCACTCTGGGACTGGACGAGAGTGCTGCGCTGCTCCTCCGCTGCTGCCCTCAGGGACTGGGCTTCCTCATCCACGCGATCCCGAGCAGCTTTCAGCTGGGTGACCTCCGTCTCTAGCTCCGTGATGATGTCCAGTGTCCGGGGCTCGGACATGGGCTGTGGACGGCTCTGCTGGTCCCTCAGCCTGTCAATCTCCTCCTTCAAGTGGCTGTTCTCTTCCTTCATGGCACCTAGCTGCTTGTCCTTGTCCTCCACCGAACGTCTCAAGGACTCGCTCTCCTGGTTCACTCTGGCCACGGTTTCGTCCATCTCCCTCTGTGTCTCTGCTGCCTTCACTTTGAGTGTCTCTGCAAAGGCATCCTTCTCTTGCAGGAGCTCGGTCAGCTGCTTCTGCCCAGCCACGGTGATGGAGAGCATCTCGTTCGTGTCCTTGTGGTCGGCTGTCAGCTGCTCCATGTCCCTCCTCAGCTGACCAATCTCCAGGTCCTTGTCCTGGTTGAGTTTGACTGTTCGTTCGTGCTCGGTCTGCAGGGCAGTGGCATCCATGGACCGGGCTCGGCTCAGTTCCTCAATGGTTTGCTGGTATTGCTTGGTCTGGTCTGAGATGCGCTTCTCGGCTTGGGACAGCTCGCCCTCCAGCTGGCTCTTCTCCAGTTTCAGGGCCTCGATGCGAGTGTCCTTCTCCAGCACGGCCCTGCTGAGGGCAGCCTGGCCGTCCCGCACCTGCTTACTGAGATCCTCCACTCTAGCCAGCATCTGGGTGCCCTCTTCCTTCAGCCGGCGATTCTCTATCTTCATCTCATAGTCATCAGATTTCACCTTCTCGTGGGAGTTTCTCATCTCTGCCAGCTCCGTCCTGACCTCCTCCAGCTCTCTCTCCTTGTCTTCCAGCTCCTTTCTGTGTCCTTCCTTTTCATTCTCTTTCTCCCCAGCGTCTCCCAGCTTGTGCCGGACCGATTCCAGCTCGCTCTCTCGTTCCTGCAGTGCTGCCCTCAGCTCGGAGGCCTCGTGTCGAATCTCTTTGGCCTGCTCATGTGACTTGCTCAGTTTGTCTCTCAACTCCTTCACTGTAGCCTCCAGCTGTTGTTTGCCCATGTGTAAGTCATTCAAGGTAAAAGCACTTTGGCTGAGTTTCTCCTTCATGGCCTCAAGTTCTTGCTGCAGCGCCCCCTTCTGGTCATGGGCAGCACTGAGCTCTGACTGCAGATGAGTCATTTCATCATCGGCGTCTGTTCTTTGGCGAGAGAGCTGATCCTTTAGAGCAATCAAATGCTGTAGGGACAAAAGAGTAGAGAGGCATTTCATATTTGCAACATACTTTGCAATGAAAATCGTATTTTTTATACCATTAATCAAAACATTGAAGCGCTAATTAAAATATGTAAATGTTACTGTCAGTGACATGACAGACCTGTGTGGCCTCTTGGTTCTGCCTATCTAGTTCCTCCAGCTCTGCAGTGAGTGTGTCCTGATCTAGTTGAGCTTGAGTCAAAGCCTGCTCCTTCTTCTCTAGCTGGGCCCTCAGCTCTGCCACCTCCCCCTGCTCCACACCCCCGGACTCTCCGACCACAGCTGCCGCTGCACTCTCCTCTGCAATCTGCAGTCTCGCTGCTAAGGCATGCTGCAGTTATGGAAACAGGAAAATAGCAAGTCAGTCAGTTTACATTGATCTCGAAGGGGCAATAAAATGAACATAAAATAAAATTAAAAACAATAAAATATAATGAGCAGGATAATTGGACAAAAAAATAAGTAAAAATGGACAAATGAACAATCTCCTGGGGGTGGTTACCTTATGAACAGTGTATAGTCTCTCAAACAGTGTGTCTACAGCTACACAAACGTCTTTTATTTTATTGTCACAATTCTTGTCAGATGTTGGATGGCTTAGACAAAGTGAGGCCACATCTCCATACACACATATAGCTGAGATTAGCACCCACCATTTCTTTTTCCAGTTGCTCCTTCTCAGTTTTTAGTGTCCCAATTATTGTGTTGAGCTCCAAGATGTCCGCATGTTCAACCTCATCCTTGGGCTCACTCTGAATTAAAGTAAAGTAAAATGCTGACAGCACAGTAGAAATTGCGATAGCAGATGTTGTGAATAAAAACAAGCAAAAAAGATACAAACCTCAATGAGGCCTTTTAACCTCGTTATCTCTTTCTCTGCCCCTAAAACATGAGACAGAAAAGAGATTACTGATATTGATCACATTTCTAGCATGACTGTAACCTATTTCAAAAGCAGGTTGAAGCTCTGCTGTCCACGGTGTTTAAGTAAGGGATAACGTATAGAATGCCGGTCATTATTGGGAAAATAAGTCCCGACAGGGCGAACCGGACCCCGACTCGCAGCGGAGGGGTCTTGTTTCGCCCTGAAGGGACTTATTTTCCCATAATGACCGGCGTTCTATACATTATCCCGCTTATTATACGGCTACTTGCCAAAACGAAATAAACTCCCTACGATATGACTTTAGCCTACATAGCCTAGCCTATTTGTTACCGTTCATTGTGGCATTTGAAAAACAAATAGTTCGCAACAACACACGCTGCTGAACTTGAATCAAACATTCTTTAGAACACAGCTGATCAACCGTCTGCTTTCATGTTTGAATGAAGTTCCAGTCCTTGCGTAGTCATATGAAAGACGTATCAGAAGCACAAAACCCGTTGCCATTGACAGCGGTAATTATATGTTTGCAGCAGTAATTACATGAATTTACTTTACCGTAGAACGTTGGGAAATCCCATTCAAGTCAATGGAGCGTTCTACTAGCATTGTGAAGAGCCGTATAATAAATGAAGATAATGTATGCCAAACTAATAACAGCACTGATGAACTGAAACAGTTTTTGTTTGTTTTGGTATTTTTACCGTTGAGTGCCTTCTTTAGCACCTGGATCTCTGCGTCCTGCTGGGACTTGAGCATGGCCTTGCCCTCCTGCTCCTGCACACGGGCCTGCAGCTCGCTCACGGAGCTCTGCAGGCGGCTGTAGTTGCTCATCAGCTCGGCGTTCTCCGCCCGCGCCTCCTCTTTCTCCTGCTCCAGAGCGGCGTGCTGCCGAGAGGCCTCCTCCAGGCTGGCTGTCAGCTCACGCACCCTCTCGTCCTGGCGCTCGAGTCCTGGAGGGTTCGGGGACGCTGGGCTGAGGTTGCCACCTGGGATAGGAGATGGATGATGATGGATGTAAGGAGTGGACTCAACATGCAGAAGCAGTGTCTAAGCTGGTGTCAACTAAAGTCAGTTAGTCAGGGACAATGCCTGCTGCTATGTTTTGAGCACAATGCGTGCATTGGAAATGTTTTGTTTTGAACAGCTGGGGCAAATCTATCTAATCAGAATCACATCAACTGCATTCCCAACAGCCTGATGTGCCTTCTTGTGCCTGTGCTGTCCTCAAGAATTGTTGGAATTCTACAATTTATTTCATCCAGGTCATGTTTACATGGCTGAAAATCTCATAAAATCTACTGCAGACTGCATACATGTATACAGGGAAGGAGGAAAAACTCATTGTGGCTCAAATGACTGCATCAGGGACAACAAGTCCACAGAGTTAGGATTGTCTAAGTGGATATTCATATCACCAAAGACAAGCATGGGACAGTCATGCTCCGGGACGGAAGAGAGCAGGGTATCAAACCAGGCGCGCCTGCAGGTGTATGGCCGTACTCACTGTGCGTACCATCAGGATACTCAACAATGAGAAAGAATTTCCCCTGTTTGTTTTCACACAAAGTTGGCATACCATAAATCCCCAACTCTGCACAGTATCCCATGAACTGCATGACAGTACTGACATTTACTGTTCTGTACTGTTTCTGTATAGTAAACACGTTAGAAATCAATTTAATGCAGATTGCAGAACTATATGCGCGCACACCTTTTGTTTGAGTAGGAAAGAGAATAACAACGCACAAATGCAGCAACAGAAGTTGTAGGCTAGGCTTGTTGCTTTCTTTTACTGTTTACTATGGTTGCTGGTTAACAGCACACAATGTTAAGCTACGGTAATTCATCAACTCAAGACTTTAAGGCCATCATGGATATAACACGTTTTTTGTAAACAACAAAAACAGAAAGGATGAAGGCAGCAAAGCTAGAGGAGTTATTTCAGATGGGCAAGAACAAGGTAGGCAAAGTTGGTGTGCTTGCCAACACGTTATTACAGCCGGATACTGAATGAATGCTAACTGATGTTAAAGCTCACACGCTGTTTAAAGCCATACACAATGGTAAACTAGAACAAAACTGAAGGTAACTCTAGCCTTTCTAGGGCTGTATGAAGTTGTCCAAATTACTGGTTGTTGTTAGGCGTGAATGTTGTCAAGATGTTGCATGTGACAACAATGGGGGGTGGGGCAGTTGTTCTGGTGGACGGTAAAGGACAACCACATAGATTGTACCGGAGCGGTCACCATGATGCCATAGTATGCAAAGGAATCATTTTTGGCCGAGGGTAGCAGCGAAGTACATTTCTATTTGTTGGAAATGAACAGACCCGTCCCACCTCCTTGTCCAGACGAACAGGAGGTATGAGAAAATATGCAATTAGTGAAAAGCCCAGGCAGGGTAGCCAGAGATGGCTTCAGAGAAATCAGCTCTGTTTACTGCGGGTGAAATCAATGAAATTGGCCTTGTTCATGCTTTCACCATGACCGCATGGCTTTGGCACTGTGACCCAATCCCCAGGACCCAATCCCTCACCACTCTGCAGCTGCTCCTCCAGCTCCTCGATGCGCTCCTCGTACTCGGCCAGCTCCTGCCGGTGTCTGCGTGTGACCTCGGTCAGCTTCTGCCGCTGGACATCCTGCAGCGCGGTCAGCTCATGCTGGTGCTGGTCCATCTCATAGCCCATAGTCTCCCTCAACTCCTGGGGAAATAAGTGGAGAAGAAAGAATGAGAAAAAGCACGCATGTGTGCTTGTGTGTGTTTTCAATTTCAATCCACTTAAATTTGATTAATATACCAAGTATCTGACAATGTCTCAACGTGCTTTATAGAGCACAGACCAGAGTAAAGAAAATCTAATAGTTAATCAGATCAGTTACACTTTCAATGCAGCATATCATACCAGAATGCATCAACTGTCAAGTTTAAATGCCACAATATTGTGCTTGGTTTTCATAGGTTGGTTCATATCCAACAATATCCTACAAAAATATATTCAAAGCCTGGTGGGTTGGACTGAATCTATGCATGCGAACATACAGTATATCTGACCAAACTATAAATTGTCAGATATTTTCATGCTCTTTCCATATAATACACCCATCAACCATATACAGCCAAATGTGAACAAACCTAATGAGACTGTGAATGAGTCTGAATTGAAGAGTAAAGCAGCAGGTGAATAAGGTGGCCTAACAACCTTACATAGTAACTACTCTCTCTAATTGCCTAGTGCCCTGTGCTTAGGATTCTTATACCTTAATAGTTCTCTGCAGCTTCAACATTTCATCCTGGTCCCCACTGTCTCCTCCTGATGCTTTGGAGGCCTGAATTAAAAACATGAGTGATATTGTCATCATTAATTTCTATATAAAGTGATGAATATGAACTACGACTAAGGGAGGTGGAGGAATGTAGGCGCTCTCTACCTGAGCCAAACGTCTCCAGTGGGACGTCTCTGACTCCAGCCGCTGGACCTCGTTGGACAGGCGGTTGATCTCCTGCTGCGACCATAGCACGTCGCTCAGGTCCATCTCGTCGCCATGGAAGCCCTGGTGTGCGCCGCCGTGGTGGGGCAGGAAGGAGGAGGAGGTGGTGGTGGTGGTGGCTGAGGTGGTCACGGGAAGCATGGCGGGCGCCGAGGAAAGGGAGGAGGAGGCATGCTGGGCTGAGCTCTCCAGCTTCTGCACCTCTTCCTGCAGGGCACTCTGCCGAGCTTTGAGGTGGCTGATTTCCACCTGATCACAAACACACACACACACAGGACCATATTATACTGTGTCATATTATACTGTTTCATACAAGCCGAACAAACATGATTAACAGGTCTTCACAGCTATTTATTTTTGCTGAGCTCTGTATAGGGACAGGATACCTCTTTCTGTTGCAGACGGTGTCTATATTCTGAAGACAACTGTTTGTTCTGTAGCTCAGACGCTTCAAACTTCTCCTCCAGTTCTGCATGGCTCTTTCGAAGACGGTCATACTGTGGTGGGACACAACACACATGTGATGAGCAAGTACACACATCAGAGAGGCATCCTAACAATTTACAACAACAGTCAATAACCAGCTATTCATATTCAATGAAGTAAAGCATGAATGAGCAAAACTCCCTTAGCATACCTCAGACTTCTGTGCAGTGAAGGCAGTTTCCAGTTCCTCCAGCCTAGACTTAGACACCTGCAACTCTGTGGCAGCATCTGTCAGTGAAAAAAATAATAATGCTAAGTACTATAACATCATGTTAAGGCATTATCCCTGAAATGACCCTACCTTCTAATTACAGCATAGCAGACTGTGCAATGTGCATATCTAAGCAGCATGAAGGATAGTGAAGAAAATTGTCTGTTAAACTGATTTAAAAATACAGCTTAAGTATCTTCTCCTTTCAACTTTTGAATATAATGTTTATTTAGAGCATAAGGCCAAGGAAGGAGGTATGAGCAGATTCACATGGCACAAAATAGTCCAAATTTTCATCTTATTTACATCATGCATACATCAAGGATGTGACTGTTCCTTTAAACCGTGGCATGCCAGAGGAATCTGACAGTCTAAAATCAAGTTAGGGGCTTTATCAGCTTTGGAGAGATAGCAGTGCATGTGACACTACTCAACTGCTACTGGCTGCACATGACTGTCCAATGGCCTTTAAAAAAACAAAAAAAACAATGGTCTCTCATAGCACTCTCAGATTATTGTAGTTTCCAAGCTACATTTGAGTACTAAATATGTGGCCTACAGATTTGCCATTTCTCCAGACTGAGAATCATGAGTGTCAAGAGTTATCTGTAAGCTTATATCAACAGGTAAAAAGGGTCAGTCACTCAACACAAACACAGCGTGGTGGGACCCTATCCACTATACAGGCACCACTAGTGAGCTTTTTTTTTTTTTATTCATGTGTCTCGTCTTTGGCAGGTGACGCATGCGTTGTTATTATCGGAGATGTCTACATGCAGTGCTGGAATGAGATGATCAAAGTTCTCTGTCCGTGCTGTCGGTCGTAAGGTGTGTTTTACTTTTGACAGCGAAAGAGCCGACATGTTTACACAAAGTCAATCGATACAATACGGAGCAGCTTCATGTACATGTTTCACTGCTATTTGGCTAGCCCATGTAGGCTTAGACATGTCTGAAACTAAAGATGTAGTCTAACCAGAGAAACCACAAATCGTTAACGTTATCATATATCACACTTTCCCTGACTTAGTTCAGATAATGTCTCGACAGCGTTTAAATTATGTTAATCAAGCGCAACTAACAACTGTATTAATACAATTATTTTCCAGGGGAGTTCCCTGTGCGCTGCAACGTAAGATTTAATATTCCATATGGTAACGTTGGATAGAGGAAACGTTAGCTGACTTCTGACCTACAGCGTTCTCTAACCTGCTAACGTTAGCTCAATTTAACTCCAATTTAGGCATACTCACCTCCAACTTCCTCCGCCCCTTCTAGAAGTATGTCTTTGGTAAAATTTGATATTTGTCCCGTAAATGATGAAAGACTCCCTCCGACCTGGCCGAGTGACTGGCCAAGCCCCGAGCCTAATCCACCAAGCCAGGAAGACATGGCCACTCAGTCAAAACAATGACAGGGTGGGCAGGTTTGCTAACTAGGGGTAACGTTAGCTAATTTAGCTTGCTACTTAAAGCTAAGTGCACACTGGTCCCGTCCTAGGGGTTTTGACGTCCTTGGCACAGCAGAAACAGCCTATTTTCATCTGTACATATCTCAAGGGACACTGCCAATTCAGCTCCAGATCAGTCTCAGGTCAGATATTTTGGGCTTGGTCTCCACATCGAGAAAGCTTTAGGGGCACCGGTGGTAACTTGGCTTGCTAGCAATCGCTAGCTAAGTATTTTGCTCCGTGGACGGTTCCAGTTGTACCTTAGCACATTCGTTGTAAAATTCAAAGAAAGCCCACACAGCTGACTCAGTAGAATAAATTCGATTAGTCCTGAATATACCGTTTGGTCCTGTGGCATTGCGATGTTCCCTCCACAAGACAATTAAACTTTATTTAGGTTGGTTTGCACGTCGATAACTGCCACCTCGACTGCAGCCATCACAGCTGCGACGTGTACGTCAGAGTGTACGTGGAATGAAACATGGAATGATGGGAACGTGGTGGACCAACATTACATTACCCAGTATCAGAGAATGTCTAATAAGGAGAAGGGCTCTGCCAGTATGCATGACCGTTCAGATCCTGTAAGACAGGAAACTGTGGTTGTATCAAGCGTCTCTCTACATTTTTAACAGTCATAGGGCTGCAGCCTACTGTCTAAAGATGACAGAGATAATTTACACCTGGTTTTAAAATGCCTTTTCTTGGGCTATCACATTGTTAACTAAAATCTAAGAGGTTATAGTTTAACATGCTGGCAATAACATTTGCCTGCACATTTCTAGACCTAGATCCATAATTTTGTATGTATGGTGAATGGTGATATTATCTCATTCCAATATAGGGTGTCAATGTCCATATAACTTCACTGACCCCAACTCATCTCACTCCATATGTTTTTTTTTCCTCATCTCAGCAACTAATGTTAATGACCAAACACAGTCAATACGGAGCCCGGAGGTGTCATTGCAAGATATTTCTGTATTTTGAGAAAATGTGTGCTCATTTTAGTAAATTGTGCACTCATATTACTAAATTGTTCTCATTTTATTAGATTTTGTGCTCATTTTACTAGTGCGCTTACCTTTCTAAATTGTGGTCTCATTTAATAGATTGTGCGTTCAATTTAGTAATCGTGGACATTTTACTATATTTTGTGCACAATTTAGTAGCCTAAATTGTGCGCTCATTTTACAAAAAATTAAATTGAAGCACAAATTAGTAAAATGAGCACATTATTTAGTAAATCATGTGCACGATTTAGTAAATTGTTTTAACAATTAACAATTTTGTAAAATGTGTGCACAATCTAGAGACCACAATTTACTAAAATGAGTGCATAGTAAATCGTGTGCCCAATTTAGTAAAATGACCACACAATTTAGTGAATTGAGCGCATGTTTTCTGGATATACTCCAAAAAAATATCTTGCAATGACCCCTCCAGGGTTCCATACACTTATCACCTCAGTTTATTAAATCTGCAGTAGTCTGGGTACTACAAAGCCCCTACAGGCACATGTGCCCATGTCCTCACAAAGGTATCTCATACACATGCAAACGTTTTTGGTGCACACGTGACTGAAGTTCTGGTGCACACTTTCTGGAGGTTGTTTCTGGTGCTGTTTCTTCATCGAGTTGTCCCTCATAGTCAGTCTGAGGAGGTGGAACTAGCTGATTCCTAGTTTGGGATGCATTACAGCCTGTCCAGCAGATTTAGCTTACTGTTCTTCTAGCTTCTCCTACATCTTACCCCCAACCAGTTTTGCTCTCAGGGGTGTTGTATACGGTATGTTTACCCTGGAAATTCAGAGTTCTCGCGAGAGCACAATGGAATTGTCTCTGCGAGACACTCTGGCAATGAGCAATGATGCATGTTACTTTTACCCCTTGCATCCCGGGGAACCAATCAAATCAGCGTATCTGATATAGGCGGGCCGGAGGCGAGCTAAACTGATGATGACAGCGCTGCAACCAGGGGGTCAAGAGCATAGACAGTAAAAGAAATGGACGAACAGACTCCGTCGTTTTCAATGGGAGGGCACTGAGTCAAATAGAACGATTTTTCAGTTGGTCCCTCCAGTACTGCGCAGACTCACACTTAACTTCGTGACGTTAGCCATCAAACTGAATCTTGTAACTCATATGATAGATACACAGAAATTCTTCTCACACTTCCTTCGCCTTCAAAATGTATGTATTATTAATATCATCCTCACCAAGTCGTGTTAATGTTGAAGCTACCACACATGATCGATCATCTTCAAAAACAGTCATGCTAAAACAAAACAAAAAAGTTATAGCCTTGAAGCTAATCTTCTTTCCACTTTTCCGACCTACGGTCAATCCATCTAAAACCTCTGAAATGATTAGTGCCGTTTAAAAAAAAAATAGGTTTACTTTTTTATTATTATTAGGTTGCCTCTGTGTAATGCTTTACCTTACATACGGTCGTGTATGCTAGGTTTTGTTTATGAGTTACCGTCATAGACAGTAAGGTGGACTGAGCTTCTTATCCAAACAATACGGTTATCTCCCTACGGCGCGAAAGAGAGATTACGTCAAAGCTAGCTTCCCTCCAACCGAACAAGCTAACCATTCTTCTTACGGGTAACCAACGTTACGGACGAGGTAGTGGAGTCTGTTTTGCCTTTGTAGTGTTTATGTAGATTACACAGAAGCTACAATATCGGCACAGGATATATGTTATATGAAGTTATGGTATTTCAAAAAAATCATAGAATGAATGTACTTCTATGGGAGTTAGCAGAGAGGTGGTCCCTCCAGCCTACGTCGATTCTTCTACTTCCGGGAATTCGCCTGCCCCCTTGGTCAAGAGCGTGCAGATTAGCTTCGGCATGTTAGCATACGCCATTTTCAAATATGGCGCTGCATGGAGCATTTGGAACCAGCTCCATGCACGAAAATCCATGTTGGGCACGAGCTCTCATGCGCGTACATGTTGGTGGGCGGGTACCTATCCGGCGGCTACAGCCAAACGTTATTCAGTGCGTATTTCTTGAGGATCCTATGAGAAGACGTGCATATTATGGTTGTTTATCCATCATATGACAAATAAACAAATAAAGAAAATTGTATTGATCTTGTTTCGTTGTTGTTTGTCCCGAACAAACGTAGCCCAAACATGATTTAAGACAATAAATTACACAACAGCGGCATAAAGACCTTGTCTCGTTCACTCAAAAAAATGAAATCTCACTATTGTTCATCTTAATAAATCCTCTTTCGTAGGATTTACAGAACAAAATTAGGTTTCTAAGGTGAAATTGAGTTAGTTGTGTTATTTCAAATCAATAATGCGTTTTTGCTGATTAACTTAACATGTTTGCATTGGATCTACACAACTTTCTTGAACAAAACGCATTAGATTAGGAAATTTGTCCCTCTATAGTTGCCGTAGCATTATTTCACAATTTATGAGGACCATGGTGAGGACTCCGCCAGTGACGGTTGAGAAAGTGAAGCTCCGCCATTTTTTCCTTGCTTACTCACGGAACATTTTTGGATCCTGTAATTGCAAGGTATGTATTTGTTGCTGTTCATTGTGTTTTTGTTTTGAGTTTAGCGAGTTTGTCGTAACAACAACTTAAATAATCATTTTAGTAGATCTTATAGTGTACATGTGTTACTAAACTCGAGCAGCTAGCTTCTAATGTTAGCTACTAAATCTGTCATGGTGGCTGGCGAGTTAAGTCATCTCAGGCTAGAATTCTATCATGTTTCCCAGTTTAGTTTTACTCCCTACTGAAGATAGACAGGGGTGGTGCCTTGATGGGGTTATTTCATATAAACCACAATTGAATGTTCATAGAAGTGCCAAGGTCAAGACAACTTCATGTATTTAACTGGTAAGATAAGATAGCAGCTATCGTTAGCCCCATACAAACCCTGCCTGGGTTTATGTGAATACTAATTGTTGGATCAGTATCGGAAAAGTTTAATGTTTAAACGTAACTGTTAGGTGCACCCCACTCTGTTTGACCAAATTATCCTTGTGTGTCATGAACAATTATGCAGGCTCTAAAGTCCATCAAGAAACATTTTAATCATTTTAATGTTCGTGTAGCAAACTCTGCCATCTTGCTTAGTCTCTCTGTAGCTGCTAACATTAGCCACGTGTAGCTGCAAGTACAGCAGTTGCAGGAACATCAGACTTGTCATTATTTTTGTTATCATAGGCTACTTGGCTCTCATCCGGCTTATATATCAGTTAAAGAAAGCAAATGGCAGTTTCTTGCATGGGAACTTGTCAATTTTAAGCACACACATTTGTTCTCAACCACTATATTCGGGAGGTAAATAATTTCACATTTGTCATGCTAGAAGCTGCCTACTCTTCAATGTTTGAATGATTTGTTAATCACAAACAAGTAACTAATTAAATCACAAACAAGCCAATCTAATTAAAGGTTATCTTCCTAGTTCAATTTTATTAAAATTCTCAATTGATTCTGTGATCTAATATTATTATAGTTTTACACATTTTAGTGTAAATTTGTTGAGTTTGATATAGCTGCTACTTTCTCTTTCTCCCCACAGGCCTTTATGTGGCAGTGCAAAGAGCGCAAGACCGGAGTGTCATCAAGGTCTCATTTATTGAAGTATTACAGGTTAGCTCATGGTCACTTTGGTCACAGACACCCATGCCATATGCTAATTGTAATTCTTTCTGTATTTCCAAATGCTGGGTTGTATTGTTACTTGTTCTTCCTATCTCCTCTCCCCTCATAACGTTGTCAGAATGTCAGAACTCGACATCAACTGCTCCAGGCTGTCTGCTGTGTGTGCATAGGAAGGGAGGAGATCATGGCTGCCATTGACCAGGTTAGTGAGAAGTTGTTTTGTGCCTCCCACTTTGAAAACCTGTGATCCAATATTAAGCCATGAGCTACCGGACCTTACCATGCAACTGCTAACTTTTTTTGAAAGGTCTTACCTTGCTGACATGAATTTGAAAGTTAACATTGACATAGGGGTGTACTGCCTGTTTCAACCCCATGAATAGATTTACATTGAAGATCAGTGCGTTCCAAAAATCTCTCTTAACATTTAACATTGGGGGTTGCATGGTAAGGCATGTTAAACATTAAGATACTTAATTTGTAAATGTAAGTTGTATGTTCATTTCCCTATTTTGCAGAATCATACCATTGGCTTGTTGAGAACTTGCAACCTGAAAGCACTTGTGTACGAAGGCTCGGAGAAACTCATAAAGGAATACCTGGTAAGTGTAAATTAATATCAAAAAAACAGTAAAGCATTACAGCAGCGAGAGTAGGAGTGGTACGTCTAGTGGCAAGATGGGTATGAATGAATATGGCTTCTTATATTATTTTAGTACCCATGGACATTTCCTTGTTCATGTTTCGGTGCTTGTAATGTTTTGTTAAGTCTGTCTATATGCATATTAAAGCAGAATGCATGTTACAGCAGAACAAGTCACCATTGGTCTGTTTGTCACTGACCATGCATACACCCTTTACAGACAAAGCTTCCTAGTCTGTGTTGGTAAAATGTCACCCAAAGTTTTAATCTTTGGTTAACTAGCTTTTGAGTTAAAAGAAATCATAGACGTTAGAGGGATTTGGGAGAGCAGAGAGTCTAAAGCAATGGTTCGGAGTGAATTTCACCCTAGGGTCATTTGCACGATGACCACGAGCCAAACACACCCCCAGAAGCTTTTTTCCCTTGGTCGAACATTGGTCAAGTTCGCACTATCAGTCTATGTTTCAGCCCAATGGCTTAGCATTAGCACTTTTGAAACCAGAAGTGTATCTCGTAAATTACCCCACTAAAATGTCCGGAATATTACCAAACTTCTACAGTAGTACAAAAAGGGTCTGTAAACAACACCTACTGCAACGATACGTCGACGTCACTTTGTGATTTGGGAAAAGCCCGTAGAAAGTCCTGGCAGAAAGCGATGCATAAGTTTTATAAATGCTTGTATTTTCAGGTCAACACTTATTGACCTGAAAATACAATTTCATATATCATCCAGTTATCAATATATGACTATGGAGTGTTGAATTCACTAGCTTTTCCTTTACACGTGTGAATTTCGCAAAGCACTTTTACGGGCTTTTCACAAATCACAGAAGTGATGTTGACGTAGCGGTAGCAGCAGAAGCTTTCAGGCAAGTGTTATTTAAATAAACTCCTGGTGTAGGCTACTTACAAACTTTCGACCAAAGGGAAAAAAGCTACTGGGGGGGGGGGGGGGGGGGGTTGGCACTCGCAATGATCATGCAAATGACCCAAGGGTGAAATTCACTCAGAACCATTGCTTTAATTTAAAGGAGATGGGAGATGTGAGGTTAATCCACTGAATTCAAACATATCTAAAGACATATACTTTTGTTTGAAAAGTCATCAATTAAATGTATTTTTTTTGGTCTGTGGTAAAGGATGCTGACTGATGCCCAGAGCCAGATGGAGAAAACCACCATCGGGATCTTTGCAATCAAACATGAGGGTGCCAATGCCTCCACTAGAAGATATAGTTGAATCACTAACAATGTAACTGTTCATTGCATTTCTATTTTACTAAAAAATGTCCCTGATGGTTTGATGAGAATGGAGCTAAATAAATGCAAATTTGTTTTGAAGACCGTGTGTCTGTTTGCTATTTGAACACATTTGTTCAATTTTATTTAGAAATGTTATGCAGAACAAATTCAACTTGTTTACTTTGGATTTACTTAAGAACTTTGTTTTTTGGATGAGTTTACTTAAGAAAGTTTTGTCAAGTGTGGTTCCACGTAACTGTATCACTTAAACTTAAATTAATATGGATGTGTGCTAGATATCTTTTTAACTTAAATTAATTGAACCTAACAATGTGACTTTGATTGAACAGGACAGTATTAAGTTGAGTCAATGTAAGAATGCTGAATTAATTGAACATAACAGCATTAAGTTGGTTGAACACAGCCATATTAAGTTGGTTCAATGTAAGAATACTAAATAAAAATGAAGGAATTCAATTACTTACCATCTACTTTATTCACTCTTGTTCAGTTAATGTTATTTATTTGAGTCAATTGAAAAGAATATAGTATCTTTAGAGTTATTTAATACAGTTTCGTGGAACCACTTGACAAAACATTTTTAATTAAATCCAACAAGATATTTTTTTGAGTGTTACACCATGGGTCTCCAACACGTTGCTCTCAACCTATAGCCGCCCCCTTTGGAGCTTGCCAGAGGCTGAATCACTAGGCTACTACATTTAAACACAATTTTGCCGCGAGGCATTCCAGCCTACGAATTTAATAAAAAGTAAACCATGCATAATTAAAAAAAACTCAATTTAGGCTACTTCGCTATGCAATAAGGATTCCATTAGAGCACAGTGCACGTTCAATGAATGAAAAAGGCCTTGTCTCGCAATAAACAGCTGGAAATTCCAACACTTTTTCAACTACACGAAACTTTACAGTGATCGATCATCAAATACCCTCTAGATTTAAATGCCCATCAGCCTCAACATTTAACTATATAATACAAGTCAAAAAGTAAATTAAATCCCATACCAAAACCGAAAATCGTCTGCGTTTGATAGCTGGTATGCCGCTCCAAACAAAACGCATGTCTCACAATAACGTACAATGTAAGAAATAAAGGTCTGCCTCGAATAAGCATACCTCAAATAAATACCTGTGCTTTGCAGCCTAAGTAAATAGCAGACCCTGGACATAATTTAGGATTTACGGAAATGCAATCATACGATGTTGGACGCCTGGCGATGCTCTGGCCGTCTACTGTGCCTCTGACACCGCTGCCTCATTTGGATGGTAACTCCACAGGTGAGCGCGAAGATTGGACGTCGTGGATGCGTAAGTAAACTGTTCTTTGCTGAGTCCGCAGACAACATTCTCTTTAACCGTTACTTTACCATCTGCGGTGTACAACTCAAAGTAAAGACACCACATTTTAGATGAGTTGGGATTGTCCGCTCAGGCTGACCGTTCTGTGCGTTATCTTCAATACCAGTGGTCACCAAACTACGGCCCGCGGGCCGGATACGGCCCGCCACCTCATTTTGGGTGGCCCCCCAAAACATGTCTGTGGTATGTAGCATCCGGCCCGCACGGGAGTACGACATCGTCAAACTATAACCTCCGCAATTTCCCCCATTCATTCTCTATGGCGAGTCTTAACAGTACACATGTAATACTCTTTTTGTCCACTGGTGGTTGTTTTGGCGCTGTTTCCCGTTTGCCATCGAAAACGGAATGAAATGTACAGGCCTACCTGCAAACAATGTAAGAGGCCTATGCTGACTAACCTGACCCTAGCCAGATGAATTTCGCTCCGCCTAGCTCCACTCATCCATCTGGAACCGATCCATTGAAATGTTGCTTCAGAAGGCTGGACCTAATCAAAAAATGCTTGCATATGATTGAATAAGCCACTTGTCCGTCATCTATTGACGTGCTACTTCAACCACTCTCATCGAAGCCAACCCGTGACGCTGATAACAGTCTCACAGTCGCTTCTACGCTATGTCACATCTATGAAACTCCCGCCCTGCGTCCTGATTCGCTAAACCATAAAGTTGGTTGGAGAAATCACTCTCAATGGAAGAGGTTCCAGATGGATGTGAGTGAAGCTAGGCGGAGCTAAGCGGAACGACATTCATCTGGCTAGGGCCAGGTTATATGCTGACTGCATCAGTGCTCAAAGTATAGACCTCTGAAGTTCGCCTACAAAAAAGATCCAAAACGGCCATCTTTGCCCATATAAGGAGACCCGGTTGTTAATTGAAGCTAACTACCTATTGCAAATTGCATTGCAAGTTAGCTCTGGGGTAGCAAAAATCTAAGTGTGCCGCCTTCACTTACCGGAGATCACAGTATCTACTCGAAGGCAGAGGACAAAAGAGTGTTCAGGAAAACGTCTGCATTTTAGACTTTTTCATCCCCACGAGACTTTAACAGGTGCGATTATTTAAAATCCCCATGTTATTTTCCCATAGGAAAAATCGCCAGATACCGGATGTCAAAGATGGCAGCTTTTTTGTAGGCGAACTTCAGAGGTCTATTCTAAAAGTTTATCCATTAATTGTTAATAACTAACTAACGTCTATTCAAGTCATATTTCTGGAACTTTCTGGGATAATTATTTCTATTTTTCGTTCAAATGTTCATACAAAGAGTTCACAAAGTTCTCATAAGGTGAGTGAAAGTTAGAATGGTGGTAATTTCCGACCACTTCAGCACTTCCTAAAATTCTCAGAGTTTGAGAACTTTAAATTATTTGTAGGATATTCACAACATTTGCTGTGTTCAAAGACACAGAGTTCAGAGTTCACACATTTAATAAAATATACTTTTGGGACTCCCTGCTAATACTTTTGGGAATGCAAAAGTATTTTTATTAGTAGGCCTATTATTTAATTTGAGCTACATTTTACACTGATATGGCAATGATGGCAATATAAACACAGCTAACAATGGTATTAAATTGCAATAGCCTATGATTAAATGTAATGGAATATTCAACTAAGGTAGACTGCTGTTCACAGCACTGAGCTATTTATGGTTACTGATATACTCCGAGTTTCTGGCCCTCTCTTAGAGCCAGGCATACTGAGCTGGCCCTCGGAAGAAAAAGTTTGGGGACCACTGTTCAATACTATCTTCAATAATATTGAATATCTTCAATATAATTTTCAAAACAGGGTGGCTATTGAGGGCTCTGGCTTCAGTCATTATTGTGGCTACTAGCTATTATTGGCTTGATTTGGTCATGGGCCAACGCTAGAATACGTTTAGAGCACCCGCTATGAGATGGCAAACAATAAAATAAAAAACAAACTTTTTACAAACTGTAAAAATGCGCTACACTTGGCACTAAAAACCGAAGTTTATTTATAGTTCGACTACGGATATTTCACGTCAAGTTCGAATGCATATTTGCAGCAGGACAGCAAGCAGACCGCTCTTAGTTAGAGCCGCTGTGTTATCCAATGAAATTAAGTTGCGCTTCAGGGCGACTCCACTCGGACTCCATGCGCGTTCCCGAGCAACTTTTTCTTCTTCTTGTTACGTGGCAAGCAAAGTATGTGCATTATCGCCACCCTCTTACTGGAGGACAACTCTCTTTTTACAGAATATCCAATAAAAATCGACGTGGTTCATGCGTCATTTCCAGCTTTAGAACTTGGCGCATGGTCAGAGCCGACTGGCGCTGGATCTGAGCCCCAGTGTTCAATATGGCGTTGACTATGAATTGGCCGGATTTACTAGCCTAGCCTCCACCATTCATTTGTATGGAGGGCGGGACTTAGTCACTCTCTCCAGTTATATATAATACCTCCATGGCTGCAACGTTGGAGGTCAGTAAACATTGGTCGTATAGTGTTATCCAATTGCGTCGAAGTTCGGAATCATTCAGAGTAAACATTGGTCTAGTGTTATCCAATTGCGTGCAGTGAGATTTTCAAATGCATGCTTGGTGCTGCCCCTCAAGTTGGGCCATTACATTGTTCGTGGCCATACCCTTAATCTTTCTAGATCTGGATTTTCCAGGCTAGTATTGACCATTGGCATATTTGCTGTGTAACTCTTTACTGAGATGTAGTTGGAGGGGGAGATTGTCTGAAATCCTGAGAAGTCAGGAGTAAGGGAATTGACAAGAGTAGCCTATTGCTTGATTGTTTGACTGCATAATGAGGCATGGTGCCAAGCTCTCCATGGTGCAGCCATGTGAGCCAACATCTGAACCCATCAGACTTCAGGCGGCTGTTTGATGTGAGAACCTATATTATTATGATTGAAAACAAGAAAAGTAAACATTTCCACACGATTGCTGATTCATAACCTGGCTGACACCTTAGTTTGATTTGATTTTGAAATCATTATTTATGGAAGATAACACACATTTCCACAATAAAAGGCTGCCTCTACTCACCTTGATGTTTGTGTGTTTCTTTTGAACTGAGGCATTTATTTCCAAGCACTTTTCAGCAAAGAAATACCCTCAAGTTTGGCCCCGATCTCCCTGATGCAGATCAAATAATTAGCCAAGTCTGGTAGAGCATTGTGAAACTTTTTCCTGCAAGGTGCTGCTCAAGGAGGAAAAGTCCTGCAGTTTGGTCCAGGTCATCTTAATATCCTTCTGATGCTGAAGAACCTTACTGGAGAAGTCCTCATTCCCAAGACTACAGAGCTTCCTTCTGTAATTGACACATCTTCTACCAGAACTGATCCTTTTGCACCTGGTGCTTATCAACTATTATAGCCTACTGAATGTCCTATTCCCATTTTTAAAATCAAGAATGGCAGCAGAAAACTCCTTTTATGGATGAAATGTAGCACAGTGGTCCTGTACCACAAATGACCTTACCCATCCTCACAGCCAGTGGGTAAACATTCCACAAGTTATTGTGTAGCCTGTCCCCTATTTGAGCTTTGAGCTGTTGTGCTGGCATCCCTGCCGCTGCAGCCTGAGTAAAGGGGAGCTGCGGTCCTTAACCCCCCTTCTTTTTCTATCTTTTTGAGTTAGAACAAGGTTGACAAATTGCAAATTCAATGTGGACACTGCAGACATGTAATCAAAGTAAAATCATATCTAGATACAGTCTGGATACAAGACACATTTTAATGCCAGGTGTAAAGGACCTCAGAATTGCAGATATGAATGCCCTCATCCATTCATCTATCAGTAATCATTTGAACGTAGATCTGTTATGTTTATTAAAAGAAACTTAATTTACAGAGTGAAGAAATACAATCTAATAGTTGATTCAAGATATGGGGTACAAAAAATAAATCATGATTAAAATGAAGTGTAAAGATTAAGAGGGGAAGATGAAATCAAAGAGTCCTGAAAAATGTAAGCATTCAATTCCCAATTCCAGGCATCATTTACTTGTTGTGGAAATGACATGCTGCTGTTAGTGTTTCACACCGGAACAAAGGGCAATCCGATGACCAGGTTTCCAGTAGCATGTTTGTGCAAATTGCGGTTAACAGCTTGAAAACAGCTTCTTGAGCCTTAGTTCAGCAGCAACCCAGTTCTTAAAGATATATTTAAATATATATATTTTCTTTTTTTTTCTGTAACTTTTCAACAACGCACGCACGCACGCAAAACAGTTCAGTGTCCTCCACCTATCTCCCATCTGGATGGCCATGGTGCATCTCTGGTGTGTATGTCAACAGGACAACCATGACCCAGAGATGCAGAAGTGCCTGAAAACATTCAAATGTAAACATTATTCACTTTCATAAAGCTAAGGGTAAAAAGCACAAGCCATCACAATTTTTTTTTTACAATATTCCTTAACAACCTACTCAATAGCACTCAATGGCAAAAAGTTGGCATGTTCCTTTAAGGCATTGTTTCTCAAAGTGGGGTCCGCAAGCTATGCCAAGTGGTCCGCGAGCAGACGTGGTAAAATATAATATAGATGAGTTGTTTGCAATATTGAACCAACTTGTATGGAAATCCAAAAAGTTCTGCAACACTGTCTATGTAAGATATGCCAGTTTAAATCATATCATTCCTCTGACGCAATAAGCAAAGTGCAAAGACAATAAGCAAGGTGGTTCAGTGAGTAGGCCTATTGTGTAGACTAATATACCGTTGAAGTAGGTCTAATCTTTTTTAGGTGGTCCGTGCGTTTCTTTTTTATTGGTTAAGTGGTCCTTCATCTGAAAAAGTTTGAGAAACACTGCTTTAAGGAGATCTTTTGAAATGGAGTTTCAGACAGAAGAAGGTTAAGCAAGTTACTCACCATATAAAGTATCACAAAGACTCTGGCCATGGGGTACCGCCTCAAAAAGATTCCTAACCGAATGCTGAAAGAAAATGAGCAAAATTGGGCCTTCAAAATGAATTTAAAAAAGTTGTATGAACTACTACTTTAGGCACTGCACTGCTCCTGACATCCTCATTTCTGATTCCTTGTAAATGGCAAGTGGGCACTAGCTAATAATAAACTTTATGGTGAATCTTTACAATATGTTCTACCGTCTTAGATCTGTCCTAGAGGTACATATTAAGTATACTTATATATATGGTTCACTGTTATTATTGTAAAATTAGTCAAGTAGTACATTTTTTAAAAGAACTAACCTGAAGCGATCAATGGTGCTGGCTGCATTGCGTACTTTGCCATAGACACCAGCTCCTGAGTTGTCATGGTCAGTAAACAGAACAGGTGTGTTCCTCTGCCGCGTACCTTAAAAGGTAAATGCAAAACAAAACGTTATTAAGGTAACACATCTGAATCATCAAAAAAACTACAGAAAAATCGTGTCATGTTTCACAAGACTACATCTCCCCCCATCATCCCCCATTCTCACCAGGTCCTTCCAAGCCACTCATGTTGATGGCAGAGCCTCCGCTCTGGCCGCCCTGCACACTCTTCAGCTGCTGCTCCAGCCGCTCCAGCTGGAAGACCAGCGAGCTCTTCTCCGTGCCCAGGGCCTCCAGCATGGTCTGCTTCTGGATCAGCGTCTCCGTCAGCTGGTGCAGCCGACTCTCCAGCTCTGTCTGGCTGCTGCTGCTCAGCGCTTTATTGGTCAGCTGATAGGACAGGAGCCATACACGATGGGAATGATCACTGTGTTACTATTACAGGCCATGTTGGAATTGAGGTTTAAGGACAATATTCTGAAGTGGAAAGTCAGATGTCTATGGGTTATGTGTTTTGAGTTATGTAATGCCAAAGTATGTCTTAGTGGACCTACTTGATTCCTGAGTTTCTGGATTTCCTCCTCACGGTCTTTAATTCGACTCTGAAGGGTACTTTTAGCACGATGATGCTCCTCTTCCATGTACTGTATCTCCTGCGGCCCATCAACAACCATGCCCACAAATAAACACATACGTATGAGTATCCATTCCACACTGCACCATGCTTCTCTCCAAAAGTGAAATGTAACTTTGCATCTGTCTGTAGGAAACTAACATGTGTGAACATAGTTTTATCAGCTGGATGCCTGACCTGTTTGTAGCGCTCCACCTCCGCCTCCTGCTCCTGTCTGGCGCGGCTCTGCTGGGCTTGTTGGTCTTGCAGCTCCTGCTGCTGCTCCCGCCAAGTCTCTGCTTCTGTCAGCGCTGCCGCCTCCAGGTCCTGACAGGCACACAGGAAACACACAGCGGCGTCAATCCTATCTGTATATTTGTCTCACTATGTGGGATGTAATAGCAGAGATGGGAGTGCATCCTCACCTGGATCTCAGCCCTGAGTGTGTGCACCTGGCCCTGCAGCTTCTGCATCTCCTCCCGCTGAAGATCCTTCTCGTGCCTGAGGTCCTCCAGCTCCAGCGCCAATGACCCCGCTGACCCGCCGTCCAGCGAGTCCAGTCCAGAGCCCTCCTTCAGACTGCTGATTAGCTTCTCTTTGGACTGACACACACACACACACACACACACACACACACACACACAGAGGGAAGTTTGAAGTTAATATTTACTTTATCAGATTTCATCGCAGGTGTGCATAGGTATCCCAGGTAAAACATGTAATGGTGCAACAATAGTTTCCCAACACACAATAGCCTTTTTCCTCATCATGGTTAATGTGTAAGAAAATACTCTTTAGCTATGTGTCTAACCTGCAGGATACGTGAGGCTTTATGTTTGTAGTCCTGCAGCTCCTGTTTGGCGTTCTCGGCAGCTGTACGGGCACTCTTGGCCTGCTGCTGCTGCTCTTCAGCACGGTGCCTCTCCTCTGCCAACCGACGCTCCATGCCCGTTAGGGCCTCCGCCAGGCCTTGCTTCTCATTTTCCGCCCGCGAGAGACGGGCTGCAAACTCACTCTGTAGAAATCACAAACATTCAAGTCAAACGCCAGGACATAGATGATTCAGGAGGACAGGAGAAAGAGAGGCACGTTTGTTTAAGCTCACCTGCATCTGGCGGTAGCTGTCCTGTTCCCTCTTGACTGCTGCCTCAGCTTCCCGCACTCTGTCCTGGAGGGTATGAATTGCCTGAGAGTTCATGTTGTTGCCTTCTGAATGGTCCTGCAGGATCCTGAATATATAATCAAAAGCAACCCATTTAATCAGCTAAAAATGACATCAACTCAAAATATGGACAGTGGGTTCTCCACAGCTAACAAATCCATGCTTCACATGAACACTTTACACAATTTATCCCACTTTGTAAATGTTGCCAAGGACAATTCTGGATATATGAAATTGCCATAATAAACTAGGCGTTTAATGTCAATGATCTTTAATCACTACTATGGGCTATTGTTGCAAACTGATGTGAAATGGCATGTGGGCCCTGGGACACTTAGTCAATATCATATCTGATTCTATATCTGGACACAAACCTGGAGTTCTCATTCTGGGCTTCTTCTAAAGCGGAGTTGCGGACCTTAAGGAGCTGATCTGCCTCATCCAGCCGCACCTTCAAAACAGCCAGCTGCCCATCCTTGGCCGAGAGAGCCTCTGTGAGGTCATCAACCTGTGACCTTAACTCACGGATGGCACGATCGGTCCTGGACTGGTCTGAGTTCCATTTCTCTGTGCGTGCTCGAGCTAGATTCAGCTCTATGGGCAACAACAGAGATAAAAGACAACATGTGATAAACATGTGATGACCATTTCATATGATATGACTATTTCAAATGGCAGAGAAGTGTTGAATAGCACTATGATTGTATTTACCCTCCTGAGTGTCTTTGGCCCTCTGGATGACCGATGCCATCTCTTGGTTGAGGGAGGCCACCTCGCTGCGCAGCAGCTGGTTCTCCAGCCGTAGGTTGGACAACACTTGGCTCTGGGATTCCTCCACAGGGGCTGTTGAAGGCTCTTGGGGGGCAGGGTCCTGAGCCACAGCCAGCCCAGAGTCTGAGCTCTCTGGGGTATCTAATGGTAAGAGTGGTAGATTGTTTTGAAATAAACTCATGTTTGTTTTGAATGAACATCCTTTTTTCAAGCATTCTATTCCTGCAGTTCTAGAATACTCCTCTGATGGAATGTAGAATAAACACGTTGTACCAAAGATTCTAGAGTATTCCGCTATAACAAGGAAGCTACACCAGATGCGTAACTGAAGCACCCGGTGTAGCTTCCCTGTAAGATCTTTGCTTTGTACTAAGAAAGTAAATGAACCCAAAGGGTGTCAATGACCGTTTAACATCATCTAGTTTGTGTACATACTGGATTCCATAGTAATAATAGTCAACACGGACCACAAAACTAGGATGCTGTAAACATGACAGAAAACTGTTCATGTCCCCATTCTTCTCTTTTCCAAGTCTATGAGAAGTGACAAGAAAAAGAATAGTGCAGGCCACTTATTTGGATAATGACAGCCTTTGCTTTTAGGACTAATAAACAATAGAAGTGAAACCGATGTCAGACCACTCCAGAAAAACAGAAAACATACTACAGACACATGTATTATTATAACCTCAATGCAAAATAAGAGTTTTGTAAAAGAGGGTTATGATGAATCTTGGGCAATGGTATTCCATGATGAGTGGTGTCCAGTCCACTCAAAACATGCTCACCTTGGTTGTGATCTTTGACGGACCCATCCTCAGTCTTAACACTGTGGACACTGGCAGACAGCGAGCTAATACTAGATGTTCGAGACAGGCCTCTGGTGGAGGGGGGAGTGGAAGGGGCAGATGGTACTGCCAGTGGGGCAGCGGTGGCTGGTTCCACCTCCTCAGCAGGACCTGCCACTCGAGGGAGCTCTCGCCTCACATCCCGCCTCTCGCCCTGCGGTGGGTCAGAACTATTCAAAAACATGAAGAGGAGGTCGTCATCCACATCCTCAGTCTTCTTGGGCCGGACGAAGCCAGAGGTGGCCTTGGTGGAGCTGGCACAGGCTGAACCCAAAGGTGTGACAGTGGACACATTGGCAGTGCCTGCCAACAGCGTGGCTTTGGATTTTTTGATGTTGTCCGCAGCTGCAGAGATGAAGTCATGTCCTTTATCTTGAGAGGAGCTCTGGTATTGGTGCGGAGTGTCTGATTCTACTGTGCTGAAGCCAGCATTACTGTATTGAGATGCTTCTGCTTCGTTGTATGAGGAAGGGAAGGAGGACTTGCGACTTTGGTGCTTAGTCAATGCAGTGGCTGCCCCTTGATCGACCTTGTTCAAAAGTTCCTCAGCCTTTCCTGCTAGATCGGCAAACCAAGACATACTGCCCCCCTGATAAAATAAATATGTAATGACAATTTCGCGTGTTAGTCACTGAATAGTCACACCGCCATTGACACGAAGCATCACTGTCATGCAACACACATATTTCGAGCACAGTAATGAAAGAGATGGGTTGACAGTTTTACAACGATTAGCCTACTTCCACCCACTACAATGAATGGTTACCAGTGCTATGGTTGGCTAGCTGTTTTTGACTCACGATACCCGCCAATGAAACATGAGTCGTGAGATTGAAGTAGGACACACACTACCAAAAATGCCTGGATATGTTTCGGGATACGGTTAACGTTATATGCGTTAAGAAACAGCAACGCACTAGCTTACGTTTTCCTTCAAAGAACATAGACATTTAACTGGTTAGCACAGCTAGCAAAAGAGTGTTATGCACATGCCACACAATTTTGAACTGTTAAGCAAAACTCTTATGGTTGATTATTGAGCAAATCAGTAAGCGCTTTCCAAAGAATATCGAAAAATGTTTAACAGCGCGAAACCTCAAAACATTTCTTTCAAATCATGCCCTTACAGCTTGTCTATGTGTTAGCCTTGACGAGCTTTCATGAAACAATCATGCTAACGTTACTATACCTTTGCCGATTATCTGTTGTGAGAAATAGCAGAAACGAGGCTAATACATTCTAAAACTCAATCCAGATTAATGCCATTATTTTGGTTAATTGATATACCGTTAAGGCAAAAAAACGTAAGTTCGAGTATCATACCCTCGGTATTTATCAGACCTCTACGTCCCAAATCCTGCTTGCTTGACGTGGACCAGGAACTTCAGGAAGGACCCAAAACAAAGTGCCCGTCATATTGCCTGTTTTTTTTCTCCGTCTTGCACTGACTGCAATTGCCACTCGCACAATAATCATAGCAAGTTATGGCAAACTGATAGAACTGAAGAAAACTGATATTTTATAAAAACTGATAACTTGTATTACTTTCTTCAAGTCCCTACACACTGTAGTCTCAGTACCGGTATGTACTTACATCCTACGTCTATACGTTGTATGACCACAGAGGGGGAGTAAGACAAAGACCACCATGTACGAAACAGTGCCTCTTTATTTTGCTGCACTCACTCCAAATCGCATATTTACATGGCATGCCACATCAATACAAGACTTAAGGACACAATCCATAACACTTAAAACCCGCCCTGTGTGAGAAAGAAATGAGGGCATGAAAATGGAGACACAGGATTATCTTTTTTTTGAAGGAAAAAAAAAAAGGAAACACTTCAGTACCCGGAGAAAGTTTTATTGGTGGAGTTTTTTTCCGATGGAAAACAGAGACATAGTCCCATATTCTTGTTTTCAGTTTCCCTTCCCAAATGTAACCGTATGTTGAAAAAAAATATATACGGAGGATAAATTACAAAAAGAACATTCATTCCAGGTCAGGTGTTTTGGGTGTCAAAGAAGAGCCAAAGTCTTATGAGCATGTCCTTCTTCTAAAATGAATGCACAAGCACAGAGCCCCTCGCAAAAGTGGACAGGATATAAAAAGATATGAACCTATGAGAATGCCAATGAGGGAAAAATAATTAATATATTTCATATATATACGCTTCAAAAAAAAAAAGAAATAACTACGGAAAACACAATTCCGAGTACGACTCTGCACAACGCAAATAACCAGTGGACAGCCTTTCCCCCTAGAGTAATCCCATGAATTTTTTTCATTTAATATAACCTCTCACTTTTTGGGCTGAACAATTGCTTGCTCGCAGTCACACACTCTGAAAACTGATTTCATGTACATCCACACTCAAATACAGCCCCAATACTTTGAACCATTTCTCTAATGAAATGCTCTCATATTCTTTTTGCTCTTTCTCGCTCTCACACTCACACTCACACACACACCCACACCTATTTAGGTTTCTCACACACACAGTTTCTGACACATATGTCCACACATACTCTTAATTTCAATCATACATACCATTCATTTGCATGTATGCAGGCCACACACACACGTTTAAGTTTCTCTCACATACGTCCAAACATACTCTTAATTTCAATCATAAACCATTCATTTATATGTATGCAGGCCACTCACACACACACACCCACACCTATTTAGGTTTCTCTCACACACACACACACACACACACACACACACACACACACACACACACACACACACACACACACACACACACACACACACACACACACACACACACACACACACACACACACACACACACACACACACACACACGTTTAAGTTTCTGACAAATATGTCCACACATACTCTTAATTTCAATCATACATACCATTCATTTGCATGTATGCAGGCCACACACACACGTTTAAGTTTCTCTCACATACGTCCAAACATACTCTTAATTTCAATCATAAACCATTCATTTATATGTATGCAGGCCACTCACACACACACACCCACACCTATTTAGGTTTCTCTCACACACACACACACACACACACACACACACACACACACACACACACACACACACACACACACACACACACACACACACACACACACACACACACACACACACACACACACACACACACACGTTTAAGTTTCTGACAAATATGTCCACACATACTCTTAATTTTAATCATACATACCATTCATTTGCATGTATGCAGGCCACACACACACGTTTAAGTTTCTCTCACATACGTCCAAACATGCTCTTAATTTCAATCATAAACCATTCATTTATATGTATGCAGGCCACACACACACACACACACACACCCACACCTATTTAGGTTTCTCTCACACACACCTTTTTTTTTAGGTTTCTCTCACATCCACACATACTCTTAATTTCAATCATACAAACCATCCATTTGTATGTATGCAGGCCACACACACACACATACACACACACTCACAGAAGGGTATCCTTCGCCCTAGTGCCCCACCTCCTATGGCTAACACATGCAGGGTGAATGAGGAAGCTCGAAGGTCCTTCAGATGAGTCCCCGCCTCTTCTTATAGTCCTCCAGGTTGAGTGAGCGTCGCGGGGCTCCATCCTTCACTGGCAGAGAGTTGGAGCTCACCGACAAAGACTTGGTCTCTGAGCGACAGGAAGAAGGCATGAGTTAAAAACTATCCATGACATCAGTCTAGCATCATCTCGATAAGTGTCCAAGACCGACATCAAGCCTCACCTGCAGTGGGGACCTGAAGGTCAATCTTCACGTCAAAGTCATGAACTTTGAAGAGGTCTTCTGAGAGGTCGCTTGTTGTCTTGGTGACGTCTTTGTCTTTCTGGCTTCCGTGTCCCTGCACGTACCAGCACAACTAATTAAGTCACCAAGTAAGGTTGACCAATGGCAATAAAGGAAGGAGTGTCAATTGAAGTCACGGTTTACCTGTATGTGACTGTCTAGGGCGTTCTCCTGGGCTGCTGAACCGGAACCATATTTCTGGTTCAGATGGGCGATGATAGCGGCGTGAACTGTGGGGTCTCTGGCCTGTCAACCAGTTAAAATGTCATTAGATTTTAAAAGTACAATTAGAGCAGCTCCGACACAACAACTGTATGGTTAAAAAAAAACTCCGCCAAGATTCTCCTTGCAGGGACAGAAGATGATATTGATGGAGGACCAGAAGACAAGAGGACCTTCATCTATACATATTCTTAACGTTTTGGAGTCTCTCCGGCAAAAGAAAGCTGTTGCTTGCACACTCACGTTGGACACCATGGTGGGCTGGCACTGCCTCCTTGTGAAAGGGTCCATCTGCTGGTCCTTAGAATTCTGGCCTTCAGCCTGAAAGACAGGACCACATTCTGAGTTAGCACAACAATTATTGAGAACATTTGGAGGGAAGCATTGGGCAATTTTCATTCTGCATGGTGGGTACCCCACTGAAACCAGCTTTGGGAAACTACGCCTGTTCTCCATCAGAGACACGATTCATCATACACCTCTGAGGGTGCATAATCTTTTGATTATGGATTTACAAAGGGCTTCCCATAAATCGATCTCCTAAAATAAGAAAATATTTCTGTGTAGCATACCTAGTTGCCCAAAAGTATAAAATCTATACTCACCACTAGAGCCTTTTCAGACTCCACGATGTTCCAACTCCGATTCCTCTGGTTAATATAGCTGTGACAATAGAGGAGCAGACGAGACAGAAATCCACAGAGTTAGAAGAAGTGCTAGAGAAGTGAAAGACAATGCTACGCTGGTACTGTGAGCATGCTCAATCGGTGTATTAACTGACTGGTTAGGCATTTACCTGATGGCAGAGATGTTCTTAGTCCTCTGCCTGTCGAGGGCCTCGGCCCTCTCCTCCAGCTCGTTCAGCTGGTCTGTGATCTGTTTTACCCTCTCCCCGTTCCCAGTCTCTTCTGCCATAGCCTACACAATAGAACAAAAACATCCATTTAACTCCCTTTACTGAAGACAATTTATCAACATAACTTTTTGACAAGATAATTGATTAGAATTAATTGAGAAGGGAAAATCACTGAACCTTCTCTTTTAGGAGCTGTGTTTTCTTCATGGCATAGTTTGATGGAGCCTTCCGGAATCTGTCCTTCTCTTTCACTATCTGTAATTGAAGGGAGATAAATAAATTCCACATTCCAAGTTCCACATTCAGTAAACAGGTTTTTCTCAAGGACACATGCACATTATAAACAGCACATAGTGTAGATAAAAGATACCTGTAGAACATAAACTTACATCTTCAATGTCTTTATCATTGAATTTGTAGTTGACTGCTTCTTTGATGGACTGCTCCTTTTTGGCAATCTCATCCAGAGTTGGGACTTGCATCCCTGCTATGATCATCTGTGGAGGAGGAACAATCATAATTATTCTTAGGGAAACAAATACCCAAAATTAAGAGACCCACATACACTTCATGACGAAAGCCTACCGCTTCTTTCCACTTCATGAACTCGTTTTCTGTGAACTCCTGATTAGAAACAAACTCTAACCGAAAGACCCGTGTGTCGTTGCCATGACTGCAAAAGGAAATTATTTAAAAAGTTACCAACCAATTCACAACAAGAAAAACTTTGAACAAAGTAAGGGTCCATTTCTACATTAAAAGCAAATATGTGACACTGAACTGTTCTGATATTCTGAATGTCTGGAGACAGAGAAAACCTACCGTAGTTGCAAGCCTTTATTTGTTCTTGTTGTACCCAGCTGGTAGATTTTAGCTGTTTCAACCACATCAATAATTTCAGCAACCTGTTGTATGAAGATAAAAAAAAAGAAACTTGTGATAACTGTCGAGATACAGATCAGTTCAGACACTTATCCCAAGGTAATGCCATGACAGCTGTTACCTTACACACAAAGCAGGTGGTTCATTTTCAAACAAAAAAAATAAAAAGAAGAAAAAGAAAAGATGATGCCCACCCTGTATACAGGCTTGCTGCTGTTGTTGCCGATGCCTATTCGCACAAAGCAGCCAGTCACTGTTTTTGCAAAGAAGGGCATGTGACACCAGCGCTCCAGCTTGTGTCGGGACAGACGGATACGATTCAGTTCTTCAGGGAGGGAAACGGGTTGCGACTTGGGTGGTGCTTCTTCTTTCCTGCAACATTAGGAATGACATGAAGAGAGCTAAATTAAACACAAGCAACCAATATAGATGAACACAGGATGAAGTTCAGTGTGAATGACCCACAGTGTGCAACAAACACATGAGGAAATCATAATGCGTAATTTAACGTTCCAACAGGTGGGAAAATAACTTCCAAATAAGAAAAACAAAATCTTTTTTATCATTATACTCTCCCATTTTCCTTTTAGTTTGCCCATGTTTGCCTTTGTGAAATCAGGGCCCTTGTGTACTACTGGAAGAAAGGTCCATGGGTCTCACAGTGGTTTTTGCCTGAAGCCATTATACGACCTATTGAATTTCTCCCATTAATTGTCACACAGTTTGTGGGATTCAAACAATAAATCACAATACAGTATGAAATCTGTAAACTCCTATGGACCCTTTCAACAAGGTAAACAAAAACAATACTTGAACATTCTATTTGGGCCCCAATCTACTTCCTCTGCATTAAGATAACATATGGAATGTTAAAAAGGAAGTCTTGTGGGGCCAACTATGATGCTGATAATGAAAATTCCATGAAAGGGTCTATACTCACTCCTCTTCTTCGTCATATGACGAGGAGCGCGAGCTGCGGTCACTCTTTACCGATGACTTGTCATCATCCTCTTCTTCCTCCTCATCATCGGAGTAGACTTCGCTGGCTTTGAGAGGCTCTCGTTTGGCAAGGAGCTCAGCTGCAAAGAGTGGTCAGAGTAGTGTTGTTTCTAAAATTATGACTGATACAATATCATGAGTAGTAGTGGAGGTGTGCACATCCCCACCGGTGAGGAGGTGCAGGGCAAATGGAACTAGAACTGCAAAGGAATGAAATGCCCGCACTCTGCTAAAACTCCCATATATTTAATGTGTTGCAACGTTTCGACCCGACTGGGTCTTCCTCAGGCAAATGTCATTTAGCAGTGGCTCAGGTGTATAAGTAGAGCATATACCTGCTCAGCTGATCATTCATCAGCTGAGCCCATTCACACTAATTGTCAAGGCCTAAGTATCACCTTATCCATCACACATGTGTCACCACATAAGACAATTAGTAATGCAGTTACATATACAGTTTACCCACAAAAAATAAAGAAAATAGAAAAAGACCAACACCATGGCTCATAAAGTAATAAGATTACATTATTACATTATCCCACAATGACATAATTTGTAAAGTAGTATGTCACAATCCCACACACAATGTTACATGGAGATGAAAAGTACATTAGAGGAAAGGCTTTATGTCAAATTCCTCATTTAATCCCCCTGGCGACATTTTATTGAGGTAATAAATCCAAAAGGTTTCTCTTTGGAGAAACCTTTTACCACGATCGCCCCCTCATGGAGGGCTATTTACATATTCCACCCCAACATATCTCAGTGCGCTAACATTGTGGCCAGCTCGTTTGAAATGGGCAGCAATGGGACTTCGCTCGTCCCCCGTTCTAATACTGCTCCTGTGTTCGCTGATTCTAGTACGCAATGCGCGCGTAGTTTTGCCCACATATGCTAGGCCGCATGGACACAATATCATGTACACGACATGTGTGGTGCTGCAAGTAATGGCACCATTAATGCGTATAGCTTTGCCAGTGTGCGAGTGGTTAAATGTCCTACATTTGTGCGTGTATGAACATTGGACACAACTACCACATCTGTAGTTTCCGTCTGGTACAAGTGGTGGTGCGCGATCGGGGCGCATGTCGCTCCTAACTAAACGGTCTCTAAGATTAGGTGCGCGCTTAAAGACCATACGCGGCTTGTCTGGGAGAGCCTTCTTTAGCTTGGGGTCAGATTCAATGATGTACCAGTACCAGATCCAACTAAGAGGTTATCAACGTTGGTGCACGATAAACTTATCCATCATTTTGAAAAGGGTGAATTTGAAAAAAGTGTCTTTGAATTCTTAAAGGTAGAACACCCAGTGATACCAGTCATCTACACTCTCCCCAAGATACACAAAGGTTTAGACACCCTCGTAAAGGGGAGGCCTATTGTAAGCGGGATAGGGAGTTTAACGGAGAACATCTCCGCCTATGTGGACCACTTTATTAAGCCTTCAGTGGTCACCCTTCCATCATATGTGAGGGATTCTATAGACTTTATTGAGTCATTAAAAAAGTTTGAGGTAAAATCGAACATTTTGTTAGCCACTCTGGATGTCCAAAGTTTATATACGAATATCCCTCACGACGGTGGTATAGTTGCACTAAAACATTTTCTCACCCTGAATCAGCCTGATTCCAAGCCCAGCATATTGTATTTTGGACTTAGCTGATATAGTTTTAACCAATATTTTTTTTCGATTTCAGGATAGTTTCTACATACAAATAAAGGGTACAGCAATGGGCAGCAAAATGGCACCAAACTATGCTTGTCTATACATGGGTCTTTTTGAGAATGTTTTTATCTTGAGCCCAGCAAATCCGTTTTATGAAAACATTTTATTCTACAAACGATTCATTGATGATGTTTTCTTAATTGTTGGCTCCACAGTGGAAGAACTCATGGATTTTCATTCATATCTTGTGACCATATAAAATTCACTTTGGAACATGATATGCAATGTATCAGTTTCTTGGACACTAAGGTCTATAAAGACGGGAGTGAATTAAAAACTGATCTTCATCGTAAACCAACTGATCGCAACACTTTGTTGAGAGACAGTTTCCATCCGCGATCATTGATTAAAAGCCTCCCCCTTAGCCAGTTCCATCGAATTCGCAGGATATGTAGAGATGATGAGTCATATTCAACACAGGCCGAGAATTTATCAAATAGATTCCTCAGCAGAGGTCACAAACAAGAGTGGGTCAGTACGGCAAGGGCGCGTTTTGACAACATTACGCAAGTTGAATGCCTCCGGGCCACAAAAAACAGCACTGCCAAGAGGACCAACACCCCCATGTGCTGTGTAAAATATTCCCCACTCGTGTTTGAGTTTAAAAAGTCCATTCAGAAACACTGGTACATCATTGAATCTGACTCCAAGCTAAAGAAGGCTCTCCCAGACAAGCCGCATATGGTCTTTAAGCGCGCACCTAATCTTAGAGACCGTTTAATTAGGAGCGACATGCGCCCCGATCGCGCACCACTCCTACCACCTGTACCAGACGGAAACTACAGATGTGGTAGTTGTGTCCAATGTTCATACACGCACAAATGTAGGACATTTAACCACCCGCACACTGGCAAAGCTATACGCATTAATGGTGCCATTACTTGCAGCACCACACATGTCGTGTACATGATATTGTGTCCATGCGGCCTAGCATATGTGGGCAAAACTACGCGCGCATTGCGTACTAGAATCAGCGAACACAGGAGCAGTATTAGAACGGGGGACGAGCGAAGTCCCATTGCTGCCCATTTCAAACGAGCTGGCCACAATGTTAGCGCACTGAGATATGTTGGGGTGGAATATGTAAATAGCCCTCCATGAGGGGGCGATCGTGGTAAAAGGTTTCTCCAAAGAGAAACCTTTTGGATTTATTACCTCAATAAAATGTCGCCAGGGGGATTAAATGAGGAATTTGACATAAAGCCTTTCCTCTAATGTACTTTTCATCTCCATGTAACATTGTGTGTGGGATTGTGACATACTACTTTACAAATTATGTCATTGTGGGATAATGTAATAATGTAATCTTATTACTTTATGAGCCATGGTGTTGGTCTTTTTCTATTTTCTTTATTTTTTGTGGGTAAACTGTATATGTAACTGCATTACTAATTGTCTTATGTGGTGACACATGTGTGATGGATAAGGTGATACTTAGGCCTTGACAATTAGTGTGAATGGGCTCAGCTGATGAATGATCAGCTGAGCAGGTATATGCTCTACTTATACACCTGAGCCACTGCTAAATGACATTTGCCTGAGGAAGACCCAGTCGGGTCGAAACGTTGCAACACATTAAATATATGGGAGTTTTAGCAGAGTGCGGGCATTTCATTCCTTTGCAGTGATAAAATATCATGCCTACGTATCTCGGTACCAATACTGAAGAATACCATGGCAAAAACCTTAAATATCAGTAGTAGTAATAAAATAGGCCTGGAAGACAGATCACAGAACAGATCATAGCAATAATAAAATGGGGTTTATAAACGCTCAATTAGATTGCTTTTGAACTTTTGTGCATGCTCATTCCTAGACTCACCCGTTCTGTTTTTCTTCTTCTCTCTCTCAGCCTTCAGCTCTTCCATGGCCTGGGACTTCTTGTCCAGTTTTTCATCCCGCTTGGACCTCCGCTCTTTGTTGTGGGACATCACCTGCACAAGACAAAGTCATGTCAACACTCAAAGAAACCATCTCCTTGACCACAAGGGTACTGACTGATTCAGAAATGCGAGAAATATTTGTTGTGGGTTTGGGTGTGTACATGAGGGATATATGTGTGTGTGTCTGAGAACAGCAGAAGTATGAATGAAGGAGAAAAAAAAATCTGTATAAAAAGACAACCTCGCAAAGACTATGTGTAATACTGTATGTTGCAATGGTAGACCTAAATGTACAAATTATTTGATGTAAATCTGGTCATATGCCTTGTGAGATTGTGTTGTAAAAATAATAATAAAAAAATTAAATAAAAAAAAAAAACACCTGAACGTCCTGTGTAAGAGACCTGTCCTGTTTCTTCTTCTCCTGCTCTTCCTCTTGTTTCTTCTTTTTTTCTTCCTTCTCCTTCTTCTTGGCCTTTTTCAGTTTTTGCTTGATCTCAAACCTGAGAGACACAATTTCATTGTTGTTTTTAAATTCTCATGCAAAACCTAGGCAGATATCCGTATAATGAGCTCATGAATGCCCACTGGATCCCTGCATCTCAGTCATGGTATGTGCATGCTCGCACTGATCTGAACCTGATACCAAACAACAGGATGACCAACAGAAGAGGCTATAGGTCCTATGCTGGGAGAGCTGCAGTCAGCCTCACCTCCTCTTGAGCACCTCACGCTTCTCGATACGGTTAAACAGCTCCTGCTCGCGTTCTTTCTCAGTCATCTGCTCCAGCCTCGCCCGGTCCTCCTCGTCTCCCATCAAGTCGTCCCCGTAGCCATCGCGGAACTCCTCGTCCTCTGAGGAAGAGTCCGAATCGGAGCTGGAGGACGAGCTGTTGCTGTCCGAGTCGGACACCTCTCCTACAGGTGCACAAGAAATGCAGGAGGCACAGTGAGAGATGGCACTTGGGGGGATAACTCAGCACACGAAGCAAAACACAGCAAGGAGAGCTAGGCTCCAAGAACAGAGCATTCTGTTGACGCTGACGTTTTTAGTAGTACACAAAGAATGATACACCAAGTGCTATGTGGGCTATGCTTTACTTTCTACTTCATTCCATCAAATGCAAAATGATGAAAATATAAGTATAAGTATAGGTATATATACTCTTTTGATCCCGTGAGGGAAATTTGGTCTCTGCATTTATCCCAATCCGTGAATTAGTGAAACACACTCAGCACACAGTGAACACACAGTGAGGTGAAGCACACACTAATCCCAGCGCAGTCAGCTGCCTGCAACAACAGCGGCGCTCGGGGAGCAGTGAGGGGTTAGGTGCCTTGCTCAAGTGGTCGGGGTTCGAACCGGCAACCCTCCGGTTACAAGTCCGAAGCCAGTAGGCCATGGCTGCCCAAAATGAGGTACACACCAGGCTCACAGACATTTTTCAAACCACTTCTGCGTAATAAAATTCTTGCATAACCAGCTGGGCATAGAGGAAAAATACACTTTCACTTATCATAAACTGGCATGAAAACAAAGCACATTTATATGACTGAGTTCAACTTTTACTTAGTTTACAGCCCAGCTATTGCCATTTGCTCCACAATAAGTTGACCTTCAATCTCAAAGTAGCACCAGGCTATGCAATCAAAGCCGTTTTGAGCAATTAGGCTCTTAGTCCTTACAGTCCAACTCGAGTATGTGCATAAATAAATAAAAATAAGAAATCATCAGTTTTAAAGTCTATGTGCATGCCAGCACTATACTATAGAAAGTGTCTCACTGTGTAATCTTACAGGACTGTAACAGGCAGGCTACACCAGGCATGTAACTGAAGCTTTCCGTTCGTCGAGCATCTGCTGCAACAATTAGCTTCCACTATAATCAATAGAACTCGCTACACCAGAAGAAATTAGACAAGCCCTCTAAAACTATTTTTACTTTACGCAAACTGAGTGCTTTAATTGCGGTGTAGCCCGGCTGTAATACTCATTTCTTAAGATCACTTTGCAGGGGCTCTGACACCCATCGGTTTTCTGCTGACTGTGGGAAAAGTTGGAGGTGCTATAACTGTCCGTACCTTCCTCTGGTGCTGAACTCTCTGCAGAGCTGTCGCCATCGGAGCTGCCTGAGGATGCTGCCTTGTTCACCTTCTTTTTGGCAGTGTTCTTCTTCTCTGTTCCTTTCCCTGGTTTGACCTTCTTCTTGGCCTTGGTGCCTCCGACGGTCCACTAAAGACAAAGCACATAGACAACACTGAGCAATGAGGCTAAACCAGTTATTGAACCTCCTCATGCGCACACACACTGGCTATGTGGGAAGTAAACTGCGCATTTTATTACACCGTCAGTGTATACGAAGGAAAGGAAGATTCTGGGACAAATCATGGACAAAATGATAAAATACCATTACTGTAAGGTCATTTTTAATTCACATGCATTTTGCAATAACCTGGAATACATAATCTGGATTACAGCTGTAATCTGTAAAATCCATCTGTGTTAATGGCTGCAGATCTCACTTTCTTCCCTATGTCACTTACAAACTTCACATACCATGCCATTACATGGTGGTAATTATTCGGTCACAATAAATGCAAGACAGGGTTGTTTATATTTGTTCTTTTACACACTATTTCATAATGTAGTCAAGTTAAATCAAGATTGAGCGTAAACGTATTTCACTGCCTAGGTGGGAAGTATACTATGCATTTCTTTAAACTTACTTATTACAATGTCATTGAAAGGACTGAAGTAACTGGCTCTTAAGCGTTGAGGTCAAGCGGCAGGTTTGGTACCCCAGAGACATGGGCTCGAGGCCAGATGGGGTGACTGCACTCTCCCTTTACTACAAATACCATCACTCTAACAATTTAACATATAATGTGCCATTTTGTATTGTATATTAGTGGCAAATCGTCCCCATGATATTAAATCAAGCAATATCGCCATATCGTGATATTGGCGATAAAGTTGCATAATGATGTTTTTGCATATGTACAGGGCTAAAAAATAGCACCGCTTCTTTTTTTTTCACAGGAAAAAATCTACATTTAATTAATACAATAAATGAAGTCAATTGCCATCATCAGGTTGCTGAAAATACGCTTACATTTAGATGCCAATTTTAGCCTTGTTTGTCAAATCTATTTCGTTCAAAATGTCGCAAAAAATTTACCTTTCTATGTGGTTGTAGTATGTAGTTATATTAACTATATTTTCATTGGATCTACAGCATAATCACTGCTTTATAACAGCATGCTAGTATCTGGCAAAACAAACAATATAGAGCCCACCCTGACACACCTACCAATTCTCTGGCAAGCAAATGAGTTGCCCAGAGTTGTGTATTTCAGGCCTTGCCATGTGGAGCATTGTTGGCCAAAGTCCCAGGTGATATAAATATAGATCATAAATGGGCTGCCCCGTACCTCATCATCGCTATCGGAGGTCTCAGAGTCGGACGAGGCAGCAGGCTTGCTGACAGGTTCCTCTTGGTCATCGGTGTCTACCCTCTTCCGCTTGGCCAAGGAAAGTAGTTCCTAAGGAAAGCAGGGAAACAAAACAATTTCACAAACAATTCTCAACAACTGCAAAGCTTCCAGTTCACATCACCTGTGGATGCACACTTATTTTTACTGACCAATCATTTCAGTGTACTATTGACATTAACATAGTATTGACATAATCATATTTCCATATGTACACCATGAGAAAGCATGCACATTTGCACATTCTCATTAATGTCATACGGATGAATGCTTCATGGTGTTAATAACTAAAATTCTAGTTTGCACAGAACATTACAGAGCATTACAGTGCATTACATTGCTATTCCAGTTGAGCGGAAATCAAAGGTTTTCTCACTCATCATTGAAATGTTTATGGTTATTGTTATGGAATTGAGCTGACACTTTTGTCCAAAGCGACTTACAAAATAAAAACAATACAATAGTTAAAAATTAACAGTAAATAGTTTTAAAAAGTTGGTAAGACTACATTAAGAAAAACAGCAAAGATTATGGCCAATCAAATGTGTCTACACATGGCATGGGTGGATGTTGTTTTCAAGTTAGGTTTAATTCATATTACCATCAATGCATAGTGAACCAATACCATAAGTAGCAGTACACTGTACAAATTGACACTTCCAAATACACTAGGACAAGATAACAGTTAAGTTAACATTCAGTACCGGTTGATGAGGATAGATAAATTCATCTGAAGTCACAACAACTGAACGGCAGTGAAACTGTTCATAAACACCAGGTAACAGGATAAATCCATACGACTGAGATGAACTGTAAATCACACTGTTGCAGTAATGCACCTCGTTAGCTGGATTCGTATGCACATTGCAAATGTATTGCTTACAATAAACAATTATCGTGTCCTCAACTATCCATGTTAATGTTGCGAAATGAAACTCCTTGGAGTAAATATCATTGTAAACATGATAGAAAAGAGGGCACTTGGCCTTCAGCATTCCTTAGAAGCTAATGCTATCCATTGCTAGATGGGCTATCAAGTACTGTTGTCAACACCGAAATAGAACTTTAGCTAGCTGTGTTCCTGACGTCATTAAACAGTTAATGTTTTAAATCCTTGACAAGCAGTTTAGTAAAAAAGAGAACTGTATTATTCCGTCGTCTAAGGTGACAAGAGAACGTAGTCGGTGCCAAAATTTGAAACAAGCACTCAATGAAATGCTGTTTCGTTCGTTAATTCACCAGGCCTGTGGCGGGGTGTTTTCTTCAGCTCAGTGTAATGCTGGTTGTAGTTCCACCATGCTAACGAACACTTAGCTAGGTCCCTGGTTAGCTGAGTAGCGTTAGCTACTAAGATTGTTTCGCTACCATTAGATGGCTAGCGCGCTCTCGCAAGCTAGTGAGCTTGCTACACAAACTAGGACATCGCTCTGGAATAGGAAAGACACCGTCCTTACCTGATCCAGATTATCATCACTTGCACTATCCTCTGAGTCGGAATCAATAACGACCCGACCTTTCCGTTTCTTTACATTCACCATGATTAGCTGTTTGGCAACCTCTCCGTGTGTGACGCCTGTGTGTATTTATTATCGGCGGTAGCTCCGCAGTCCTCCACACAAAGGCGCTAGAGTTAAAGTGAGCATGCGCTCGTTTACGAGAAGTCTCAACGTCACTGATGGAATTAGGTCGTGTTTTTTTCAGGGACGCAACATTTGAGCAGTTGGGGTTTTTCCCCAGGTACCCTCTACTGAGATGAAACTGAAGACGTTTCATTTTATACGTTCATATTTTTCGAAAGTCATGATCTTCTGTTTGATAAAGGGATTCTGCCAATAGGAACCTATCTCAGAGGTTGAGATTTCCGGACAGAATTTGGGGACGGATCTGGTCATTGACGTCACATCCCGTCCAATGGCCGCTGCCGGCTGCCGAGAGACATGACATTTGTCCCATTTGTCCACTGTTTATCCAAACCCGAGATATCTTGGCCCACAGATGTAAGAATTAACTGCACAGCTAATACCAAGCTCATAAGAAAAACATAGCTATTAATTTGCCCAAGTCATGATGAGACCTGTAATTTATGTTAAGATCTGAAGTGGTCAACTAGCGTTTACGTGGGTAAGTTTACATTAGCAGTGTTGCCCTTGTTCCACTATTTTGCAAGGTATTTTGGGGCTTCCATAATATGACAGGTTCTCCCCTCAAACTAATAATTTTGTATGCACTTACATGCATATACCAACTGTAATAGGTTGGCAAGTTCATGCGGGTGTAGTGTAACATCGGTAACGTAGCTAAGGAAGTGATATTAAGGATTTTTCTCTTTATTTCACAGGCAGTGCTCAGGAGCAGACTGGAAGAGAAAGTATGGCAGCTTCAAGAACTGGACGCCTGCTCTCAGCCCGACTGCTCGGGACATCTACGAAACAACTTGTTTGGCCATCTGCTTCACCCTTTTGGTCTGTTCCTCGCAGGGGATATTGGCGACCTGGTCAACCCAGGGAGAGAAAATGGTTATGGCAAAGGATTAACTTTGATTTCGCTAAAGGGGTAGATGGAGTGCGGAAAAACGTGGGACTGTTAAAAGATGAGTTTCTGCAGCGCTGGGTCGGACCTGAAGGCAAGCCTCTTCTTGAGCACATGTTAGAGCAGACGCGGGTGTTGTGGGAATTTCGTGGACCAGAGAGCCTGAATCAGTGGCTTGTTTCCTCTGATCGGGAAATTGGTGGTCGCAGCGAGGTCTATCTGAAACTGGGTAGAAACAACAATACCTGTCTTCTGTACGGCACGTTATGCTCTGCCCCGCCAAGGGATGGAGAAACTCGCTACAGTGGGTACTGCACGATGCGCTCAGAGCAGCTTCGTGTGAGTTTTTTGTATTGTCATAGATGTGATTAGCCTCTTAAGATATCACGGGTTTTGTCTTGCTACTCCAGTACACATATTCACGTACAGAACTTCTCTCATCACAGGCCTCGTTTGATAGGAAGAAACACCACGACGTGTCCAGCTTTAACACGTTACATTTGCGTATACGTGGTGACGGGCGACCTTGGATGATAAACATCGGAGTAGAGAACTACTTCCACCATCAGAGAGATGACATCTATAGCTATTTTCTATATACACGCGGGGGCCCATACTGGCAAGATGTCAAGGTATACAAACACAAGAAAGACTAACCTCTGTTTTAGTGCATAACAAAATTAATGACTGGTGTTGTAATTCAACAGATCCCATTTTCTAAGTTTTTCCTGGCCACCCGTGGGAGAATACAGGACGATCAACACTGTCTTTTACTAGACAAAGTAAGTTAAGCATTTTCTATTTAGATACATGCAATTTAGTAAGTTTGAGGCACAATATAGAGAGGTAAGATGCAAGTTGTTCAAGACTGTTCAATAAGGAAATGCTTTCCCCCCCTTAGATGAACACCATTGGATTCACACTTGGGGACAAAGCAGATGGGCCATTCCAGCTGGAGATTGATTTCATTGGAGTGTGTAACGACCCTGCCCACACTGAGGACTTTGCTTATGAGGTTTATAAGAGAAATCCAGAAGTGTGACAGGCATCGCACAGATCATTATATCACACCATCTTAAATATCAGGCTGTTGTAAATTATATTACAGTATTGTCCAGAAAACAGACAAAGCATAATAATTCCATCTAGCTATTTAATGAAACCATTTTCATAATAAAAGCACTGAATTTGAAAAAAAAAGAAGTTTTTTTTTCCTCTACCAATGTAGGCCATTCCTTATCTAAGACTCAGTTTCAATAGCAATAGCTTTAAAAACAAAAATAGAAAGTTTTTTTTTTAAAAGCAAATATTTACAATTGTACCAAAGCCTTTTTTTAGAAGGGAAACAATCACACATCTTTACAGAGATAATGGGGTAATGTACAAGGTTTGTATGCGTATACAAAAAATGTGATTGCAGAATTAAGACATGGCTAAGCCTCGTCTGGCTCCAAGTATCTTCTCTTTCTTCTGCTTCCTGCTTTCGGTGTGCTTCACTCGCCGGTCCTCTCTGGGGTAACAAACAACTTGGGGTCAGATACTAGACAAACACTACTAATAGGGCTGCACTATTTGAGGAAAATATGTCATTTCCATTTCTCTGACAGATATTGCAATTGAGATTTGCAATATCATTTTTGAAAGTCAAGCTTCAGTTCAATATTCCAAATTCTGTTAAATTTGGGCCATTTCTTGTTACACTCCTAGTGTATGAGGAGAGCACTCCTGTTAGGTGAGCTTCACTCTTCACACAAGGAGGATGACATGAATATAAAAATCATAGATGTGACAAGATTGACCATTGGGACTGAGTTGCCAGCTGCACAATTAATTGTAGCCTTTGTGATTAACTAATTAAATGACTTCGAATTTGATTTGTCAGCTATATAGATCTGCATGAAATACTGCCTTTCTAGCAGTATACAGGTATATTCTTAGAATGTCAAAATAATCAGATTCACATACATTGATAACTGTTCAACATGAGATATGGTCAGACTAAGACCGTATGGGATAACATAACTCACCTTGTTTGTACTTGGTGCTGTTTGTAATTCTTCTGGTGGGACGGAACTGTCTGAGACTTGTTGAGGGTGTTGTCCTGAGTTTCTCCAAATGGCTTGAGTTTTCCTGTTCAAAGACAAAGCTTAGAATAGTACGCAAGCCTGCATTCACTGTTCAACGCAGCCTTGAGCAAATGAAATGACACGAGACTCACCTGTGTGTGGCTTGTAGGTCAGGGGGCGAGACAGACTGGCCTTCAGATCAAATGCGCTCTTCTTGTTTGTACGTGGAGTGTTTGAAATGCTTGTTTCTCCACTGAAGACAAATGGTGTCGTTCCTATGTAATAGATCACCATGAGTTTCAAGTCAAGTCAATTTCGAGTTTTGCATTAATGCCTCAACAAGAACATAAGGGCAATAAGGTCTATTCAGTTAACACATGGCTACCTGGAGTTTTGATGATGCTGTTGACTGAAGTGTTTGCTCCAGCCTTTCCAGCAGTGGTGGGTTTTTTTGCTGGAGTTGATGTGAGCGTCACGTGAGGGGACATGCGAGCTGGAGTCTTAATAAGGGACCGCTTATGCTCATTGTCCTTTGTGGCTTGGGAAAACCTGTGGAATTAATTATTCATTTTGGAAGAGTAAATGAATCTGGTGTGTTTTAGGGACAAAAGATAAAAATGTTCAACCAGAAAAACAGATTTTCAACATGTTTTGCCTCAGAATTAACTTAAAATTGCAGGGGGGAAAATATACCTAGGAAGCATATTTTTTTAGTCAGTCACCCTGTGCACGTAGTAATTATTAAGCAGAGTTGTAGTGCCTCAATAACCACCATCAGTTTTACCTGACATTGATCTTGGTGGTGGAGACGACAGAGGGGTTGAAGACGGTGCTGCCTTTCAGGGCAGACTTGCTGGCTGAGAGCTGGGTGACTCTGCGCCTGTCTTGGGCTGGCTTCCTCTCCTGGGCAGCAGGGCTGAACAGGGAACCTCTGTTCACCTTTGGCTTCTGTTTCATACATGAAAAGACACTCAAGTTTACCATCTACTTGAGCAACACAAAACATGGCACATCCCTTAGAGATATCTACAATTACTTTGATGACTTAGTATGCAGGGAGTCTTATTGGTGCAAGTTTAGGTTTTACTTACAGCCAGGATTATGCCATCTGCTGGTTTGGGGTTTGTTTTTGTCTCTATTGGTTTCAGGTTGGTTTTCTCTGAGAGAGTCTGACATGAAAGAAATGGATTACTTAATAAAAAAAAAATACTACCACATTAGTAGAGCATACCACATTCGCCCAAATGATCTTCATTACCTTCAGTTCTTTCACAGAGTTCCTGAATGACTCAATTTGCTTGTTCTTCCTTTGGACATAGGAATCAATGGACTCCATCTTGTTAAAATGAGCCTCATGCATTTTCTTGAAGTCTAGAATGAAGAGCACACCTCATACATTTTCCACAATTATGATGATACCAGCAAAATGACATAAAATGGTCTCTGAAGAAATTATATGTTTCTTACTCGGTGTGGTTGGCCTCAAGACCGGCTTGGTCTTCTTCATGAGTCCAACAGCACGTGGGATTTTGCCAGCAGGTCGGTTCAAAGACTTCTCCTCACCTGTGTGAGAAATGAGCATTTGTGAACTAAATGCACATACAAACACAACGTACAACCAAATAAGGTTACTCTGCTTACCCCGCACAGATTTTTCAGTATCTATCTTGTCACTTGCAGGCTCAGGCGGTCCTTCTGGCTTGTTCTCCTTCTCCTCCATCACAGGTGCCACTGCCTCTGTATTCTCTGTCAAGGAAGTCTTCCTTCTCTTGGAACTTCTTCTCTCCTCTTCCAGATTATCCAGTGCTCCATCACTCTGTGTGTGTACAATACATGCAGTATGTGAATAATTTCTGACCATTGTTTCCCAGAGGAGTGCCTAGCAATAGCCACTAATAGGGCATGTAAAAGCAAAGTAGGTATTAAAATAACATTTACACTTTACCTTAACAGGACTCGGTGATAACTTTGGATCAGATTCGGCAATATCGTCGTGCTTCCTTTTGGTCTTCTGCCCCCTGCCCCGACGTTTTGTCACAAAATCAGCTGGTTCCTGCTCTGGGACGTTCTGGGTAGAATCATTGTTTACCTCATCGGAGATCTTCTCGTTTACCTCATTCTCCTATAAACATTTTAACATGCAATGCTCAACTGATACCATGTTAGCTAAATTAATATCATTAATTAACGTCTGACAAACATGATAAAAACAGCTAGCAGCTATGGTTATCAAAAGTCACATCTTACATTTTCAGAGAGGTTCCTCTCCTGTTGTTCGTAATGTTGTTTCAAGGCCTTCAGAAGTTTGTCTGCCTGTAGTTGGACACATAGAAGCTAACGTTAATTCAAACTGAAATGAATGGAGCGTCGTAAACAAAACAAAGCCATGCTTCAGAGAACGCCTAACGTTGACTTTAGCTGTGTTGGCAAGTTAACGTAACGTTAAGTTACCTGTTAGCACAATTCAATTAGACTAAGGTAACGATGTCGCTAGCCAGACGATCATGGCCATCAAGCAAATTAAAAGCAGTTTAGAGAACTGTGGTGGTAGTAACGTTATCGAAAACAAACGAATAACGTTAGCAGCTAGATCACAGTCAACATCAGGTTAACATTAGTTCATTTTAGCTAACGTTAGCATGCCTAGCCATCCTAACACTAAGTTAACGTTACCTTCAAATTAGCCTTGAGTCCAACTTCTTTAGCAAGTCGTCGCAATTCAGCATACTTTAAATTATCCAGATCCATTGTACTGACAGCTGTTTTAACAGCAGACAAACCTTAACGGTAGTTTACAGATCTGTGCTTGTCTAACGTTACTGCAGTTTCCGAAAGAAGACGCGCCTGACGGTTGAAGCTAGAGCTACTTTCAAACAATCCCGCTCCTTCACATTGATTGGTGAAAATCTGTACTACGACACAATTCTTCAAGCGACACGCCCCCATCTCGGCTCTGCTAGAGCCGACTGCCATCTCACGGCGATTTATGGAAGTGCAGAATGCAGAATAAAATGATTTTTGTTTTTACTTCTGGTCCCCTGAGGAAGAATATTAGCTGATATTTAAGAAATAATGTAAAGCAATGTTGGAGATGTTGAATACAAGATTAACGTGGAGCCATACTTTTCTTGATATGTAACATATTTTCTTCGAGCATGATATCCATCGATAGGTGGCAGTATACCATTACGTTCTGTTGTTCCCAGCGCCCCTATCAGAAGAAGTAGGCCTACTACAGGAAGAAAGCGCGGTGTTTATTTGAAATAAATGGCATCGATGTATTCATGTGATTTTTGGCCATGAATCATTGATTTTTTGTCAAAAGAAGATGTCATGCAGCCAACACAGCTCGTTTAGTTCTGTCAGTAACACAGATTGTTCTCTATCCAGCATTATATTGGAGAAATTCAAGGACGTTAATTTGGATGTAACCGCAAACTGCAGAATTGATTACAAAAACACCCTAGTGTTACTTTGTGCTAAATGCAATATAATCTTGGGCGACTCCCTTGGAGTATGTGGCGAATATGCTGACTTGAACTCTGTCATCTGTTTAAGTAAGTAGTACATAACTTTAATAATAGAAACAACATGTTGGTTAAAACTGCAACTAGAGTTTACGGTAGCCTAACCTGACTTCAATGTTGGGTTTTTTTTTTTTTCTTAAAAGAAAGTATTAGAAGACGATACTATGAAAACTTAAATTAGGCTACACCTAACGTTACTTGAAATCGTGTGAAATGTCATGTAACGTTAGCTGCTAATATGCTCCCTCGTCCAGAAGTCACTGAAGATGTGATGGTCAAAGGCGATCAGAAGCCCAGCCTTGAGGGCCCACTCGCTACGTGGTGTGTAATAGACTACCAACAACAATCGTGTCAACAGTACAAATATTCGATAATGTTGCTCTTGTTTTGATTACACCACATTTTCTCTCTTTGTTTTCTTTTAGTATATACTCTTCTCTTCAGTGCTCTGGCTGTTTTTCAGTTGTTGGTGGAGTGCTGCAGGCAACCCCACCACATTTGTCAGCAGTGCGTGATTATTTTCTCCTACAGAAAGACCGCATTAACTGGTAAGACAATAATTACCATCCCTTCTCCAGTTTAAACTTCGTTCATTACCAGGTTAAAGGGCTGAAACATATTTGGTGGAGTTTAAGGTTTATTTGTGCAACCAATACATCAGAAGACTTTGACAAGATTTGGGAAAGATTCTTGAAAGATGGAGTCATTTTACTAATGCCACCCATTCCAGTTTTACTCAAAAGACTACAATTTTCAAGAATCTTTCCCAAATCTTGTCAAAGTCCTCTGGTGTAAGGATGGCTTAAGTTGAAGAAGTCTATATGATCCAGATCAGAACTCTGCATACCAAAACTACCAGACACAAGCAGTTTATCTCCCTTATGCCATCTCTCTCATAAATAGCTGACCAGTATCATCTGATGCCAAAGCTATTCTTGTACACCATGTTTCACACAAACACTATGTGCAAATACATCATAACTTCCTTTGCATTTCTGTATTTTCTATATTACTTGAGTCTCCAGTGGCCGGAACCACATTTCTTGTGTGTGTGGCAAAAGGTGCTGCAAGTGTCAAACACATTTTTTGAACTCTCTTATTACTCTTATTGACAGTTATAATATAATGAACAGCACAATGGTGGATGGATCCACTCTCAACTTTGAGCAAAAATCCATTGGCGAGGAAATCTCCAAGGTAAAAAAAACATGTTTTTGTGCACATTTGTACACTTAATGATGAAATATTTCTGGTGAAGCAACTTACTTGGACAAGACATGTCACCTCCTCTTTTCCTCTCTTCCTTGGGGTTGATATGCAGCTCAAACAGGAGCTAGAAAGTGAGATGAAGAGACTGGAGCTCCTAAAGGATTTGCTCTGCCGAGGAAATTAAGGATGGGCCAGATAAGCCTCGATACAGAAGCCGCCTTATCTCTGAACAAACAGTCCAACAGTCTTGATGACTGGTTCCATGTACAGTGTACATATTTAGTTATTGACATGTGGAAGTATGTGCTTTTTGGTGTTGGTCAAAGTGGCTGCTTGGTTGTTCTGTAGCTGCAATTCTATCAATATTGATGGCAATAAATTATAAAATGTAGGTCTATACTGGTGATTTAAACTATTTAAAGTTATGTAAACTACATGAATGTTTTATAATTTAGGAAATTTGCAATGTCTTGTAAAATATGATTTAACATTCATTTGAATTAAAAAAAAACAATGGATGACCAAATTTCACCAGACATATAGCCTCAGTCACAAAGTCATGTTGTTTTATCCTTTACAATATCAGGAAGATTATACCTTATCTGACACAAAATGCCACAAAACTTCTTGTGCAAGCCATGGTTCTTTCCCAACTGAACAATGCATTTCATTGCTAGCTGGCCTACCTGTGTGTAGTGAGGGAGACCATTACAGATGACTCAGAATGCTGCAGCATGTCTGGTCTTTAATCAGCTAAAGAAGACACATGTAACTCCTCTGTTGGTTACTCTCTATTGGCTTCCTATAGCAGCCAGAATAAAATTAAAATACATCTCTCAGTCTGGCCTAGAAGTTAAGAACTCAGTGGACACACAAATTACAAGACAGTGACACACAAATTACAACAGGCCATTTGTATGATTGGCACCATGCTGCTTTTTATTGCTACATATGTGATGCATTTTCTTCACTTTTAACAAAATGGTTAAGAGGCTCATCTTAGCATGCTTGGTGCCTCTCTTAAGTGCATAGTTTAGACAAAACCTACAGTCTTTTCATTTAGAGTTTCACAACACAATTTCACCAATGTCCAACTGTTCCAATTGTGCCTTTCTTAAACATAAACGTTCATCTGTTAATTAGCTTTGCAAAAAGACATTACAGCTACAACAGATTATTATCCAAATTTTTGGGTCACTACACCAAATGATGTGCCAGTACATAATATAAACAAGTACAGGTTTCTGGTCAAATCAGGACCAAGCAAAAGATTGCAAATGTGATAGGCTACTAATGTTTTTTCCATTTTTAAGCAAGAACAACTGATTTATGTTCTGTTTGAGGCAATCTTGATCTTACTGTGATACTAACAAACTTGCAGTTAATCAGTTGCATTGACTTTTCTGTAATTTCATAAATAGTTCCTAAGAGACTGCATCATCCACAAATTAATACAAATTAGCAAATAACAAGGTACCAGAAGATTTATGGGAGATTTTCGTTTTGACACAAACATTTTTTACAACAATGCTGTAGTTACCAATCGATTTTCCAAGCAATGATTATTTTTAAGTCATATTCAAATAGTCATACAAAAATTTCATTATTGCATGCAGTACTACACATTTCATAAGTTGCTCCATCATGCAAACACTATTTCCACTGCATTCCTATAGACTGAGACTATATTAATTCATAGATAGTTTCACAACATCATGTCCATAATTAATCGTAGAGGGGTTGACTTTGCGATGTCATGAGATTACAATTTATGTGAAGTGTTTCTCACTGTACAGTACAGATGAGGGAAAGTGCTTTATGAGTCATATCCTTGTCGCCTTCTATCTTGAAGCAGCATTTCAGGGAGATCATCATGCTGTCACAAGGCGAACTCCCTTTGGCCATCGTGGTCACAGAGAAAGCTCCGTTGCCACGGTGACAGTGGACATACAGTTTAGTGTGTTCATCCAGAAAATACTAGTAATTGTAGCAAGACCACTACACATGTTCTATTGCTTTTGGTTAAGATACAATGCATATTATTCATGTGCATCTGATAATGATGATGATCCTGTTTTAATGTCATCATGATGTAAACATGCTATCGACACATGCTGGGATGTCAAAAGGGACTGCCCCTTGCACACGCAACAGGACCTTTTTTCTAACAATGGTACTTTTGAAAATATTGTTCTGTTCTCAACTACAAAAGAAGATTCACACGGCAATCTTCCAAAACATTGTGGTTTCAGTTTCTTCGCCACATGTATTCTATTGAATCCATTATCCCATAGAAGAGATTTCCGAACCTCTCCATACCACCATTACTATCGATGCCTTTAACATCAAACAGAATGCAATTCTTTTCAACACTGAACACAGCTATTTTATGCTAAGGGTTTCCATTCCACAACAGCTCATTTAAACCAAAACTGACACTAAAATCATGCGTAATATTTGTATTGCTCCTAACACTACTTTACATATGCTATGGCTTAAATTGTATTACTAATTTTAAATCTTTTGCTGCTTTCCAATCATTGAGGTATTTATTTACATGAGAATATTTAAATACTTGAGCTCAATATTGTTAATACTCTAATAACCTACTGTTTACCTAGTGTTAAATTCTGTGCTATTCTGAATCTAGGCCACCTAACCTACTTTAGTAATCTACCAACTAAGGACACATCCCCTACTGAGTCTGGGAGAGGTGTTAGGAAGTGTGCAATGAAGACTGGTCTGGATTGCTTTGAATCATGCCACCAAACAGCAATCGATTATGCAGATTTTGAACATTTAAATTAGCAATCCCTCACTGACCAAGCGGCTCATATAGTTTAAACCGAGGAGACATAATATTTAAAGACTTGTAGTCTTCCAATACTAAAATGACATTTGTTTTCAGTAATATTAGGGGCAAAAATACAGTAAGGGTCGAAGATAAGTCAGAGGGTAAACTCATTACTTGAAACTACCATGGAGCATACTGTCAGGCCTACTGTAATTACTCTCTTCATGTGCTACTCTCAAATTGAATTAAATTGAAGGAGGTCTACTGTACATGTGGGGAAATTTCCTACACAACCATCTATGGTGATCTAGTCTCATAGATTTGAGGAAATGCTTATAGCAGGCTTTTGGTACAGCATAGATCACTTGAACAACCCTACAAACTGCAATTATACTAGCACCAACCACAATCATGCCAAACACATAAATCTGACAACAGCACTATAACGTGTATCTCTGGGAATGTGAAAATGGGCATGCAAGTCAGCTGTGGGCAAGGTCAAACTTGTAGTGTCTTTATGCCTTCGGGGTCGAGCCACTACTCCCTCCTGCTTACCCCAAAAGGGCGAACATAACTCTTACAAGAGGCCTGGCTATGTGTTTTGAGATGGACAGACAAAGACATAGGGAGTCCCCAATTTTGGAGCAATCTCAGACTAATGTTGGAAAAGGATGCTACATCCCAGTTGGTAACTAAAGTTTGTTCTGTCTATACTGTATACACCTTAAAATATATAAGTATATTACTAGAACTATGTTACTCAGCAAGCATCACAACCTCTCATGCATGGCCATGTATAATGTCGGCACTAAAAGCTTGCTACATAAGCATATGGGACTATACATTTTCTTAATGGAAGACATTGGTGATTTTGTTGTTATTTGAACAACTTGTCACTTGTTTACAATATACATATTTATATCAAAACCATCACAGGTAAATGGGAGAGGGAGGGAAAACATATTGCACAAATCCCGTATCCAGGGTGGACCATATGGACCTTGGACTTTAGACTAGTTCTCTCTCAAAATCATTGTTAACAAGTATAACAGGTGCAAAAACTCAATCACCCACTATTTTTCCTTGACCGTTCGATTCAGTTCCCTATGTCATTTTTAATCAAACTGAATTATGTGGATTTATCCAGGATATGGATCATATACCTCTATGAACAAAACGGCATCTTGGCCAGAATACCTTCCTGATGCATGCATGAGGTGGACACAATGTTTTAGCTGAATGAATGGGGTGTCTACAAAATACCCTCAAAGATCAAGTTTAAAATATATACCATGATTCTAAGATTGTCCACCATCACCATTTGAAGAAGCACACGTCATCACTGCTATAATGCAAACCTCAACTTCAAGAAGGATGGGGCCTTACAGATGATTGTCAGTGAGGTAGTGATTTACGTCTTGTTTTATGTCCACCATCTACTTATTCCTTTGCCACATTTTGTGAGCAATCAACAAATAAATTAAAATAATTCTAATTCAAGACAGATACCAGAAAGCTAATTTCTTAATTCCAATCTGCTACTATAAAACTCCCACTGGTGTTACAATTAATTGTATAGACTAAAAGCTACATGTTGGTCCCTCCAGCACTGTGTTTAGACAAGGTGGGGCAGCTGGAAGGGCATATTTGGTTTCATGGAAATGTAGTGACCAGCAGTGATCACCACCATTTTTCGCAGCCCAGCACTTGACCTTGGGTGTTTCATCTTTCAACTTGTTCACTGCAGACCTTGCATCTCTGTTGGTCCTCTTGAGTATGCATCCAGATCTTGCATCTCTGTTGGTCCCCTTGAGTATGCATCCTTTGTCAAAAGTAGAGCAACACATCTGTCTAAGGGCAGCAGAGGACTGGAGATGGAATGCTTTGGAATGCACTTGAGCTGTGGATAAAAATAGCTGTATGAGCTTTGAGCCAAATTAAATCCTCAGTGTGAACATGACTTCGTTTTAAATCAATAAATCTGTCTTTTACTTACCCTCTTGAATATGTTAATGTTGGTCATGATATTTATGAAATTTGGGATGACTGAAATAGTTTTCCCGTGAAGTGAAAAACAAGGCAACAGGGTTCTGAAAATAAAAACATTTGGGTGTGAGAAAAGTCCATTGCATCTTGCGCCAAAAGCAGCAATACACACACAAATAAACAGCCTAATGTAGGCTAATTAAAAGTCGTGCAATCAATTTCAATTCAATTTATTGTGCTTATAGAGCGCCAAAACATAACACATGTATCATGGCGCTTTACAGAATGTAGGCAATCAGAGAAAGAAGGAAAGAAAGGAAGAAAAGGAAAGCAAGAGAGAGGCCCATGGGTAACAGGGGCGAGGAAAAACTCCCTAGAATTGGAGATATATATAGGAAGAAACCTCGAGCAGATCCACGACTCAAGGGCCTGACCCATCTGCCTAGGGTCAGTACATGACAGTAAGGTCTGTATACATGACAAATGCATATGATAGTCGGGTGTAGAGAATAAGACATGGTGTTAAGCACTTGAGCTGAAAGTTACAAGAGATGGGATGATTACGTATCCGTTATGGTAGTTCGTTATTCCTGATTTAGTGACAGAAAGTTCAATAGTCCAGCGTTGGGATTGTCCAGGGGAAGGGAGTTTTCGAGGGGCATATCGTGTAAGATAGCCTACAGAGACCTAGATTTCATGATAAGGCAAATGACAACGACTGCCTGGTGACATTTGTAACTAAATGGACTGCAACAGCAAAAATAACTTACCCACCAACGACCTAGGAACATATTTTCTACAACACGGCTCAAATCAGAACATATTCCATGGATATTAGCCAGGTTTTGCTTTAAATTAGCACACCCTCTAATAGCTGTTATAGCTGATCTATGATATTCAATTGGTACAGTGGTAAACAAAGGATTACATGAAGCCGATGGTTACAATATAACAACGTAGACAATACATACCGCTACAATTACAACGCGCAGAAACGGTGTTGCTGGATCATAGGGACATGTTGGCTCGGTTTCTCTGTACAGGGTAGGCAGTCCTCACGGGCCAGGTTCTTTTCGCCCGGCCCGTGAGGGCTGCGACTACGCCATTACTCTCCCGTTATGCTACACCGCTCGTCCTTCCGCTCAAACACATGTCATTATCGCTGTTCGTATAACTGAGGCGTATTGCGCCACAGACACATCAGTCAATATCAAAGACCCGCCCTCAACCGACCCACCCACCCAGGACAGTGAAGTCAGAGCTAGCCTAGTCTCCCTAGATTTTCTCTGATCAAGTGAGGAAGCTCACCAGACTAGATGGAGCAAAACCTAGGCAAAATGTTATACAAAGTGATTTTTTAGAATGTTTTGCCATGGTAAGTGTAGCCTAGTACGTGGCATTAGGTGCGGGCATCTCACCCTGACTGCCTAAATATCCTTAATGTATGAGGTCTGTAGTGTAAGATACTCTTTTGCCTTCCTAGGCATTCCTAGAAAGAACATCCTGAATTGGAAAGGTAGGCTACTCAGAGAGCACAGATCTCCTCCAAGGCCATATAGCTCTGGTGTATGCAAGTCAAGCAAACTCAAGCCTAACAGTGAGTAATTGGCTTACATTAATGGGACACTAAGCATTAATTATCATAGAATGTACATCACATTTAGGCAATGGTATGAAATTCATCATTGGTGCATTAATCACATCATAAGAACACATTATTTCATGAACTAAAAAGGCACTGTTTTAGGCGAGACTGTCACTGGGGGACAAACCAGAGGTCAATGCCAAATGGCACAACAGTTGTGAAAGCAACACTACATTGCTACAGTTGGCCCGTGAGTCGGATTTGCTCCAAAATGTTATGGGTTCGTTCTTGGACCATGCCACACCTTTCCACCAACTTTCATAGAAATCGGGCCTGAAATGTAGTTTTTGTGTAATCCTGAACCTGATGGATGGACAGACAAACCACAGTGAAAACATGACCTGGTGGGGTGATGAAGAAAACGAAGAAGCCACAAGAGGGCATGATATACTCACTTCAAGATCCTTCAGCAGAACAGAGCTTGGGACAATAATCCAGTTGCCATGAACTAGTTGCTCATGAGATCTTACAGAATAAAGTAGGAGGTTTAAGATAAAATGGTGATGTGATCAGGAGAGGGATTGTAATGCTCAATATTATCTGATAAATGACAATGAATGATATATTGTGGTACATTACCACATTAAAATACTGAGTCATTAAAATATAAATAATGAAATAATGTGAAAGGTTAATTATACAGTTACTGATAACATTTCCTCCATTCAATTAGCCTAGCCCCACCCACCTAGTAGATCTTCTTTCAGGGAGATCTTGTCTTGAACACCATAGTTCATAATTCCCTCAGACAGGGAAATGGTCAAGAAAAATGTCAGGCCAATCAGCGACAAGAGGGGGAGACAAAACTGAAACTTATTGTGACAAACAGAGACAGTAACACCTGCAAACGTCAAAAACTGCAGTTGGAAAAATGCAGATTTATTTACAGCAAAGGCCCACATACATCGTTTCCTGACTGTTAACGCTGTTTATTGTCAGTTTGTAAAGTTTAGGTGAAGTAGGAAGTAACGTTAGGAATCTCTGATCAACGTGATTGGTAAGGCTGGACCAATGGTTTCAAAGTTAGTGCCCGTCGCAACGTAAGTGTTTCCCAATCGAGAGTCACCAGACTCTATTCAGTTTGTGAATGAGTTTGGATTTTCCAGGCTACCATTCAATAGCATGACACTCCAAACAAGTATGGCACTTGTACTTTATTTTAATCAAAAACATTACACCATTCATCTGTGATATCCTCACAATTAAGAGTAGATTTCTTTACATTTTCCCATTTGTGTATGATTGGTAAATCACAATTGATTCATAAAATTAATTTAAAATACTTTTCAAACCCTTTCAGCATCAATGCAAAGCTCCTGATAATTTAAAATATGTCTTGGTGATTTCTTAAAAGAGGCTGACACAATTCATAAATGTAACTTCAAAAGTTACATTTTCCATTTGCCCTCATCCACAATACATAGAGGACAACTTCCAGCAACTCAAACTTGGTCACAGCCCATTGTTAAAGTACCTGGATCTAGTTCAACTACTGTATTAATATATATTTATAAAAACAGTGTATATATATTTTTTTTTTCACAAACAAGGTATTTGATCTCAACTGAAAATGTAATCTAGAATTTTCATCTACTGCTGACAGATAAGAGTCACTTCTCCGGGATGAGGTGGTACTGACCTTGATCCCTGCACTTTGCCATCGTGGACTACACCTGGCCAAGGTCAAACCATTTCACCTACAGTGCAGTGAGTTGAATACTCTGTAGTGAGTCAAAGCGTCTGGCAGTGAAGCAAACCTGCTTAAAGGAACTTGATAACCACAGCCATTTGGCTCTGAGTGAAACCATGTGATCAAGGTAAAGTATGGAGTGGTAGCATGGCACTTCTTTGGACTCAAATAATATTGTACATAAATTCAGGACACAAAATTGAAGTTGGACCATGGCATTTTTAGTTTTTTTTCTCATTTCAAACTGATGGGCCCTTCATTTAAAATCTACAGACCTCAGAATGAACCAGGAGTCCCTGGAATGCTCTGACCAGAGAACGCTGGAGGAAGGAGGGTTACTGTAGATGCGTACAAAACCTGGCAATGACACACTTGCTGAAATGTCCACTGTTTTCATGCCATCTGATGCCTTCTCTACCGTTTAAAGTCACTTGGCAAAAGGGAAGGAAGCTATACCAGCCTTGCAGCATGTATGCAAAAAAACAATGAAATGTAAAGAATGATCACAAATGCAATTTAAGCCATTATAACAGAAGTGGCAAAAAGAAAACTAGCTCGATGAACAGATATCTGGAGTGATAACTCAAGACATATCTGACTGGGACACAAATCAGCTCTGCAAAAGTAATGCTGTTCCCTGACTGTTAATAAATAACTCCTCTCCTCTAGCTGAATAGGTTTGGCCTTAAAAGACAGACAAGACAACGTTCTGCCTGCACAACATCTGCCACAGTGATAATACACATACAAGCCTTTAAGGTATTTCTGTTTCACTGAAAAACGGAGTCGATGTACGGTAATTTTCCACTGCTAGGACCGCTTACATAATCACCAATGACCGACAGGGAGATCATCTACAATAAATAAGGGTTCACACACGGGGGTTGAAGGCGAGGCAAGGGATAACCATGGCGTTGGTAAGAAGTAAAATTCCAAGGAACGCGAGTATTCCCTTTGTTTCACACACAGCAGTGCAAGGCAGACAGTCTGAAGAACTGAGAACTAGCTACCAGACGCTCAGAAAGCATGTGCTGCAGGGCTTAGGCGGCCCGGCGTACTGAGATGAAGGGGTGGGAAGGGGAGTTGGGTGTTGCTTCTTGAACTGGCATGGGTGACATCCGATCCAGTCAACAGCGCCGTCTCTTAGTGCAAGAATCGGATGCTCATCTTCTGCTCCACGTCAACCTTCTCCAACACCTGGGAGGAGGTCAGGGACATCATCAGTGAGGTTATCAGTCACGGTCACAGGAAAGACATGGCTGAGCCAAAAGCCAGAGACAAACATAACGGGTGTTGGTGTATGGGTACCAAAGAGGGAATGTGCTTTGGCCCACCTTGATGAACTCGCTGAAGGAGATGCACATGTCTCCGTTGGTGTCCGCTTCCTGGATGGTTCTATCAGCGATACTGCCCAGCTGCTCATCTGAAATGTTCACACCCACCATCATTCTAAGGACCTGCAAAAGATGCAAAAGCATAAGCAAAAGTTACTGACAGCGGAGACTTCCCACTCTGTCTATGCTATGACAAAAACGCTAGCATTATGACTAAATACATTCACAGCAAACACTTTAGCCTTGCGGGTGGATATGGAAGCCCTCCACAGAGGTTTGCCATGAGGCGCTGAACAGGGTTTACCACAGCAGATAGCTGAGGATGGCAAATAAAGCCTGGCAGACAGTTAATCCTCTGTCCCCAGACTGCCAGCTAAGGGTAAATACATGATAAGATGTGTCACCGTCCCAGCTGAGCCACCTTCACCACAGCTGCCAACTCCAAAAGTCGTTGCACAGGACAAGAGGTGAGGAGTGGTGACACAAATACAGAGTGAACTATTTGTGACAGAGTGACATCATGCCAGGTCTGCTTGTAATGATGAGTCATCAACTATTAACTACTTACTATTCCCATGAGAAGTATGAGATCAAGTACACCCAGAACTAGACTGCATTTCCGGCGGGAACTGCGAAAGTGTGCTTGCCCTGGTCCGGTCACCAATGTGAGCAGACAGTGGCATACGCTATGCTGAACCTGGCTTGATCCAGGCATTGTAACAGTGCCTTTCAGTGTTGGAGCAGTGGCAATATCTCAAAAGCTCTAGGAGAGGGCTATTCAACTATTGGCTTGCGGGTTAAATGCGGTTCGTTGGATTTTACCTTTGGGCCTGCCTTCGAATTTAGCTTCTATGACAGATCAAATCAATAAAATAAAATGACAGCAGTGATTGGCTGCAAAAATAAATAATGTCACGCGTCTTGCGCCTCTCAAACTGGGCTATCAGGTAACCTACAGAAGAATTGAAATTGTTTGTCAGGATACTTTTTCACTGATTTATTTTAAAAAATATGAGCTATGAGTGTGAATGTTATCTATTCCATCCCACAAATTATGTTTTACTGGTTTATTTGACAAATAATCTATATGGATTTGCTCTATAAAGACCTTATGTCTGTTTGGGATTGTTTTGTGAGCCTGGGGTTGTTTTGAGATCTCAGGTGTATCTCAGAATAAAGGAATACTTCATATTACTCTAAACCACCGTCTGTAAATCAACTGTATACTACTGTCTACATTGCACTATATTTTTTGACCTGTCTCTGTATATTTCATCACCTTTCTATACTGTGCCTCACATTGCAACACAGCTCAGATCTTTGGTTGCTATGAAGGCCAATCGTTCTAAATGGATGGTTGCTATGGCCAAAGGCCAGTTCTATCTCTGCCGTTGTCAAGCGGGCATATGTAGAATTCTGATGAACCTTATCTTATTTGAAACATCTCTATTTTACTTAGCCCACTTCCATACAGTGGGTCCCATTAAGAAGTGGCCACTTCATTCGCGCTTACCGTGATTCACACAGCAGCATTATTAAATTAATCTGTCACCATATGCCTATGCCTACGTTTGCAAAGAAAACATTTTAATTTGATTCACATTAAACGTTACATTTAATGTACATGTTGACAATGAGTAGGCTAGTTTTGGTTGTTGGTGGTGTTAATGGTTCCTTTAGTTATGCCTACAATGCAAGTTCCCTTGCGATTGGAAGCTCCTGTAGACAATAGTAGACGCATTTCAAAACATCGCGTTAGGAGTTAGGAGTCCTCGCCACTTCTTTTAAGCTGTCACAGACTTAGGTGCTACTTTTAGGGCTAAAGTGCTTCGTGAATTACTGTTAGTAAAAAAAATAGCAGTCCTAAAGTTACAAGTGACGAAGTTACGAGTGCAAGCATCTCATATCAAATGACCATGGCATTACGCTAAACAACATAAATCCCAATTAGCAACATACATCTCCTCCCTATAGCTAGCCACACAAGAAATGAATGATACTAAATCTCTGCTTAGTATGCTTCTCCGCTTAGCATTCTAATAACAGAAGGGGCACATTTATGTTGACCACTACAACATGACTCATTATGTCTGTAACGTTAACTGTATAAAACACTTACTTTCATAAAGGACGCACACCATCCAGCACATACACATGGAAACCGATATTTTAGGTTCTTGGCCACAAACTCAAAACGTGTCTCTCTGAAGCCCTGTTCTAGAATCTTTGCTCTGAAGGCTGTGTTGCTTGGCAACATCAAATAAACGAAATGAGTCTTTTCAAGGTATTAAAAGTGTACGTGTGATTACGAATGGATGTGTGTGGTTTGCAATTAGAATAAACAAGAAATAACATTTCGAATAATTTCCCATGATAAATTACATAATATTTGCACCTTACTTGTGAAGCTCACACCGTATTTAGTGAAATGTAATACAACGTTGCCACCTAGCGTTCAGATGTATTTAACATTAACGTGACATTTCCTGCTTATTCTTTCGTCAACTCCATGCTTTTAGGAAAACAATCTTTTTATCATAGTTCCCTCTTCAATGAGCGATTACCAGCTAGTTTTTGTAACAGAGATAGCTGTTTATTGTCCCTAGGTTTACAGAAACACCTATTCATATTAATATGTATGGAGTGCTGCCGACCACTGTTCATTACATGGCCCAGAATGCCTTGCATGTCTTTACAACAAAACAACACAGTAAAACCTAAATGCCCGTAAACATATGAATTTGCATACTTGTAACATTTTTAATAATACTCTCCCATCATGATATTTAACAGTAATGAAAAATTTATTTTGAATACCGTCAATGTGAAAATAACTGTACTACGTCAGCAATAAATAGCTAATGTTCTCCTAACCATTTCAGTTCGTAAGTCCATACTATCCCATGGCTGAGCAAGGATTTCATGATTGGGCAAGGCTGCCCAGAGACATTGTGCATACTTGGAAGACATTGTGATAGAAGTACAACTGTGAATGTGAAAGGTGATAGTTACCAAATACGGGTGGGTGGTTTGACAAATGCTGGAATCTTTTGGAATGTTTTCTTTTTTTTTTTTAGCTTATGCACCCTCACATTGGAGTCTCGAGTTCAAATACAAAATTTGGTATCGATATGTGACAGTGTTCCTGAGATATGGACGAATTCCTTATTCGGAGCTTCGCCGCCGATTTCGTTTGGCTGTGATGGGCAAACGCTTTCGAAAATCAAAAATCCTTCTAGTAACTTTTGTGAGGCTTGGTCCAAGGATCATGTACATCAAGTTTCGTGAAGTTCGGACCAAATTTGTGACCTGTGAAAATCTAGTTTCGCTTTCTATTCAATCCAATATGGCGGACAAACGACACGCCCACTTTACGTCATCTTCTCGAGCAAGTTGCACCGGTACTGCCCGGACGTTTTAAAGTTGGAATGGTGTCTCTGTTTCAAAGGGCCTAGGCGCTAGAGCTGATAAAAAATTAGGGAGACGGGAAAAATAAAACTTAAGAAGAACAATAAGTGTACTGCTTTGCAAGCACACTTAATAAGTGTGCTGCTTTCAGCAAGCACACTTAATTACAATCGACGGCTTGGTCTCAGGTGACCTGGCAGGTGTGAGGTCTTTGTTCCGAAAACAAAAGCCTCACTCTTTCCCACATCCTTGATGGATGGATTTAGACCTGGATTGCCAATTCTGCTTAGTATAAGAAGGAAATACTCTCACCTGTAAGAGCTCATCTCTGGAGATTTTGTCATCTCGGTCCAGATCATACAACCGGAAAGCAACTGCAATAGGGGGAGAGAGAGAGAGAGAGAGAGAGAGAGAGAGAGAGAGAGAGAGAGAGAGAGAGAGAGAGAGAGAGAGAGTGTAAGAGCGAGAAGGAAAGAGAAAGATTAGAAAGAGCACATTAGGCAAGTAGTCAGTGTGGTTTGTTTTGAAACTTAAGACCAAGGACAAATTTGACAGCGGTCCTCGTTAAGAGGGGACATGGATGCTGCAAGAGGTGAGAATGCCAGAGATGTTAAGCACAATCTAATGAAATAAACCAGTTCGCCAGGTAATGCCAGTGAGTCTGTGTGGGTAGAGAGCTTGAATTTCCCCTGGGGATCAATAAAGTATCTATCTATCTATCTATCTATCTATCTATCTAGAGAGGTACTGGACAGGAGCAGGTTTTGGTGTGACACAAATGCAAAACTCACAGAGCAGCTTATTGCTCCTGCTGTTGAGGGGCTCTCCAGCGTCCGGGTCCTTGTTCTTCTCGTTGTCCTCCACGGGCCGGAAGTGAGCCAGCGTGCGCATGAAGCCGCGGAAGTTCACCTGGTCCTCGCTGAGGGATAAACAGAGCAATGACAACTAGACTGCATTTCCGGCGGGAACTGCGAAAGTGTGCTTGCCCTGGTCCGGTCACCAACGTGAGCAGACAGTGGCATACGCTATGCTGAACCTGGCTTGATCCAGGCATTGTAACAGTGCCTTTCAGTGTTGGAGCAGTGGCAATACCTCAAAAGCTCTAGGAGAGGGCTATTCAACTATTGGCTTGCGGGTTAAATGCGGTTCGTTGGATTTTACCTTTGGGCCTGCCTTCGAATTTAGCTTCTATGACAGATCAAATCAATAAAATAAAATGACAGCAGTGATTGGCTGCAAAAATAAATAATGTCACGCGTCTTGTGCCTCGCAAACTGGGCTATCAGGTAACCTACAGAGGAATTAAAATTATGAAATATGACCAAGGCATTAAAAATGTGAAAATAACTGTACTACGTCAGCTATAAATAGCTAATGTTCTCCTTGCTACTTCAGTTCGTAAGTCCATACTATCCCATGGCTGAGCAAGGATTTCATGATTGGGCAAGGCTGCCCAGAGACATTGTGCATACTTGGAAGGCATTGTGATAGATGTACAACTGCAAATGTGGAAGGTGATAGTTACCAAATGCGGGTGGGTGGTTTGCCAAATGCCGGAAACTTTTGGAATATTGTCTTTTTTTTTTTTAGCACATTGGAGTCCAGAGTTCATATACAAAATTTGGTATCGATAAGTGACAGTTAGGGGTGGGCGATATATATCGTCTGCGATAATATCGTGATTGTTGTTTTAACGATGTGCAAATTGACATTATTGAGTATTTAAATTACTTATGTGGAAAAACACTCGAAATCACGCACTGAAGACTCATACATTCCCAGGAGGTAGGCTATGCGGGAGAAGTGCAGCAGAGCAAGTGTCACGTGATCACTAGTGGGTCACAACGTTGTCCCACGCAGCCTAATGTTAATTTTGTGCAGCGAGAGTAGCCTACTTGGGATTTTATGGCTACTTCTGTTCAAGTAGCATTGATGAGAAAGTCACGTTTTTTCCTACACGGTATTATATGGAGAGAAAACATTGGCCTTTGAGTATTTTATTAGTCAGTTGTAAACAAATAACTATTCTCATGTAACTCTTTTGTAAATGGACTTTGCTCGAAGTTCGCTCTAAATATCTACATTAGCATCTCTATGGGATTTCTCATATACATTAGCCATAAGCTAATGCATTAGTTTCTATTCTGTAACTTGGAATGCTAGCCTACGTGATTGCTCTAAAACAAAACATAGAAGGAAATAACTGAGATGTAGGCTACTCTGTTGGTCTGCTCTTAGTTTTATAGTGAATCCTATGTAAAGGTTTGAAAGGAACTTCAGCTTCAGACTTTCTCTTGGGAAACTGTTAGGCCTATTCATCTTCTCTAATGTAGCTGGCTAGACCATGTCATTGCCACACACACAAGTGGGGGCAGAATTGGAAATGTGTCAGAGTGACAATGCATTGGTTGATTTGGTTAAAAAGTCACAGGTTAGGTTATTGGTTATTATTGTAATGATGCTATTCATAAATAATGAGCTGTAAAGTAACTCAAGACTTACCCAAACAATTTTTTAAAGGATATCGACTAATTATCGTTATCGTCAAAATCACAAAAAATATCGAGATATTATTTTTTGTCCATATCGCCCACCCCTAGTGACAGTGTTCCTGTGATATGGACAACTTCCTGTTTCGGAGCTTCGCCGCCGATTTCATTTGGCTGACGGGCAAACGCTTCTGAACATCAAAAATCCTTTCTGTAACTTTTGTGAGGCTTGGTCCAAGGATCATGTACGTCAAGTTTTGTGAAGTTCGGACCAAATTTGTGACCTGTGAAACTTTCGCTTTCTATTCAATCCAATATGGCGGAAGTAGTGTTAATTTCGTCAGACGAGACGAGAGGAAATATGTTCGTCAACGACCTTTTTTTTCATGACTAAGACGAGACGGCAGTAATGTCCTGAAACACTGACTAAGACTACCTTAAGATGCATTATTGTTGACGAAAAAAGACGAGACTAAAATGTTTTGCATGAAATAAAAACTAAGATAAAATCTCCCTTCATGTTCGTCTACAAAATGAGAAGACAGGATACGTCTGTTGTTACGTTTTAAAAATATTCCGAATGAGTTCATACACAACAACTTTCTTGTAGGCTAGTCTACGTGCTGCTGCTGCAACCCTGTGGCTGCAACACGAAACTACATGGAACAAGAACACTGGAGATTTCTGCCAGAGTTAGCAAGCTAACTACCTAAGCTTTACGCCACAATGCTACATATCCAGAAGTTGAAGCTTCTCTCATACAAATTAACATCCCCCAGAATGTCCATACGAAAATGTTCAGCATGTAATGTCAACTATTCACTAGTTAGACTGATGATGCAAAGTTTGCTAGCAAGTAAGCTAATATGGAAAGTTCGCTAGCAAGTTAGCTATGGCTAAGATGGAGAGTCTGTTTGGGGAATGTGTTGTGTTTGGGCGCATATCGCCATCTAGCGAGGCAGAGTAAAACATTAATAGTTTGGCCTACGACAGTGTTTCTCAAACTTTTTCACTTTCAGGACCACTTAACTAACCCTAGCTAAAAAAAAAAAAAAAAAAAAAAAAAGATTAGACCTACTTCAACAGTAGCCTATAATTAGTCTACACAATAGGCCTACTCACTGAACCACCTTGCTTATTGTCTTTGCACTTTGCTTATTGTGTCAGAGGATTCATACTGTATGATTTAAACTGGCATATCTTACATAGACAGTGTTGCAGAACTGTTTGGATTTACATACAAGTTATATTGCAAACAACTCATCTATATTATATTTTACCACGTCTGCTCGCGGACCACTTGGGATAGCTTGCGGACCACCAGTGATCCCCAGACCACACTTTGAGAAACACTGGTCTACGAATATGACAGTGGTCCAGTCAAATCTTTTACTGTCTATGGTCAAATCCCAGCCGAGCTATAACTGTAGCTCGACTTACCTGTGCATGTAAACTTACTGACTGACAAAAAATCAGAATGAGTAATTATAACAGACGAGTAGCCCTGTGGACACACAATATTGTTGGAAAATTGAGATGTGTGAAAAACTATGACTCAAATGGTAATCAGAAATAATTTGTTATAAAAAAAGACTAAAATGTGTTGACTAAAACTGACTAAGACTAAGATACCTTTCTTTCTTTCTTTTGACTAAAACTAGACTAAAATGACGAGACTTTTAGTCGACTAAAACTTGACTAACAAAAATGATATTTGAATGACTAAATATGACAAAGACTAAAAAGGACATTACGTCACAAGACTAAGACTAAATTAAAAATAGGTGACAAAATTAACACTAGGCGGAAGAATGATTTTCATTTTCAATCATTTTCAATTTCCACACTACACCGGTTCCGGCCGGACGTTCCAGAGTTGGACCGGTGGCGATATCTCAAAAGGTCTAGGAGCAGGAGCTGGCCAAAAATCGGGCTTACAGGAATAATAAGAAAACTTAAGAAGAACAATAAGTGTGCTGCTTTGCAAGCACACTTAATGACCATCGCTGCCTCTCAATAACAGCCACTCGTTCTGAAAACATCAATGTGCGTGACCGTCTTTACAGCAGACATAAACAGTGATTTGTGTGACGCATCTAATGCATTTTCAGACAGCTGTTTCTCTCCCCTTGCTCTCTTTAGATCAAGAGGCAGACCTGGCAGACTCCCTTGTCAAGTGCCGTGTGCACCTCCGTAGGGAAAACCTCATCCATCTGAGAGATTCTCCTCATCAGCAATGACTCATGCTTCAGCCAGACTGGCCAAGGACAGAACTGGAACTGCGCTCACATTTCAGTATCGCCAAGCAAACAACAAATCTCTTCCATTTGGGCCTGAGGCGCACATGCATCTCTTAAGCTGTGCTCAGCTGGAACCTGAGCATTTGGAAAAGTACACGGTTGCATGCTCAAATTAGAGACGCGACCACTGTCAGCACGCGCCTTGATTTAAGCAGCGGATAAAGAGGCAAGGACAACGTGGTTTACGGCTCGGGGTCTGCCAAGATAGGCTGTCAGCCCTACTTGAAGTGCAGTTGACAGTGAGACTGATGGCATGCAGACATACAGCTGTGCCAATTTCACCTTGAGGTGGTTTATGTTTTTGTGTGTGTGTCTGTGTGTGTATGGTTTGCTGTTATTTGGCACTGCTACAGAAATCCATACTCTAAATTAAGGTTCCTCCAAACCAAACAAAACAAGAAAGAGGGAGAACCGCGTAAACACCATAAACCATTAGACGCAATGGCTACAATTAACCCGCCTACAGGCCGGATTTTTCTGGGAGAGTAATGATACGCTTGAGGGCACGTCGTCTCGAAATGTATTGGGCTTCAAAGACGACACAGCCAGGACGGTCAAAAACTAATAAACAAAACGCCCAAATGGAACAAGCCACAGACCTCCGGGCCTCAGTTCTGTAAGGCTACGGAGTGAGGCCTTTTTCCAGGGTATTATTCTAAGTTCAGCAGAAAGTGAACAGCTAAATCCTCAGTATTTCCAATGGCATTGAGAACTATCATGTGGTTGTGTAAGGCAACTCATTGGGTCAACACTTCATCTTGTTATATCTGCAGACCTCTTCATATCTTTATAGTTGCAGTGATATTCATGACAATCAAACTACTACACTTTAAATGTAACCACACTTTTCTCTATAGATGACGAGATCTGGGCCTCTATGGAAACCTTTAAACACTCACCCCTCTGGAAAGAAGGCATTGATTATGCGGTCACCTAGAGGATTAATCGCCAACTCAGGGATCCTTTGGAAGTCTTCGCGGCTGAGGGACAGAAAATGAGAATGTGAGATATATCAGAGAGTGAGTGGGTGAACATACAAGTCTGTGGCATGTAATCATGTAAAGGTATACGTATTCTTACCGAACCGTTTAGGTACAAGACGTTATGTTCAATACAGATGTGTACTGAATATACTGAATGCAGTCAAGCAGGCTTTTGTGCATGTGGATCATGTTTTAAATTCCATGTTTCCCACATACTAAGTGGCAGACCATGTTAGTTTAGTTAATTACCCGCAAAAAACATGACACCTTTTCAGAATACTATTCCTGCATATATGTGTTGAGCATCAGATATATTATAAATGAATATTAGGCTAGCAGTACTTACATGCTAACTGTATCAAAATGTAACCAAACTATGACTTCAACACTAAGGTATGTACCAAATCGTAATTTTTGTGTACTGTTACATCCCTACGCGTTTTAACCAGTTACCCCTGACTAGGGAACAGAAACAAAGAAGGAACCCAGCTCCTGAGACAATGTTGTGGCAACTAATGAATGATTACGCTGAGTCACTCTGGCATGAATATCAAACACGCCACACAAGAGCTGCACCATGTTCCCTTGAATAGCACTTCCTCTTTAGTGACGGTGGTGGCACCAGCTCAATGTTTAACATAGAAACACTAGAGGGGACTCAGTGAGATCTCAGGTGTTTCAAAGGAAATATCTTCCTGTTGTGACTCAAAACAAACTTATCCTGATCTGTTTGTTCCGTAGACTGCCATGCCCATAATATAAACATCAATACATCAAACATCATGCAGAAACTGAATATTGCTTCACTGCTCTGTACACTAACGGTCTTAATAATGTTTCAAGTCAGGTTCTTTCTAGAACAACAGAGATTAATATCCACGGACAAAAAATGTATATGTATGTAAAGTAATGTAAAGTCCATAACACTAATAGTCTAACTAGATGGGTCTATCCCTCTAGTTATGCTCTGATGAATGTTCACAAGATGATCAAAGGGTTTAAACAGTGCTTAAAATGCTATAACCAACTCAAACAAAACTTTGGACTTTGGACAAAAGAACATACAAGACAATGGTTAAATTCATATAAACAAACTTGATGCTTCCAACTTGACATCACTCAAGTTCCCTAAACACTGGATCTCAACTGAATAGAGGTTTTGTTTGGGCAATTCAGTCACACAAGTCACGCTATTACATATTTGCATCCATCAAAGCACAAGACAATCCCCTAGATTAAGGTTTCACCCTCAGAAAACAGTCTGACAAAGAAACGTTAGGCACTGTATTCATTTCCAAATTAACTAATTGAATGCCAAGCTGTTTTTGGGAGCTTTGTCCTAAAGTGCCAGCAATCTAGACCATTGTTGATGATTTTTGTACAGCCACAGCATATTCTGTGTTATAGCTATGAACACATACAATGGCTCGTTTAAAAGGTGAGACTTTAAGCTCTCTGTGGGTGCAAACCGTGTATTTCTACACGCCTCTGTTCCTGAGAAATCCCAAGCTAAACAGTGGCTAGTTTTCATCAAAATCACAGTTTTTTTCTAGAAATGGAGATATAACATCTTGAAGTATGAAGTGTTGCCTGTTACTTACTTGTGTAAACTTTCCGGGAAGTGATCAGCGAGACCTGGCGAGACTGCCACCTAGTGATAGACCCACGAAAATGTCCTGGTTTTAACCTGACGTGCATGTGTCACTGATTCGACCCAAAGCGGCAACCGAGTTATGATAAAATGTCCAGATAGTGCGTTTTCATGAGTTTTCGATCGTCATATATTTCATTTCCATTAATCACAGAGTTCCCAAAATCACATATAAGGTGTGTTAGAGTGTCTAGTTTCGTAATTAAAAAAAAAAAGCTAAAAACGTAATATTACGTTTTTTGGCACTCAACGCATGGGAAGGGAAAACGTAATATTACGTTTTTGGCACTCAATGAGTTAAACATAGGCAGGAGAGCATGCTGGCATTTCTAGCACTTAACCTTTTACAATCCCAGCAAGTAAAGCAGAAACATGCCACACGTCTACAGTTTCTATGGCTGACAGCAGCTCACAGGAGTCAGGTTTGACATGTAAAACATTGACACCAAATGGTTCCTTTGGAGCCAGACTGGGTAATAATGAACAAAAGTATGACAAATAGGCTACAAATGTCCAGGCAGGCTAAATGTGGCACAAGATTTAACTTACTCTACTCGGACAACCTCAGGAAGCTCACACTCACACAGCTCACGCTCACACAGCTGAAACTACCCTCTTCATCTACCATTACCAAAAGCTTGTGCAAACTCCACTGTTCATGCTCAGCTAGGTCTTATTTCAAACTGGCCACCATATTGTTGCACAACCCTGAATGTAAGCCTACACTTAGATAGAGAAGCATGACTATACGAGTTCATGGGACACTATTTCACCGAGTTCAGTCATATGGCTTCATCCATATGTCAGACATTCTGTTTCTGTAAGGCATTTCGGAATGTAACTGTCAAGTCACAGACACTTGGTAAAGAGGTAGTGAGTGTGTGATATGTAAGGTGTAATTGAGGAAGGGGATTGTCGGTAGTTCAAGGGTTTTCTCATGTGTCTGCTTGATGACAGGGCAAGAAGTTCAGTGTTGTGGGTGAATGCAGGGGGATGCATAGCATACCTGAGCGCTCCATTTTCTCCTTTATCTAGGCTGTGGAATCGGCTATAGAGACGTGTGATCTGACTATGGGAGACTGTAAGAGAAAGAAGAGGTATAGAGAAAGAGATTATTTGGATGAAGCAGAGTTTTCCCATTGCAATTAAGTTTCAAGATGAAAGGTGATTTCAAAATGCTACATGGGATGAAATTGTATGCAATAAAACATAATCCCATGGCCAGAGATTATGATTGTGTACAGAGGCTACAGAGATTAACTGCCTTCCCTCAAGGGTCTGAAAGGGGAGGGGTCAGAATAGTTAATTCTCAGCCATGGAATTTCAACAGGTTGGTCCGGTCCCCAGAGGTGGAAATTTGACCAGGGAGATCAGAAAACTCACTTGTTCTTGCTCTTCCCCCTGCCCCCATCACTCTAACTATGTCAAAGCAGTTGATTCAATATGTTTCTACAGCTCCCTCACACACTCTCCTAGGGAAATGAGTTACAGCACAATTACAACATTTGATGAAACATTGAGGATAACAGACTTGAGTTAAGCGTGCATGTCAATGTTGGGCACTTAGTGATGGGGCAGTTTAACATCAGAAGAAAACAATGAAAGGATTGACAAGGCCCCTAGACCCTAGAACTATAACATTAGCCTTCGTTCAAACTAGACAGACCATAGGGGAAGTTGTTTGTCAGTCAGTGGCCATAGGAAAAGCTAAGACTGATGCCACAACACTAACGTCACCACAACTGATGGCTGGAGAGGCATTTATTTTTAACATGCTGAGGAAGTGTAGTTTTCAGTCGTTCAAAGCTTTTCTACCGCAAGTCCAGGGCACTGACCTTCAGCCTCAAATCAACTCCCACCGAAGCCCATTACATTACTGTGAGCCTAAGTATGACTGTATTGCAAGGGCCTCCTTACACCAAACAACTTTGACCAGATTTGGGAAAGATTATTGTAAGATTGTGGTCTTTAGAGTAAAGTTTGAATGAGGGGCAATGGTTAAAAGACTCCAACCTTTCAAGAATCCTTCCCAAATCTTGTCAGAGATGTTTGGTGTAAGGAGGCCATAAAAGCTAAAGCTACGGGGATTGCCATATCTGAAGCCTCCAACTACAGGACCAGCCGTTCTCGAGCAACACAACTCATAACAAACAGTCCTGAGGCACAAAACACGGTACGATCAGTATCCCGACATATAATTTGCATAATGTTTCAGTCTGTTGACCACATGAACGCAATCTTAGTAGTGCCAATCCATGTAAGAACATCCAAATGACTATGTTCTAGGTAAATGCACTCTGATTTTGACACCACTTAACGTTAACAGTTACTGAATATGCTTACTGCGAGGGTAACTTTGATCATAAAGGGGGTCATATGATAAAGGTAACGTAACATTGGTCTCAATGTGTAACTGTTAATGCTGCGCAGTTATCAGTTGCTTATGTTAACAGCAATGTTGCTGCCGGGTGAGGTAGCTGACGATATCTGGCCATTTAGCAAACGTTAGCTGGCTAACTCACCTTCACTCACACCTCAAAGTAACGTTTAACGTCACTGTTTGAGATGACAAACGTGCACTGCTTTACATATTATTCGCATTAACGTTAAATATGTTCCATGAACTCAAAGACAACGAACCGAGCACCATATTTGCTTCAGATTCACTGTATATCATTCCCTAACTAGCTGCTAGAAATCCTTGCGCAACATCAAGAGAAATGACTGACTAGCTAACTTGTCAGCTAGCATCCAGCTAACATACATGATCAATGGTTGCAAACACATAACGTCTAACGTTACACAGAAACAGGGACTTACATCCAGTCTCCTTTTTGATTTCTTCGATGTCCTCCTCTCTGAGTAATGACGACGCTCTGGACCCCATATTAACAAATGTATGGTATGATGAGCCGAGTTTGGCTGGACAGCTAGCTAGCTACTTTGGTTTAACGTTAACGTCAGGCTTCTCTGTCTGTAGCTCAAAGACAACGCTCTGGCTTAGAATGTTTCTAGGAGAGATAAGTTAGCCTTCTCTGTGTAGCTGACTAGGTGTCACGAAGTCAGGTAGTCGTTGCTGGCCACAAGTAGCCTAGCGTAACAGTCAAAATACAACTCTGCCCAGTGTCCCCAGCTAGTAAGACTGTCTTCAGAGTAGTTGTCTCAGCCACCCAGCGCTTTGCTGATTGCCGAAACCTCTGCCGAAACTTCCTAGCACTAGGTGAGAGGCGTAGGCTATGCGTCATGAACCATCGTCACGACGGACGGACAAACCTGGCTCTCATTGGCTGTGACTGAGAGATGTCAGTGGCAAATAGAGCATCACACAGTCAAAGAGAAGTAAAAGTAACAAGAGGAACGTTACATTGCAACAATCACCCCCATAACCGAGCTGCAGCTCCGCCATCTTGGACTGAACGCAACACAACTGTCATCGAGGTTCCAATTCAAAAGTGGTTAAAGCGAGCTGAATAGTTTACGAGTTTTTAATATTTCTATAGCTAAACTAAAACGGCGTGTTGAATAATGCACAACAAAATAATGCTTATGGATCCGTTTCTAATTAATTAGACTTTTATAACAAAATAAAGCTATTAATTCAATGACTAGCCTAACTCGGAACCAGCAATAGCCTACTCGTGGTAGCCTATAGTTAACCATGCAGTTGCAATATGTGGTAAATTAAATTAGCCTATTTAATGCTTTGAATGCAGCCCTGGAGTGGCTATTATCTTTGGGAGGATTCCCGGTGGGCCGTTAACTTTTTGTGCCAGTCTGAATGTCGTTTCGAGAAGAAGATATTGTTTCTGAAGTTCATTTGCTGCGCCCTCGCGGCACTTCAGCAGCCTACATGTAGAACGGTCGCAGCTCCTTACTCACAGTTTCCCCAAATATTAACAAAGTAGCACTCACAAAAACTATTCGGAAGTCGCAACTATATTTGCAACAATTAAGGGAGTCTATGAGCGGTCCCTCCTCCAATGGTATGGCCCTAACGAACTCCAGGGTCAGGTGACACAGTAGCCTAATTAATTGAGAGTTTAAAAAAAAAAAAAAAACGTTATTCTTCCACCGTCCAGTCCAGCAGCTGTCAACATAGGCTACAACGGAAAACAGGCGATATTGGAAGGTATGTAGGCCTATCTGCTTTAACTTTTTTAATCTAGGCTTTTTAAAGTCCACCAAGAGTCAGAGGCCTACCCTCCGTGATAGGCTATGAATGAATATGCTGCCTTGATATAGCCTACTCAAGCAGGCCTTTATGTTCATGTCGCAAATGTAGAGTCCGACTTGCTTCAGCCACAACCATCTTGAAAGGTGAACATTTTAGCCTACTATTTGCACGGATTTACTGGGTGTTTCTTATGTATACAACTGTTGCGTGTATTCGGCCACTGGGTCTCCAACACGTCGCTCTTATGCTCAGTCGCCTGCCGCCTTGTCAGAGCTTGCCAGAGACTGAAGACGCTACATTTAAACACAATTGTTGCCACCACTCGAGGCATTCCAGCCTACGAATGTAATAAAAAGCAAATCAACAGTCAGTAGATGAAAGGGACAACACATTAGTCAAGAGAGAATATTTAATAGTAATAGGTCATCACACAATTAACAGTAATAAAATTGGTGATTGAGTAGATCACCACGTCTTTTCTGCTGGCATTAGGCCTACACAAAACAAAGCAAACATTGTGCAAGTAAAGTGCACAATTATTACAAATATAATTTAATTAATCTCAACTGATAAGAACTTTGTACAACGCACATTTGCTACATAAAGAGAGATTTAATTGACAGATTTAGAGATGACTTGGCTTTAAAAAAAAATCTGTTGCGTTTCTGTTTGGGCTGTGACAGTTGTCGATTTTGAGTCTGTAATAGGTGATGGATTCTGACTTGAATAATTTAATCATGTACACGAGTTTTTTTGCACTTTTCCTTGTTACACATTGAATACAGTACACTGATAAATAGTATATAATTGAGTACAACATTGATGTTATATCAATGAAAACAACTTGAGAAATATGCACACTTACTGTATATCAGTATATTGGCTAATATTGTTATTGTTTTTGTTCTTAGAGCGGCAATGCTGTCCTGGAGCTTGACGACCCCCCTGAAGATATCCTGGAAGTACTGAGCAACACGGAAATGTCATCAGTGCCTGCCTTTCAGCACAATGAAAATGTGCTGGGGTACATTGGCAATAAGGTGGTGGGCAATGTACCCAGCCATGGCAGGTTATGGCGACTGAGCATAAGAGCGATGGAGACCCAGTGGCCGAATACACGCAACAGTTGTATACATAAGAAACAAGTGACCAGAGCAGAATCGAGAGAAGATCCTGAATGTCTTAAACGAAAATTCCGCCAACTTTGCAACCCTCAGACAAATATAACAATGGAAAGACACAAATTTAATACAAGAAACCAACGACCAGATGAAACAATTGAGGCTTACGTGACCGACCTGAAAAACAAAGCCAAGGGCTGCAGATTCGGTGAACTCAGAGACGAGCTTATCAGAGACAAATTGGTGTGTGGCATAATAAGCGATGGCATGAGAAAGCAACTCCCGCGTGACAATGAGTTAACTTTAACCAAAGCCATTGACATGTGTCAAATGTATGAACAGACTGAACAACATACAAAGGCCCTTGCAGCCCCGAAACAAACACTTCCGAATGTGGACAGTTTACAACACAAAGTATGGAAAAGACAGACACCAAAGCCAAAATCAGGCGCAGAGCAGTATGCATTTCAATCACTTTCAGACCAGCGTCCCACACATTCCATAACTAACTGCAATAATTGTGGAAATAACCATGAGGCTAAAAGAGAGAAATGCCAAGCTTATGGTCAGCAATGTCAAGTGCAAAAAAGTGGAACCATTTCCAGAAATGCTGTAGATCATCACAAACACAAGGCTACAAAAAGAGATCTGTGAATCAGATTCAAACTGTGCAGGCCACTAGTAGTGATGAGGAACTGTTCTTTGTGGATGGAGTTAGTGTTACAAGTGGAACTGTAGATGCTGTTGACTCCCATCTGCTACAAAGGAATGACATATTCTCCACTGTACACATTAATGGAAAACCCGTAGAACTCAAAGTTGATACAGGCGCCAAATGTAATGTCATGTCTGCGGATCTTTTCACACAAGTGAGACAGCATGAAAACCTCCAGTCATCAGAGGGTACTAAACTGGTAGCCTATGGAGGTGAAGAAATCCATACAGCTGGGTTAGCCCTACTTTTGTGTCACTCTGCAGGCAGAGTATACAACCTACAATTCTACATAGTGAAACGAAACGTACAACCTCTGCTTGGCCTACCAGACTGTCTTCGCTTGGACTTAATCAGCTTGAACAAAGAAGTTCATCACATAGACATCAGCAAAGAAACACATTTCTCACACCAGATGTTTACAGAGTATGCAGACCTCTTTAAAGATGAGCTTGGCAAGCTTCCTGTCACTTATTCCATGAAGCTAGACCCCGAGGTCCCGCCAGCCGTAAAACCAGCACGTAAAATACCAGTGCCAATGCAAGATAAAGTCAAAGCAGAACTGACCCGTATGGTTGACTTAGGCGTAATCACTCCTGTCGCAGACCCCACTGAATGGGTTTCTTCTATGGTTGCAACTCATAAGAAAAACTCTGATGACATCAGACTATGCATTGACCCAAGGGATCTAAATAAAGCCCTGAAACGTCCGCATCATCCCATGCGTACTGTAGAGGAAGTAGCTGCACAAATGCCCAATTCCACAGTCTTCTCTGTCCTCGACGCGAAAAGTTCATTCTGGCAGATCTCACTTGATCACAAGTCATCCATGCTGACGACTTTCAGCTCTCCATTTGGCAGGTTCCGCGATGCCATATGGAATCAACTCAGCCAGTGAGGTGTTCCAGCGTGCAATGGAGCAAATCTTTGCTGGGTACCCCTGCGCTGTCATAGTGGACGACATAATCATAGGCGGGAAAGACGAAAAAGAGCATGAACAAAACCTCAAAAAAGTGCTTGACCGTGCAAGGGAAGTGAACCTTAGGTTCAACCCCACAAAGTGCAAATTTCGACTTAAAGAAGTCTGTTATGTCGGACATGTGTTCACAAGTGAAGGATTAAAGCCAGACCCTGCAAAGACAAAAGCAATTAGTGAGATGCCCTTACCTGAAAACGTCACAGCCCTTCAGCGTTTCTTAGGCATGATCAACTATCTAGGAAAGTTCATTCCTAATTTTAGCGAGATCTCAGCCCCTCTGCGCGAGCTAACATGCAAAGACATTCAGTGGTGCTGGCTGGAACAACATCAGGAGGCGTTTGACGCTTTGAAACGGTGCCTGTCCAGTCCACCTACTCTGCGCTATACGATCTCCAGAAATCGGTTACACTTACCTGTGACGCCTCACAGTATGGACTCGGGGCAGCATGCCTTCAGGAAGGTGCTCCGATCGCATACTCCTCCCGAACATTGACACAGACTGAAATGCGCTATGCGCAAATTGAAAAGGAGCTGTTAGCAGTCGTTTTTGCATGCTCGAAATTTAATGATTACATCTATGGAAAGCGGATCAAGATTGAGACTGATCATCAGCCTTTAGTGACAATACTCAACAAGCCCATACACTCAGCTCCAGCCAGATTGCAACGTATGATGCTGAGGCTGCAAAAGTATGACTTCAAGATTGTCTACAAGAAAAAAGGCTCACAGATGTACATCGCTGGTACATCGCGTGCCCCTAGAACAACAACGGAGCAGCACAGTGATGAACCAGGTGACTATGAGATCATGTCAGTCCAACATATCTCATCCTCCAGACTGAATGAATTGAAGGCACACACTGCTTCAGATCCAGCCCTGCAGAAACTGAGCAGCGTCATATCAAAGGGCTGGCCTCTGAAACAAACTCAGATATCCCCAGAGATCCGCCAGTACTTCCCCTACAGAGATGAACTGGCTGTTGAAGATGGTGTTATCATGAAGGGCCCAAAGACAGTCATTCCCAAGTCATTGCAAAAGGACTACATCACCATTCTTCACAGAGGGCACCCAGGCACAGAATCCACTAAACACAGAGCACGTGGAATCGTGTTCTGGCCCACAATCAGTGAGGACATTGAGAGGGCCACAATTGCATGTCCTGTGTGCAACAGTACGAAACCTCACCAACAAAAGGAACCACTTAAGCTACACCAGGTCCCTGACCTACCCTGGTCAACAGTCGCAACTGACATATTTGAGTGGAACGGCCAACACTATTTAGTTTTAGTTGATTCCTACTCAGGTTGGTTTGAGATTGACCTACTTCGTGACTTAACTGCCAACACTGTGATCACAAAACTAAAAAGGCACTTCTCTGTCTATGGCAGCCCACACAAACTCATTTCGGACAATGGCACTCAATTCACCAGCCAACGCTTCACAGACTTTGCCCTGGCTTGGGACTTCTGTCATATAACAAGCAGCCCAGAATACCCACAAGCCAACGGGCTAGCTGAGCGTGCCGTTCGTAGTGCAAAGCAACTAATGGAAAGATCAAAGAGAGATGGAACAGATGTTTTCCTCAACCTGCTCAATCTTCGCAATGTGCCACGTGACCACACCATTGGCTCCCCAGCCGAAAGGCTGATGTCCAGGCAGACACGAACGACCCTACCTGTGAGTAAGAAATTGTTAGTCCCAAAATCCAAGAACAACACAGTTGTCAAGGCAGGGCTCATTCGTAAACGCCTTTCACAAAAGGAATGCTATGACAAATCCAGCAGACCCCTTCGTCCCTTGCATCAAGGCGAGGTAGTACGGATGCAAACCCCTCATGGGCATGACCGCTTAGGAACCATCAAGGAAGTCTGCAAGGAACCCAGGTCATACATCGTCCAATCTGAAGGAGGCGAGTACAGACGGAACCGCAGGCATATTCTCCCAGTCTCTGAACCCCCACCACAACAAAGAGACCCCCATGACCCCACTCCTGCAGTTCAGTCACATACATCCCACTCCGACCAGCATACATACACACCTGTACAAAACACAGAAGAACAAACAATCAACCACACACAAAACATGAGCCAAGACCCAGTCCAATCCTTCAATGGGACAGCAAACAATACTTACATTACACGCTCTGGGAGGGCTTGCAAGCCAAATCCCAAGTAAGCTTAAGGGCCTGAAAGAAAAAAAAAAAAAATTGTTACATCGGCATGTGATATCATTTTGTAGTATGTGACATGCCTACAGTATGACCTTACCTGTGATTCAGTTACGAGTTTGGAATTAACCATCTCCAGGGCTCTCAAGTGTCACGCTTTGAGCGTGACAGTCACTCATTTCGGTCTTTTGTCACGCACTCCCGCCACACATTGTATTTCTCACGCAGAAAAAAAATATAATATTTAATATGCCGCAGTGCCCAAAATGTCTCTGGCCGCGCCGCTCTCACTATGGAACCGGCAAGAATCAAGCACGTCGCCATGCACATCTCCCATGGAGTTCTTGGTCGAGCCTGCCACTTATCAGCCAATCAAAAATAACGAAAGGGGCTACACAATAGCCAATCAGAAAAAAGCACTATTGTATCTGTGTAAGATTTAACGCAACAGCCAATGAAAAAATCGTATCGTATCCTGAATTGTTCACGTGAATCTGCTAGTTTCCAAAGTTTCGTTCATCTTCAGAGGAAACCACTGAGCTTCGAGCATCAGTTTGAGCACAGAGTAAGTCATCTTTTAATGTTACAACAAATCCACAACTTGTTTGACACAAACAACAACGTGACTGCTGCTAGAGAATGTTTCCCAGATAATTAGCATCAGTTGTTCATGAGTGTCTGTAACTTAGCCAACAGTTTTACAGCCTGTTCACTGACAACACTTGGTCAGAACAAGTAGCCTAGTCATATTTTCGTTATCACACGATGACTGACATATTGTCACATTATAAACATCTCTCTCTCTCCAAATAGGCTTAACAATTTTATTAGCACTAAATAAACTGTATTGCATATTGTCATAAGTCACTTTTAGTTTTAAAATCATGTCATATTGTATAATTAATTATATCCTGGCCATGGATGCATTAATCATTGCATTTGTCTTTCAAAGATGTCAGGTAAGAAAAACAATTAAGCATCATTTATTCGCCCTGAGAGGAAAGCCCCCTATAAAGGCCAGGTGAGTGGATGCTAGCTTAGAGGTGGTGAAAAGGGTAGGTCCGTCATTGAATTGTCAATGCCATGTGTCAAATCTTTTGTTCTGCAAGTCTGAGCAATTATAAATTATACTTATGCCCCATTTTGAGTTTTTTGCCCAACATTGCACATCATCTACTTAGGAGGGCATTGCTCCTACATACTTTGGCCGATAATCAAATGTCTGATCTCTTTGGAAAGCTGAGACACTGTAGTTTTTGGAAAACAATTAGAATAACTGTGTGATGTACTGACACAGAGTTACAGAGGCTAGAATATTGTTTTCTTTTTCTACCGGATAACAAGCATCTCTGAACTGACCACATTTCAGCCCTCTAGGACTTGACTTGATATGACTTAGAAATACAACTGAGCCCTAGCATCAGGTCTGGTGAAGCTGTGTGCAAAAGTAGATCAATATAGAATGACAATATGAGTAGCCTACTTTAGACCATTATTTGCCAAGGTATGCTCATGCGTTTTGTTAAATGCCCTATAGAAACTACCCATAGGACTTTTGGTTATAGGACATAGGGGGGCGTCGATGGGGAATGTCACTCCTGCCTGTCCTCAAAACTTGAGAGCCCTGCATCTCAGTTTCAAGTGAAAACGGCATTGTAATCCTTTGTTAATGCACATGTATTAGAACAGGGTTTGTTTATTGTTATCCCACAGCCATAAGCTAAGGAAAGGAGATGTAGAACATTTGTCTATGTCATGTTACTCACCAAATGTTCATAAGTAATGAGATCAGTTTGAATACTCTGAATGGGCACTGCGCATGCGCGTAGTCGTTATAGTGAATGAGGAGTCTGACCCAAGTTGCCGGTTGTGGCTAGATGGGATACAGCTAACAACGGAAGTCACGTAACAGATAGTGAAATCTCCAGAGAAATAAACAGTATCACGACAGGAAGTAACCTAACCCTAATCCTAACCCTAACCCTTAGCTGTATCCCTTCTAGACACCACCCAAGTGGCCTGTAATGCCTTTATGCCTTTACGAGTTCCTGAGTAAAAGTTATAATACGGAATCCTGAATGATGTGTCACTCGTCTTTCAACACTAATGGTCCATTTTTTTTCAACAATGGCGGCTAATGGAAGCCTCATAGTTCCCGAAAGTTAACAATTTATAATAGCAGCAGTGCAGTTACAGGCTGTTTGTAGCCAACATTTCAGACTCAGATTTACATTATTGGCTCATCCGAATAATAATAATAACAGTAACAACAGCAATAGTAGTAAAGTAATAGTATTAATAACCTAATTATAATAATAAACTATTTATGTATACTATGACAGCTTTTCTGCTGCTCAGTTTTTATCAGTTCCTTATCAAATAAATTAAAAGAGGCTAAAGCCCAATAAATGTGCCACAGATAATAACCTAATATAAGATAAACCTTGCCTATACCATTTCAATTAGGCAGCACTAGGCAACACCACGAACGAGCTGTCATTAAGTTTTTGCGTTTGTAGCCTACAACTTTTATGACGTGACGTGTCTTGGGCATTTAGCTTTACCATCATGTCAACATGGTTGTAATGCGCAATGCTCATCTAGGCTATGGATTTAAGTGGTTTAATTTTAAAAAGGGCAGCAATAGTGGGATAAGGTGCAACTGATTCCCCAAAACAATTCCTCCATAACTGTGGATTTAATCGTTTGATATGTGGATAACTTTCAGTGGACTAAACACATAAAAGGTAAGATTTTGTTATCACAAAGCTAGCTGGTTCGTTAACATTTAATATGGCAAAGCATATTTACAGCCAACTTTGTACTTGCAACAGTGAAACTGAGTTTGTTGTTAACATTGTTGGTAACGTAAACGTTTCTTCAGTTAGGAGCAGGACTGTTTTTTTTAATTTTGCATTCATTTTCATTGGCAAAAGCTGGCCTAATATGCATGAGAGAATCTAGATTTGAGGGAGCTGCAGCTGTTAGCATCAGCACGGTCATATTAACACAGCAGGGCACACTAGCCCAGTGATGGCTAGCCCAGTGATGAAGGATCGTGTAAAATCCCCATCCCCAGAAAGTTTCAAACCAAGCTTGCGCTGATGATGCATGATCACTGATCAAATTGCTATTTTCTGACACGATGCACACCATTCCCAGGTGCTCACCTGTCTGAATCTCAAGCTCTTTAGCCTAGCATCTTAATGCTGTTCACAGCACGGTGAATGACAAACGATGACAAAATGCTGTTCATGTTTATGAGTTCATAGCCTGGTTATTTATCGAAGGACTTACATGTCACGTTTTATATTTTATTATGATCACTCGCATTACCATTACTTAATAGGTAGGCCTAATGCTACGGTTAACTTAGAATGCCCACCATTACACTGGAGATGTTAAAAAACGTTTAAACTTTTTTTTATTGTCCCGCGACGATAGGCTAGGCTTGGCTAGGTAATTCGCTCATTAGCTCAGATCAGTGACTACCAGAGGAAACGCGGGGTAGAAAACTCAAACAAGTAATGTTAGACTAGCTGTTTTACAGTTCCTCGTTGCAACGAGCTTCACAGGAGCTCCATGCGCTTTTGTAGGCTACACGCAGTCTCAAAAACACTTCACTTTTTGAGTCACTGTAAGAGGTCATTTATTTTATATAGCGATAATTTAGATACACTTATGGGGTGGATGCAATTGCGTTTTCTAAAGAATCTCCCGTCTTGATTTTGAAAAAAAGGTCACCTTATATAGCAGGCTAAGATATAAGGTCTGGAATTTAATGTAATATTGTTGTAGGCCTAATGGTAGGATAACTACATAGTTTACACAATAATTACACTGTGTTATAAATATTGTATATCAATGCATTTATTGACTGTCAATTACCCAAAATCGTGGCTCTGTCTATTGAACAGTAACCTATTTAATGCATTCTTACCTACCATTGTCAATCACTTCCGGGAACTAGTTGAGGTTTACACAAACCACGTGACCAACGGAATTTTTAACACCCATTGTCGCAACTCTACCTTTATATGGCTCTGGAGCGTTCTATTGAGTTTCGCCTCTTGTTACTTCTGACGAGATTTGGAGCCGCCATCTTGGACCGGTCATCCACTCCACTCAGTGTAATCTGTTTGGCCCATAGACTGTATAATATAGAACAACAAAAACTGGCATTTAACACCATTTGGAGACATTTTTAAAAATGATATATATATATATATATTGAGTGCTTTATGTACCCATTAATCAACAGTGGTGGTTAACCTGCAACACAGGCTTTAAGTGAGATCATTCAGACATCTGAGGGGTATTCCAAGTAGGCCTATGTGGTTTAGTGACAAACTTGGATAAATTGACAGAATAAGTTGTAAACCTCCCAGTAGAAAAGCTGTATGATACAGGAAACATGGTTGTGTGTATTTTAATATTCATAGTGGGCTTAATAGTAATAGGATATTCTGATATATGATATATTATCTATTATAATATATATTATAATATGAAATAATATATATTTGGGGCAGCGGCTGTTACCGGAGGGTTGCCGGTTCGAACCCCAACCAGTAGGCACGGCTGAAGTGCCCTTGAGCAAGGCACCTAACCCCTCACTGCTCCCCGAGCGCCGCTGTTGATGCAGGCAGCTCACTGCGCCGGGAATAGTGTGTGCTTCACCTCACTGTGTGTGTACACTGTGTGCTGTGTGTGTTTCACTAATTCACGGATTGGGATAAATGCAGAAACCAAATTTCCCTCACGGGATCAAAAGAGTATATATACTTATATACTTATTATAAAGTGATGACATATAAACACTGGGAACATAACTAATCCATGTTTGACAGCATAGACAGAAACCGGTTTGATACAAGTTTTAATGGGTTAAATTGACAGAAAAAATCCATTAACATTTTCAGTTCAGTGCCATCAAAAATAAAGTTTGATGAACAGACATTGGTGTGGCATAAGTAAAGGAAATGGAGTAACTGGGTTCAATATCAACAGCATTTGTTAGACAAGTTCCATAAATATTGTAAAGTGCAAGTTTGTAGGTTTGTTTCTGATCCTTAAAGGAGAATTCCGGTGTGATATTGACCTAAAGTGTGTTGAAACATGATACCGAGTGTGAACGTATGTCTCATAGCCCATCTCGGCTTGTCCCCTGCACTCCAAAATCTGGCGCTAGTTAGCCGATGCTACCAACAGCTTTTTCAATTGTGGTGCTTCGGCATCGGGCTAGCTATGCAAATAAATCACTGTTTTACACCATTTACGAGGCTCAATGTATCTCCACACTTCATTGGTAGACTACCGAAGGCCCTGACATTTAAAACGAGACATTGAGAACTTTTAAAAAGCACTGGTAGTTTACTTACAAGACGATTTATACAGACAGTATCTTCACGAAATTTAGCGTTTGCAGCCATCTTGAATTTAGTCACGATAAGTCGAGCGACGAGTAAGAATGAACAGGTATGATAAGGGATCAGATTCCAAAAATAATTCTGTGGAAATGCATGGATTCCAGTTGCTGCTACTGGAAGAAACTGGAATCCATGCATTTCCACTGAATTATTTTTGGAATCTGATCCCTTATCATATCTGTTCATTCTTACTCGTCGCTCGACTTATCGTGACTAAATTCAAGATGGCTGCAAACGCTAAACTTCGTGAAGATACTGTCTGTATAAATCGTCTTGTAAGTAAACTACCAGTGCTTTTTAAAAGTTCTCAATGTCTCGTTTTAAATGTCAGGGCCTTCGGTAGTCTACCAATGAAGTGTGGAGATACATTGAGCCTCGTAAATGGTGTAAAACAGTGATTTATTTGCATAGCTATAGCCCGATGCCGAAGCACCACAATTGAAAAAGCTGTTGGTAGCATCGGCTAACTAGCGCCAGATTTTGGAGTGCAGGGGACAAGCCGAGATGGGCTATGAGACATACGTTCACACTCGGTATCATGTTTCAACACACTTTAGGTCAATATCACACCGGAATTCTGCTTTAAAAAACAGTCATTGGTTTGGCATAGTAAGTGTAACAGTTCATCAATTCAAGACAAAAAGGTGACTTGTCACTTGTACAGTGTCAATGGGTTCATCAACAGCATCTGTTCACAGTTCACAGAAAGGTTTCAGCCCCAATGAAGAGATTAAATAAAGAGGAATTAAGAAACATTTTAGAAACTGCTAAGATCAGCCCCGTTCATTGCAATCAGTAAAGAATCGGGGAGTGTCTTCACAGGCTCAGTGAGACAGAGGTTACGGTCATGCAGTTGGTTCTATGATTTCGATAACTGGTGCATGTAATTTTGTATGTTCCCACCTTGCTAAAATTGGTTGGGTACACTTTGGCTAAGAAAAAAAGTGCTTCAGACAGCAGGTGGGCAAATAAGATAGCAGTACATAGTGAAACTGGGTAAACTCCATAAAAGAGGACTGAGTCAACCAGACGATGGGAAAATGGCACACAGAGTGGTGAATGCAGGTGATGAAGGTGGAGCTCATAAATCAAATATTCAGTCACAGTGTAGCAGATGCCCTGCAATACTGCAATGAAGAGCTGCACCTTCCTCAGTTCCAGGGATGTGAGGAGACTATTCAGTTCATTCACAGTCTCCTTGAGCAAGGCAGTTGTTCTGGGGAGATATAAAATAAATAAATGAAAGGAATTTGAGAGGCATCTTATTCTTGTTAGGGTAAATGACATGTGAATAATACAGTGTTGGGCAAGCTACTTCGAAATTGTAGTGAGCTAAACGATCAGTTACTCTGCCATGAATAAAACACTACACAATACTACCACCCAGTCAAATGTATTAGTAACACAAACACAGCAGTAGGCTAGTTCTCTACATAGGAAGCTACTTTAAAGACGAACTGAACTGAAAGAATCAACATTGATAATGTGTTGATTATGACAATTAAAAATAAATGACACAAAAAATCAATACATAGCCTTTTTTAAGCAACACCAAAATTGCGTTTGTTAGTATTAGAACGCTGCCAGTTTCAATGACGTCACTGGCATGGTAGGACCTGAGAAGTTCTATAGGCAACAGCTGCAGCATATTATGTATACACGAAAATTAGTAATTTTAATGGCATGGGTTACAAATTTGAGCCTGTGAGGGACAGGCCTGTAGTGTCTTGACTACCATTAGATGGGTTTCAGGCTCCAGCTCAACCTTCAGTAGCATCATTTGGGTGAAAATGACTGTGTGGGCGCTGCCGGAGCATGGACACTGGAATCTATCTGTTGCAAAGCAGTGGCGAAACGTAGGGAAAATATTCAAGGAAGCCAAAGTGACGGGAAAAATATGTTTATTTTAGGGCTGTCAAAATAACTGATTAATTTCGATTAATTAATTTGAGAAAAAATAACTGATTAAAAAAATTTGTGCAGATTAATCGATTCCGTATGACCTTTGACCCCGAGCCGTTCTAGTCGGTAAAAATTAGACTGTAAAATGAAGGAGAGAGAAGAAAACGTGCTGCCTGGATCATTGATTGGAACATTTACTTTTAAAAAACGGCCTGATGGTGTTGATAAAAATAAAGTGTTGAAAATAAAGTCCTTTGCAATGTCTGCAAGTGTTGACATTGAGGGGAGTGTTAATTTATTTTCATTGTGTCCCCTAGGTTATGGCCTGAAATGCCTTTCATGTGAAAAAAAAACTTCTTCCCGAAGCACTTTTGAATTTATTTCCTCAGCATATTTTAGGTCATATCATAGATTATTATGGCCATTATTTGAACAGTGAAAATAATAATAAAAGAGTTTTTGAACTTTAATGTCACTAATGCTGATTATTCAATGATTCATTTGAATTTAAATATTTAAAATACTTTCACAGCAAAAATTATATATGCGATTAATTTAGATTAATTAATCACAGAGTATGTAATTAATTAGATTAACTTTTTTAATCGATTGACAGCCCTAGTTTATTTATGTATGTGTTTATTTCGGGGGGTATACATTTTGTGCAATGTACAACATAGATACATTTTGTGCGGCACAACATAGGCTACTGTAGACCTAGCCTACAGGTCATGTAGAAAACTGGACGAGGGGCGCTTGAGACAGCAACACGCACGCTGTCTCTCTGTCTCCCTCCATCCCTCACACACACACATTGCCTACTGTACATCCTCCACACAACTGCATACTCACTCACCACCACTACATTAGGCCTATGCGAAGGCTACGGTGCATATACAAATAAGCTATATAACACGCATTGTCACGGCAATGTAGGCTAACGCAGTATGGACTACTGGCACTCGTAACAGCAACTCACACGGCTCTCTCTCCCTCCCTTGAAACTGTTAAAAACTTTGTTACCCCAAGTTGACCCCAGATACACGGAAGATACACGAGTTTGCCGTTTATTTTAGGCTAACGTTAGTGGAGAGTTTGCAGATTTTTACCTTGTGGATGTTGATATTGCACGAGTCTCTTGGAAAGCAGCACGGCGAGTTAAACTCCCTCGCATCAACAATCTGCCCTGAAACGGTGAACAACTGGCTTCAGGGTGAGTAGAAAGGGACATTGGATTCTGTTTACAGACCCGCTGTTACCAGCTAGTAAAAGCATTATTATCGATCTGTGATATCGTCGGAGTCATGGTTTATACTCTCTATGGTCGGAGTGCTAGCTTGTGGAGCTTGACATAAGAGTGTTTCCAAGGTGTTTAGCTGCTAGCCCTTTCCTAGGTTGGATCGTATGGTAGCCTATCTAACACTGGACCTCATCTGAGGCTACTTCGAGATATTATTCCAAAGGGGACAGATAGGCTACTGCACTTAAAACTTTAAACGATTGAACGAACCTTCCCGGACTTTGTAATTGCGACCAGTGACTGCATTGGGTGAACGAAGCCGAAGTTGAAACTTAGGCTCCATGGCACATAGACTGTGGGCTCGCCCTTCTATGAATTGAAAAAGACTACAAGCTGCCCCACCGAGTTTGCGATAAAGTAAGCAAGAAAAGGGTTTTTTAAGTCAGGATATGGCAAGTCAATGGCATTTATTCGTCCAAAGTTACAGACCAGTTTCCATAGTGCACATCTTATCAATAATTTGAATGTCGTGTGTGTTTCTGCTCATTGACAAAATAGCGTTCAGTATGATTCATGCCCAATTAATTTCCCCTGTTAAAGTGTTCGCCTTTGTTTCACTAGTTTGGTTTCATTTTGTATGAGATTTTGTGATGTAGGCTAGCCTATGATAAATGGCTTATGGCCAATATGTAACTCAGCTAGGCCTAATGTTAGTTTCCTCAGCCATGTCAGCTAGCCTCAGACTCATTATCTGCTATGGCTGCTAGTGCTAGTGCAGAGTAGCTTACCATGCCAGTGACGTAGCCGATTGTTGAAATCCAACATGGCGGCGCCCGTGTAACAACAACACCACTTTCAACGTACAATTTTATCCCTTTTAATAAATTCAGCCATTTTAATCATTGTACCAATGAGAAGAAATAAAATACATCTGTTATATCACCTTTACTTCAAATTCCAGTTCAGTTCATCTTTAAATTGTGCCAATTACACATGACAAGAAAAGTGTAGCTTGTGTGGCTAAGCTACTTGATAAATAAAGAAGTTAAGCTATTGAAAAGTTACTTTATTCAGGAAATAGTGAAAGGGACACCAGGCAAGCCTGATGCTTTTTCTTTACGAAACTCCCCCTCGCTCAGTCTGAAGCTCTTTTCCTTTTCTTTGCATCTTCCGTCAAGGGTTTTCGCTGCTTCTTCGCCGGCTCTGCCATTATACACACGTTTGCAACAATCTCTAGCGTTTCGTTAGCCTGCCTCTGTGCAGTAAACTGATCCTGCTTCAGTCGGCGGGTAGGATACACCGAACTTGCAAGAGGGATATTCTTCCTACAGGCAGTAGGGGCGGGCGAGAGAGCCTTCATTCGCCCCGTAATGAGTCATTAACCATATACCGACTTACGAAGATGATTAATTAACATGAAAACGTTGCCTGGTGTCCCTTGAAGCTAGGCTACCAACACGCTTAGGCTACAAGTAGCAGCTAGCGATTGCCCAATAATAGGCTACAGTCTGTGCCACTTGTGTAAAATTCGCCGGCCAAATCTAGTATGATTTATTTCTACAATAGACTTTTTGTGTCAGTTGTAATTTAAGTCAGTGTTATGGAATATGACTTATCAAGTCTCAGTTCATAGCCGGGTGAACACCGAGTAAACAGCCTAGCTAGCTGGCTACGATTCTCATACAGTAATATCAAAGATCCTTGCTCCTTCTTAACTCTCTGGTAATATCCTATTCACAAAATACAACCATTAGTACGGCCATGTTAAATCTTACTTGTGAAAAGTAAATCCCCCGAGCCCTGTTTGCATGGTCCGCCGATTTGAGCAGGAACATGCTGCACAGGGCTGGCATCTTGTGTCTTCTGCTGCAACGCAACGAGAAGTATGACCGGTCCAAGATGGCGGCCGCATTTCTCGTTTCCAGCAGCCAATGCAACGTCTATGTTTATTATGTCTATGCTTTCAGGGGGCATATTCTGAAATTCAGATGGACAGTCATAGCAAGCCTACGGAATGTCATCCTCATTCAACATGCATTTAGCTTATTAAGCGTTTCTTATCCGTTATTATTGCTATTGTCCTTAATGTAGTCTTACCAACCAAACAGTTTACTGTTAACTGTTAATTGTATTGTATTTGTATGTCGCTTTGGACAAAAGCATCTGCTAAATCCTACAACCATAACCATAACCATGCTGCATGAACGAGGAGATACTCTATTCATATGTGGTGGAATTTCTCGCGCCAAATTAGTTTTGAGTTATACGGACCTATTCCAGTGATGAAAGCAGTGTCAAAAATGAATAATTATGACTTTTACATTTAATTAAATGCCAATTTTATCTAATGGAATTGCTCATGGGATGGTGTCATAAAAGAGGGCCATCTCTAGTGTTCATATGTGGTGGAATTTCTCGCGCCAAATTAGTTTTGAGCGATAGGTACCAATTTCAGTGTTGAAAGTAGTGTAAAAGGTTAATAATGACTTTTAAAGACATAATTTAGGATTCGAGAGTCTGGAGTTTTGCCCTGGTCTTTTTATCATTAGAGCCGTAGCCTACATGAGCCGTATGGCTATGTTGAACATTGTGTTTGGACGCCCTCTAGTGGTGAAAAATAGCCTAGCTCATTTCAATTAAAGATAGAGTAGGCCTACTGCAGACAATGGTTATAGTATGGTTAACAACAATATCCTGAACACCAGGGTCGTGGTTCTGGACATGGTTTTGGTTTATTGTCAGATAAATCTTTATTTTCATGGTTGGCCTACCCCTTAATGAAATAACTAGGGCTACGTAAAGTGTCAAAAAAAGCTGTTTTCAGAGTATCAAAGTTGCTGTTTGGGAAGAATTAATAAGTATATATACTCTTTTGATCCCGTGAGGGAAATTTGGTCTCTGCATTTATCCCAATCCATGAATTAGTGAAACACACTCAGCACACAGTGAAGTGAAGCACACACTAAACCCGGCGCAGTGAGCTGCCTGCAACAACAGCAGTGAGGGGTTCAGCCGTGCCTACTGGTCGGGGTTCGAACCGGCAACCCTCCAGTAACAAGTCCGAAGCGCTAACCAGTAAGCCACGGCTGCCCCCAGTTCCTATCAGGAAATGCAATATTTTGGACATATTGGCGATATTATTGTAGGCTACAAAAAATGTGCAGTATAACTGCATTAAAAAATGCAACTGCATTAACTGTCCAATAACTGCAGTTATTTTTGTAAGGGACAGGCCATTTGTCCATGGCTAATTCCAGATCAATGTGGTTGTTTGGCCAGCTTAGATTAGATGGATTAGATTCAACTTTATTGTCATTGTGCAGAGTACAAGTACAGAGACAATGAAATTCAGCATCTAATCAAGAAGTGGAAAGAAGCAGAAAAGTGCAATGTGATATAAACAGTATAGACAGGTGGTGCAGTATAAACAGCATAAGACATATAGTGCAGTGCAGACAGTAATATACAGTTAAGAAAGTGGTATGGTTTACAGTAATATATGTGCAGTATATTAGCACCTTATAAAAGCAGAATGGATATGCACTATGAACAACATGGACAAATATGTGCAGTGTAGTAGCAGTAACATTATAAGAGTAGTACATAGATATATGCAGTGTATTTACAGTAACATTATAAAAACAGAATAAATATGTATATTCAGAATGAACAGTAGACAGATACAGCGGCGGAAATAAGTATTTTTTTCAGTAAGTATACTTCCAATGAGGCTATTTGCACGAAATTTTCACCAGAGATTAATATTAACTTAGGTAATTCACACATATTAAAAAAGAATTGAACACGCTAAGAAAAAGCAGTACACAAAGGCAAGTAATGGCAAACGAGCTGGAATCTATAAGTAGTTAGAGAGTAATTATCCCTCCTATCTATGCAAATTAATATAAGCTCTGTTAGTACATATTGATAGGCTATAAAAAGTTTTTTCGTTACCAAGGTGTCACACAAGAAACATTTCATAATGAGTAAAAGCAAAGAGCTCCCAAGACCTTTGCAAAATTACTGTTGCAAAACATATCAATGGAACTGGTTACAGATGCATTTCAAAACTTCAGAATCATCCAGTAAGCAGTATTTGAGCCATTATCTGCAAGTGGAAGGAACATCACTGCATCATCAGCCATGCACAGGATCTCCTCGCAAGATTTCTGACCAGGAAGTCAGAAGTCAGAAGAGTAGCCCAAGAGCCAAGGACCACTCGGAGAAAGCTCCAGAAAGACTTGGAGGCAGCAGGTACAATTGTTACAGAGAAAATCATAGGCAATGCACTCCACCGCTATGGCCTCTATGCACGCTTACCCCACATGACTACATTACAAAAGAAAAACATGTCGAAGCTCATTGAAAGTTTGCTACACAACATTTGGACAAGCCTATGAAATACTGAGAGGATGTATTTTGGTCAAGTAGGCAAGAGCAAAATGGAACTTTTTGGATGTCATACTACACACCATATTTGGAGGAGAAATGGCACTATGCATCTCCCTAAAAATACCATACCAACAGTGAGGTTTGGAGTTGGAGGCATCATGGTGTGGGGCTGTTTTTCATCTCATGGTACTGGCAGACTTCATACAGTTGAAGGAATGATGAATGGAGTCATTTTGTTCTGGGAGAATCTTGCCATTCACCAGAATGATGAGAATGAGACATGGCTAGACCTTCCTGCAGGACAATGATCCAAGCATTCAGCAAAGGAAACTCTCAATTGATTTCAGAGAAAGGAAATCAAGGCCCTGATTTAATCCAATGGAACAGTTTTGGAAGTTAACTAAAGATCAGGATTCACAAGAGGGACCCCTGTAATCTTCAATATTAAAATATCTGTTTAAAAGAATGGGCCAAAATCACTGTACTGATTAGTTTCTCATTGGAAGTATACTTACTGAAAAAAATGTTGACACATTCAATACTTATTTAGCCTACATAGTAGAAAAATGTGTGTGTGTGCAGTACAGTATAAAGAGCAGTAGAATATGGCTATGTGTAAGTGTAATTACAGTATGTACATTTTATAAATATAAATAGAATACGATGGGATGACCTGTAACACCTCCCCGAGGCGTTGTATGGATGTGGTGCACAACATGCTATGGCAATGAGAGTAGTGATTTATAAAATTCTATTTAGAACTCAGAGTAGAGATGAATCAGGGCTGTGTCACTTTAGTCATATGGCACAGATGCCAAAATTGTTGCCTTTGTGTCTGAACAGGCACTGTAAATCAAGGGTGAAGTAAAGTCAAAACTGACAATCAAAATACTTGGATATATATTTTTTAAATTCTAAGGGGTTGACCTACTCCTTATTTCCTAAGAAGTTGTTCAGCCTATTAATCTTTCATGGAAATATTTAAACTAAGTTGTCTAAATGTGAAAATATTGGCTGTCTAGCTTGGTCCTATATACGGAACCCTGGGGTCATTGCAAGATATTTCTTTGTGCATATCCAGAAAATGTGCGTTCGTATTACTAAATAGTGTGCATGTTTTACTAAATAGTGCGCTCATTAGCTAAATGAGCACACATTCTCTCAATATACCAAAATATATTGCAATGACACCTCCCCAGGCTCCGTATACAGTGTGCCGTATTTTACATGTCATGTCATCATATTACTTGTCATTATGCCATTAAATGTCACTTGTCACTATGACAAAAATGGTTTGTCGCCTATATGAAAAAGAAATCTGCCTTGTGACAAGTGTCATGGAGTAGGGATTACTAATGAAGAAATCCCCACAACGGAGAGTCAATCAGTCCTCCCTCTAGTGGCAGATCACTCTAGTTCCAGTGGTGGACGTCTGGAATAAGAACTAAGAAATTTTGCTCTTGTACAATCCACCTGACCAATGTTGCGATGGTGGTTTTGGTCATGACTTTTCAAAGTTTTGTCCTTTGGATCTTTTAAAGTTCCGTATTATATTACATTGTCTCCAGAGGGATGCAGCACTCTCCAAATTGCTTTCATTGCAGTAAAGATATGCATGCTTGATGCTAAATTGTTCCCAAAGCAGAATTCAATGAAATGAAAGATGCAACAAAACGCTCAGTCACTCTTTGAAGCTCTACTGGAAATCCTTCATGTTAAGCACTAGGCTCTTCCATATGCTAAGCCATCACAGGGTAGATGTTTTCCTGCCTGGTGGCACAGTGTGATTAAAGTATCTCTTTCGGTCTTAGACATTCCTCTGTGATTCTGAGGAAACAGCCGCCTGTTCCCGTAAGACCCCCATGCCCCATGCTTTGGAGGACAAATCAACTATAAACATAAAGAGACACATTGCATGCAGCTCTGAGGTTAGAAATCAGGACAAAACAAAAGCACAGCTAAGAAGTTCATGGATTGTCCACGGGAGAGGACAGTCTTGTAAGAAGATGTGGTAATATTTTAGGTTATCTGTTGTGGATATAGACATTCACTGTATTTCAAATTATTTGATGTTCAAAAGGAGGGGACTACTGGAAGTGACTGAGGGGGTAAAACACAAAAATATCCCTAAATGGGCCATATTCATGTCTAAAAAAAGATGAATATTTCTATTGTTTTTATAGAAAAGACAGTTTAGTGAGGTAAGTCATTTTCTCCCCCAACTGAACTTTCTTCAGGGAACTGAACTTTTCACTTCGCCACATCAGCTGAGCCTACTTTTTTCACCGCTCAGGCCTGAATGCCACCACAGTCCCATAATGGTGCCTGGTGCAAAAATGTCCACATCAAAGATGATTTACAAGCATCACACACACCATGTGTATTTATTATCAACCACAATGCATAAGCCATCTTTTGAGACAGCTTCAACAGAAACGCTTTATCTGATGCATCCTCGAGTAAATCATGAGGTTGAGTGGAGGGCTTTGAGGTGGAAGGTTCACATGCGATCCGAACGAGCTGAGGTATAGGTTTCTAAAATCTTTATCTTTTATCTGCAAAAATGTTTCAAATAGAATTAGTGCCTGCAGTCAATCCCTCCCTTGTTTTCTCCTCAAATGCCGTTAATCTCTTTCTGAGGGAGGGTTTGTGCTTATTGTTTTTCCCCTGACATTTGTGATGCAGTATCAATCCAAATCAGTTCAGAAGCCTTGAAAGGCTGACTCTTTGACCTAGGCATGGTGTGTCACAATTGGACTTGATCTGAACTTCTTAAATAATCTTCATTACCTTATTCCTGAGGTCAAAATGTGTCAGGGATATTGACAGCCATGATATGTCTCCCATTCAAAATGCATAACATAATCCCTGTTTTGATTTGACACATTTAGCATAACGTCCATTTATGCAGCTGGACAAATATTTGTCCTTGTTAAGTGCTCAGCACAGAGGTACACAGAGGCCCACCTGGGAGACCTATGCAGTGCAGTCTGGTCATCCCTCCTCCATCTTACTCAGTTCTGTTTAACTGGACCAACTAGACTAGCAGCTTGTTCTCCTCCAGTCTGGCTGCTTACCTTGATGGTTTATTAGTTGTATTGTACTAATATTACATTGGGTTTAATTTATATGAATTACATGTATATCTATAACATATATCTAGCATTTCTGTGCAATAACTTGATCATCTAGATTTGTGCAGGAAAATATTGGAAGTAGGCCTGCTATTATTAACATGGCCTGCTTCATCCTTTGTCACAAGTAGCAGGAAAAAGCAAAACTGACACCATTTTGCACCACAGATGTGGGCTTTCTTTATTCATGGAGGACAGTCTAAATTAAACTTTTTTTTTCTCGGGCAAATGTTATTATGCCCAAGCTCTTTTTAACAGCCAGTATTTCTTACTGATGTCAAGGCGTATTTACAGTTGACATGTACCACAAGCTGAGTTAGAAAGGGCAGTGTTCTCTTCCCTCTGTACAGTTGCTGGCTGCCCGAGTGAAATATGCTCCCTGGCCCCCCTTACATGTATGAACCCACACGAGACTCCAAAGTGGGCCTTTCTGGCAAGGCTGCCAGGTGGAGTGTTGTTGTTCTTGGAAGACGTCGGGGGCAGAAATATTCCTCCATGACTACGGTACTGTAAATCCACTGGTTCCCCAATGCTTTCCATTTATTTTATCTGCCCTATACATCTTCAGGAGCTATTGGCTTTAACGCGGAAGAAAGAGGATGGAAAAAAAGTTGGCATCCGACATTTCCTTGAAGAAACATGATGTCTGCAAAGCTCACCGCGTGTTTGGGTCCTTAAACAAGGTTGGCCTCTGTCATCCACCTCATGCATGGTACATGGCTGGTTTGCAGGTCTTATAGTCTGGGTTAGGATTTCTCTATTTTAAACTCTGTCTCGCCTTGGTAGGTTTTCTGCAAACGAATCCAGTTTTAGTTCAAGATGCAACCATGCCTAATGGCTCAAACACATGAATACTGTCCTGGTGCAGTGTCCAGGTTAAAGGATCTGGTGGAACTTAATTGCCTCAGTGACCAGATGTGCACTTGAAGGGGTTGGGTTTGAAGGTTAATTGATATTAAGAAGTTAGTAGTTTATGGAGAGATTAAACAGGTGAGCATGTGAGCAGCATGAATGAAGAGACGAATCAGGCACAAGCAGTGTGACAATTGCATCACAAAATAATTGGAAGTAAATTGGAAGGGTTTTTTGGTTAGCCACTGGACTGCATCTTGAATAGTAGACAATTCATCGCAGATCAAGTTTCATTTTACGCCACACCACTGCAAGAGCTCTGAGCCTGAGGATTACACTCTTCCCCTCAGCTATAAAGCATGGGGGCGAGGTGGTTTGTGTGTGAATAGTTTATTTTCGCACTCATTAGAGTGTGGGCGCAGGGCTCGTGCAGTGTGGTGGGGCGCCAGGCAGGGGAATGGGCCCAGACCGGCGGAGTGTGGCAGGGCTGTGGTGGCTGTGGCTCTGGGCCTGGGCTGCCACCCTCTGGGTCTCCTTAGGCCTGTGGCTGAGGACAGAGACCCCAACGCTGGGGTGGGAAGTGGTCTGGTCAGCCATTACACATTATTACCACAAGGGGGAGCTCACTTCACGGCAAGCCAGCAGCAGGAGGAAGCTCTCAAGGAAATTCATTCAGGATGGTTGTCATTACTGAAGGATGCAAGAGAGAGAGAGAGAGAGAGAGAAAGTCAGAGAGATGGTGTTGTGTTTGTAACTGGAGGTAAGTAGTGGTTTTAGGAGGGGTTTGTCAGGGATCGACATCAAGGACGCCTATGTGTACAAGGTTTTTTGCATGTGTAATGTTCCAGTGTTGATTTTTGCATGCTTTCTGTGAGGTCTGTATTTTGTTATATTGACTCTGTCCATCCTTTTGGGGATGGAGGGGTGTGGGCCTGTGTGTGTGTGTGTGTGTGCGTGAGCGGGTGGGCTTCTGTGTGCTTAAGTGAAGTAGCAGGTCCCCCTTTTTCAGGCCCGTGGCACACCAAGAGGAAAAGAGGTCTTTGAAGTGCGGGGTCTGCCATCCATCTCAAACTTGCCTGCTTTCATTTTGCGCCAGCTACTGCAGAGGCCAGAACTATTAAAGGCAAACGGTCTGCCCCCCCCCCCCCCCCCCCAAAAAAAAAAAACACATTTCCACTGTACAGCTATGGCTCTGCGTTACTGTATGGCTGCTGTGTGTTTCCATAGTGAAAACTTGCCCCGGCTCCTCGGTTGATCAGACCACTTGACTAGACTAAAGATAGGCTTTGTGTTTCTCTAGCTGCCCGTGTATTTTTGTTTCATGTGTTTTAGCTGAGCGTGGCAGAAATCAATTGTCAGAAGGCAGACCTGAAAGCTGGAGCTTAGCCTGGCTAGTGGATGAGAGTTAGCATTAGGAAGTCCAAACTAAAATTCAGGTGAAGGCAATCTTGTACAATAGACTACATCACAGAGATAAAACAAATGATTTGTAATGGAGCATTTAACAAAAGATATGTTGTGACGGTGTGCGTGAAACGGGCGGCTCAGGATCAGTTGTAACTTCCCATCCCTCTGCTCCTTTGCACTCGTTGCATTACAACTCCTCCTGCCAGCCTCCCGTCGTTATTTTCCATCAAGTCTGTTGCTCTGACTCCAGAGGTGCTCCATTTACTCGCCAGGGTCTGTAATTGTAATGGAAGTCATCTCGTTTAAAATTAACACTCAAGGAAGAGCAGAGCCCTCCCCTATTGATTAGCCCTGGAGCTTAGCCTAAGCAGACACACACATACACAGAGGCCTGGCAGTGGTGGGAAAGAGGCCGGAGTCCTAATGGCTTTTGGGCCTCCATTAGCCCCAGCCTGTGGTATTAAGTAGGCGCAGTAAGAGCAGACCTCTGGCAGAACACTTTACGCATTAAGAGTGAAGTCGGCCCTTCTGCTCCTCAAGGATGAAGGCTTCACTTGGTCTACTTTGAATGGGTGTGTGAGTTTAAATGCCCAGTACTGTGGGGTGGAGGCTGACATCTCTGCGTTTTTCTAGAGTGCCCAATAACGACATCTTTAGCCGTTTCATACTATGGGTGCAGACTCTGTACACATTTTCATAAAGTGGCTGTTATAACAATTGTTCACAATTGAATTGTGGTGATAGCCTTTTGCCCATATAGAAAAGATTTACCGTTTATGATGTGACTCTGATAGGATTTCTTTATAGAGGATACAATAATGCGGCCCAAGTCCTCGGTTTCAGGCAGCAGACAGTCAGGATAGACTTCGAGCACACCATGCTGGATTTCTCTCACAAAGGGGTTTTCCATGACTGCTATCAACTGAGCATGACTGCTCCTTGATATCTCTCTCAAAAAGACATGGCTTGTGAAGTGTATCTATAAAGGGTGCAGCTGTGGCTGTAGCCTTGATGTGATGGCGGCCTCCCTCAGTTTATAGTTGATGTTGTGGCTATGTCGGGGTGACAGCTGGGGGATACGACATTGACGGCTGGGAGCGGAGGGAGCGGCTCCACGGAGGAGGAACTCATCTGGCGCGCGGTGATCTGAGAGCGGTGTTATACGCAACCACCAGAGTGGAGCTAGCGCGAGGCCTGGAGCTGGCGGAGGTTGAAAGCCGAGGATGGTGGCGGCCGGGTGGGTTTCGTTGTTCACGCAGGTCTGGGTCTGGTTTCCCAGAGCAGAGCGGTGCGGACGCGGACATGCTGTTTCCATCAGCCTTGTTTATGGGGGAGTCCAAGGCTCTTGTAGCTTTTAGCAAAAGGCACGGATGCCGTCTGCTGTTCTGAATCACATTTGATATCAGTATATATATATATATATGCCCTTCCATGTGTGTGCATCTGTATGGCATTTTACAGATTTTTCTAAATGTAAAAAATGGAACATTTTTATTGATGTGAATGTAAATACACGTGTCATGTTAAGCACAGGGTCATAAATGTGTGCATAGAACAAAGGTGGCCAGCTTCACTGCTGCTCCAGTGATCAATGCATGCTGCTTGACCTTTCAGAAAACTGATCAAGGCCATGCTAATTGACTTGGGGTCCATTGCAAATGGACAATCCAAGCAGTCTACAGATTAGAATAGCTGCAATTAAACCTCCAAATACCATTTGACCACAGAATCCTTTATGTTGGTATTGGATCTGACATGTCATTGTTGGATGAAAGTACGACACACCCATTCTCCCGTGGATATGTGGTATGATCATGGGTATGATTGTGTTTCTCTTGCACCGGCCCTAAATACAGAGTAAACACAGAGCCTCTGTGTGGATTTTCTAGGTCTATAAATGTTCTATTCCTTGTTATATTTTCAGCATAACCCTGGCAAAGATATTTGTGTGAGTGGGCCTGTGTGTGTGTCTCTTTGACATTCATTGGTGTGGCTTGTCTGGTCTCCCTGTCAACTGGCATATGCTCAAAGTAGGTGTGTGTGTGTGAGTGTGTGTGTGTGAGTTTGTGGTGGGTTACTTTTCCATCTCTGGTTTGTCGCATTTCGTCCTTTCGGTCTCCTGGCCCTTGCCATGTTCAGTTGTCTGCGTGACTGTCTGTGTGACTGACAGACTTTTTCCAGTCCAAGACGTTTGCCACCACGCACACCAGGAAAGCTGTGGCCGGGCACTCTCCTCTTCTGGACGCCTCCCCTGTGTTCTCTCTGCTTCAGTGCTCCACAGACGTCCTCAGCTACGGAAGCCCCGCGGGGCCACTTTGTGCAGCTGAACCACAGCGCGTACCCAGGCTTGGAGCTCAGGACGGAATTATATGGCTCCGTGTTTTTTTTTTTTTAGCTTCGACCGTAAAACGAGGAGCCTGGTTCTTCATCAAGCGTGGGCCCTATGAAACAGCTCCGTTTACTGGCCCCAGTGCACTCGGGCCATCGTTGGTTACGGTGAGAAATCAACACCTCAGCTCTCATGTGCTGAGGCGTTTCAGCGCTTGTATCCAGTTTCCGAAAGCACGCAGCATGGGCGCTGTCACGGTCTGCAGACAGGAAGATGTGTGTGCGTGTCTATATGTGTGTGTGTGTGTGTGTATGTTTATGTTGGGGAGCCCATTCAGTTCCCGTCTAACCCCTCCCTCTCACCCTCAGCTGTGGGCATCTGTGGATTGCCCTATGTTGAGGACTCGGTTAATTTGGGCACTTTGAAGAGCAGGGGTGGCCCATGGCACAGGCATCATAGGGAACAAAATGCCAGCGGGTGCCACAGAAGAGTTTTTAATGTGCTTTTCTCTCTCAGAGATGCCCTGAGCAATTTTGACATGTTTGGTTTCGACTTGGCCAAAAATAAACTGCTGAAATAGAATTTTGAATCATATGTAGTTTATGTTTAGCACCACAAACAAAGCCTGGGAACGCACAAACAAATAGCTACTACAGACTAATGTTGCCCTTTTACTCAGCTGCTGAGATAAAGCCTATTGAAATGTGTAGCCTCTCTGCATGTTGCATGTGCACACTCTCCCTTTTGAAGAAATTGTGAAGGCTTTTCTAATTAGTCTAGCAAGTGACTGGGTGTCTGATCAATATCCTGTCACCGATCAAACCTATGATTTGCTCTGTGCCAGGGATGACTGGTCTGGAGGGGTAGGGTCATAGACAAGTTGGCTAGACCATTAACACACAACACCACGGTGTACTAAATAACCATGTGTCTAACAGAGTCTCTTTTACATCAACAATGAGAAATGTGTATGTTGCAGCCAAAAAATCAAACTTTAGCTAGTCTCTATCAGACCAATATTGCCTGTTGTTTCTGATAGATTGTCATGGTGCATAAACTGACTGAAGATGACTTCATCCACTATACTGCAATAAACATGTTTTATTGCACACAAGTGAGTAAATGCTCGTGCTGAGCAGAACATCACGCAGAACATCCACAGCACAGTTCCTTATATGGCCGGAGTAAGAGTTTAATGTGCCTGGTCCACTCTAGTTGGCTACCTCCACTAATTGTTATTAGATGAGCATTGTCCATTGTAATATTTGACAGTGACCATTCTTTGGTGAAGCCCAACATTTCTGTACACTTACAGCATGTTCAACACTATCAGGGCCGGTCCCATTGAAGAAGAAGAAAAAGAACTATAAGCACATTTGATAGAGGGACCATGATATGACCTAATAAGGACACCTCTTGCTTCAGATGTTGATTGGCTCAGGCAAGTCTGACAGCCCTCAGTAGAGAAGTACTGCATATCTGTGCTGTTATCTGTTGTCTACCACATGAGTCCAGAGTTTTTAGCGTAGTCTACCTTGCTTGAAAACCTCCGGATAGTCCCTGATGTCTGGCTGTGGAGACACACCTTTAGGCAGACAGGTGATTTTAGGGTAGTGTGTCTGAAATGATGAAAGGACAAATGCAAAAAAGGAGACGTCAAAAGAGACAGTCTTTTATCCCCCTGTCACTCAGAGCAAGTGTGTGTCGGTGCACGCCGTCACCGATGCTAAAAAACAATCGTTCTCACACTGACTAAATCCTGTTTGACAGCATAGGATGGAACAATGGGGGTGCCGAACAATGGCCTGGCTTGAGATCTGTGCAGCCGGTGCTCTCTCTCCCTCGGCCTTGCCGAGACGCTACGTCTTATTTCCTCTGCGATTACTCATGCCTGGTCTGCCTCGCTGTGTCCTCAGACGGGTCCCCTCCATGAGCGGACTCTCGAAAAAGAAAAGGCCTTTTGTTGCCCGCCCGTCTCTGAATGGTTTTGATTTCTGGTGACTGGAACCCTTTACTGATAATGTTGCGAGACGGCAGCGCTTGACTGTTGCCCCGTTCTGTATGCGAATAGTGGGCTCTGCTAGATGGCTGCGTGCAGACTATAGGCAACGTGAGCGTTCGGACAGGTGGTGGTTTATAAGCCAATGTGGGATTTGAGCTTTCAGCTTGATATGTCTGATATTGTTTGAATTTCTAATCAAATAGTGTAAATATGTGTCTAAGTATTTGTTTATATTTAGCTTGCTGTTTGATGTGTGTGCAAGTGAGTGAGTTTGAATGGATGTATTACACACATCTGTGTCTGTGTGTGTCTCCACTCATGCACATTTGTGTCTCACTGCACTCCACTCATGCATGTCTCACTGCATGTGTGTGTGTGTGTGTGTGTGTGTGTATGGTGTGGATGAGTGACTAGGGAGGGCATGGGGGCGTTTATTCGACTGTATTCAAGTTCAATTTCAGTGATGGGAATCCAAGGTCTGCCAATAAACAGCTTTTAAAGACCGTAATGGTGGGCCCAGACGGGAGAGCCACCCAAGCGTACTAATCGCCCGCAGTGGCCTGAGACTCCTGGGCGCTCTCTGCGCGCGGGGGCCGGAGGTAGGAAATCAAACCTATTAAGGGACTATTTAAAGAAAATTGGAGGGAGGCCGGAAAAGACGGGGGGCTTTTCCAAAACTTACAGAGGGGGGAAAAAACAGGAACAGGAAAAAAGGAACCCCTCTGCCACTCCTGAGCAGAGACTGAGGACCACTAAAAACAGACACGCAACAAACTGTATCAGGCTGTTTTCAGTGATCAGTTTTTGTTTGGCAGCAGAGAAGGGTAAATGTTCAAGTTTGATCAATGCTACATGCTAATCATGCCTATCTTATCATCTCTCATTACCAGGGATCATTACTTATCGCAATGAGTCAAATTATGAGAATCCTCCAGAATATCAACTCACATGACCATTCTCAGTCGCAGCTACATCTGATGGCCTAATGGAAACCCACAGAGCTCTGTTTGAATGTAGACATGTTTAACATCAAAATATCTGCTCTGCAGCCCAGCCCGCCTTAAGGAAACAGCCGCAGACCTCAGGCTATTTGTTGAGAATCGCAGAGACGTCGCTGTAATCCTGGTTTTCTCACTAAGCCAGCGAGATCACGGAGCTTTTCTGCCTCTCCCACATGGCCTTCGATTTTCCTCTTTTCTTCCTGGGCCCGTGGCCCGCCGGAGCTCGGCGCTAAGTGTTCAGATGGAGACGGATCATTACTAGGGTAAGTGCAGCCGGGCCTGCGCTCTGTCTCAAAGGCACCCGTTTCGGTGTGTGGGGATCCAGTCCACCTGGGGTCTAAGAGCCAGCACCTCATAATAATAATAACGTACAACTGAGAGAGAGAGAGAGATAGATCTTGATAGAGAGAGAGAGAGAGAGAGAGCGCAGGAGAGAGCCAGCAGGCAGAGTGCCGCGGGAGCCAAACCCCAAATCCTCCACGGCTCGGCCCCTGTTAGCCACTCGCCAGTCATGGGGACTTCACGAGGCTGACGCAGGGAGGGGCTGAGGTGAGGAGGAGGCATCCAAACAGAGTGTTCTCTCACCCAGCTGCATGGGCTGCGCTAGTGATCGCAGGCCGGAGCCATCAGAGGGGCAGATTGGCTTTCTGCTCCAGAGCCATGTCTGGGAGGTGCAGTAATTGCCCCCTTGGTCTGAGGCATTAGCACTTTTTCCTCCCTCCTTTTTTGTTTCTTTTCTTTTTTCCTCCCTTCACTGTGATCTGCCTCCTTTGCTGTCATCTCCCAGGAAAATCCCCTCATCATTAGCCAGCAGCTCACACTCCCTGCCTACCCTCGCCAGGCCTCCTCTCTCCCTCTCTCCCTCCCACAAGAAGGCTTTGTTCCCTCTCCCATTTTATGCTTTTTATCTCCCCACTTAAGAGCAATTATTCCTAAATATGAATTCTTTCGTACAGACTGAGCCCTTGAAAAAAAGCCATTTCTGTCCTGCCCTCACCCCCACCCCCCACACTCTCTGTGTTCTGTGCCTCGTGGGCAAAAACAATAGGGGGGAAAAACTTTACTGTCTTTTAGGTGTCTGATTTCTGAGACAACAGGATACACACAGAGACACACACACAGACACACACACACACACACACACACACACAAACAATAGCTACACACCTTAGCCAAGGCTGACGTAATATGATAGGCCATTAAACTGAAAACAACACAATATATGGGCGGAAAGACCCCTGAGGATGGACACAGGGCACAGAGGAATTATGGGAACCGACTCCCTCTGGCCCCTCACTCATCAGACATGTGGGTGGCAGGGCAACCAGGGTAAAAATATGGGGCGAGGGAGGGGACCATCAGATAAGTAGGGTGATAACTTCAGGCAAAGCTCTACCAAAGATGCCATGGCTGTGTATATCGCTCTACACTGTTATATGCACCCCCACACACACATGCCTACCTCACTCTGTCCTGTAGTTTATCTACTTATAAAATGTGAGAAGAGAGGCTCCTTTTTTTCAGACAGATGGACATTAAAGTGTTACCAACCTCTGAACCACAGACATGAGTTAGTGTTGTTGCTTCACAGAGACATCCATGCCTCCACTGTCTGTCTTATCTTACAGGCAGAAGTTGCCTGCAACCAGAAACCACTTCAAAGAGTGACTGCGGTTGATTGGTAATAAACTCCAAGGTGCCTGCTCGATGATCAAGAAACTATTTGAAACGTTAGGGTTTTTTAGCCAGAGGCCATGGAGCCAATGAAATTAGAAAGTCTAAACGGCTGAAGATAAGTAGGCTGGAGAAAAACAAAGAGCAAAGAGATAAGAGATATTGATGGGAAATATGTAGACAGACTGGAAGTGATAATGCGAATGTGATTTGAGAGCGTGAGTGTGAATAAAGAGAGAGATAAAAAGATACAGGATGAAGGGAGGGGAGAGAAAAGAAAGAGAGACTGCATGAGTTTGAGAGACAGGAAAAGAAATGGTGGATGTTTGCTGTTTTTCACTTTCAGGCACAATGGAGTGTTTTTACCACATTCATTCTCGCGGTGCTTAAATTGAAGGGGAAAAAACGCCTGTTTATGTTCCTCCGAGGTTTTCGTAAATCTAAACAGCTGAGACGGAGACACACATTGTACACAAACTCAGCCGGCTCTTGGGCTAAAGACGGTTTAATGACGCTGTTGTTGTTTGCTGTTAGTGGGCCGCCCCGTGGGGCCCAGTTTGTTTTGAACGGTCAGACTGAGTCATCCATGATGAGAGGCCATGGGCCATTAGGTCTGTAGACCACCGCTGAGTCAATGAGGTTGGGAGGTAGTGAATGAGGGAGAGAGAGAGAGAGAAATGCAGAAGGAATGAGACAAAGAGATGGAGAGAGTGGTGGAGAGAGAAGATAAAAGAGAGAAAGAACGAGGAGAAAAGAGTGAGTGATTGAAAAGATAGTAAATGTTAGAGAGAAAGAGGGATGAAGAAAATTGGAGACAGAGAGCGACTCAGACAGAATGAGGCAACAGAGAGAGAGAGAGAGAGATGGGGAAAACAGGAGATATGAAGAGAGAAAATGAGCAGCTGTCTTGAAGCAGCCTCAGCCTGGTTGGCACCAGCATGGGAAGCAGACACAGATGACCGTGCGGCTTCCCTGCCCGCCTCAGTGTCAGGGCACAGCTTAATGGGCTTGTGGGCCTGCGGCCTCGTCTGCCAGGGGCCCTCCTCTACAGCACAGCCGCCGGGGTGATAAAAAAAAAGCAGACCAAAGGAGCCGCTCGTTACTGGTGCTAAAACATCCTACCTGTCTTTCATCCATACCACCAGCTTTAGGGAGATGAGGAGAGGACAAATGTAAACGACACAGTTTATTGCACTAAGGGCACAACAAAGTGCTTTTGAGACCCTCAGAGTGACGATATTGAACAGCATTTTATGGAAAAAGCTGTTTACATTGTTCATTGTTTGAATTTTACTATTCAAATTTTGGGGTATAAAATAAATAATAAACAAAACCTTGGTCTTTGGGAGACATGGTGTGTGGTAGCATGTATTTTGTTTGATAATAGTAGATGAAGTAAGGCACCAACTTCACTACAGTGACTGAAGTTGGAAAAAGGCAACCTTCAAAAAGTCTCCCCTAGATATTTTTCTTAAACCCTTACTACAGTCACAGTGCTATGGCCAAGTGAGTTGAAAATGCTGAAGCCGATATTGATGACGGGATATTAGGTGAGGGAATCCTCAGTTCAGGGGGGCGAATACGGACGCCTCATTCCCAGAGCTGGGGACTGCTGGCTGACTTCACCGGAGCCCCGATTCCCAGAGCCCATGTCCACAGGGAGCCCCATTTCCACACAGCGAGTGAGTGAGAGTGAGTGGGTGTGGGGGAAATGGCCCCCCTGCTTGCCCTGTCTCTCCTCCCCAACACAGCTAATAGTGGGAGGCCCCCAAAACGCACTGGCACAAACTCTTTCTGTCTCTCTCTCCATCCTTCTCTCTCTCTCTCTCTCTCTCTCTCTCTCTTTCTCTCTCTCTCTCTCCATACACACACACACACACAAACACACACACACACACACACACACAAATAGTCACACACAGGGAGAGGGAGATTATAGGCTTGTGCTGAAATATGGACCCTGTCTATTCTCCGAGGGTACTGTTATCGTCGTTATCAAGTTTTTTTTGCATGTGAGAAAACAGAACTGCTTCTGTTGATTCTCATGGAACTTTTGTGAGAAAAGCGTCCCAATAACCTTTTCCGGGAAAACAAAAGTAGGAAAGCCATTTCATTTCTGTCTTTGGGCATTCACCCATAATTCTATGATTTATGAGAACATTAAAAAGTGCATAGACCTGGGGTCATAATTAATATCAGGCTAAATTTAGAAGATATTATTTACTCATGTTATTTTGGAAAAAAGGAACCAGCACTGCCAGCATATTCATAATGCAGTCTTTCTTTGGAGACAGACAGGTAAATGTAAACAAATACAATAAGAGATGAACCTTTTTTAATGTATTGTCCATTTATTGTTAATTGTGGAATTTATTATTTCCAGTGTTTCTGGGGTTTCCACTGCTGCTGGACTGTCCAGTATTGTTAGGTTTGTGGTGTGGCCACTCTGGTTATTTATCCACATGATTTTCAAACATATCTTCTCTCGCTGTTGCCTCTGGAGCTGTAGAATGATTTATTTCTTTTGTACCGGCCCTTAATTCTATCTGAACGCACATCTAATTTCTGTGGTATCTGAGGCTGCATGAGGTCACAGGCGTCACTGTTTGGTGCTTGTGTTAGAATTCGCAGAACTGGATCATGTGTTAGCATTAAGAGAGCGTTAATAATGCTTGGCATTTATTTGATTTTGTTTCCATTCATTTGAAATCGATTGTATTTTAGTTGCTCAAGGATGTCTTCCATGAGAGAAGTCGCCCGAATGCGATTCCTTTAGGAAAAAAACGTCACCCGTCATGACAGTGTTGTAGAGAAATAGAGCTGGACACTTCTGAGAACAGCTCTGTTGTGGGAACAAGAGGAAAGCTGCAAAGAAAAGACCAGCGGTTTCTGAGGGTTCACTGAGAAACTACCTTCACTGATTGCTCATAAAAATCATCTTCAGAGTCCATCACTCCCTTGTGCATTGGTTATTCTCTGTCCCTTCTTACATCCTGTCCCCCTAATTCATTTTGACTCTCTTTTTGTCCTCATGTATCCCTTCATCTTCTCTCTCTCTCTCTCCCCTCTCTTTCCTTTCTCCCTCTCTCTACAGACTTATCTCTCTCATAATCATGTCCTCTGTCACCCCCCTCCCCCTACAGACCGCGATGTGAGAAGTGTTGCATCACCGTTCTCGTAGCCCCCTGGCCTCTCTCGCGGTCACTCTGTGGGAACCGTGAATCTGGACGGCAGCCTCTTTTCCCACCAAAAAAGGGGTCCAGTTAAAAAATAGTCCTTTCTCGTAGGCACCCGAACCAAACCGGTTCTGGCTCGCCGGGCCTTCTCACGGAGTGCTGGGAGGAGAGGGGTCAGTCCGTGCACAGCGCTCCTAATGGCTTTCGTATGCAGGTACCGCTGGGCCGCCCCGACCCAGGAAGTGCTGTCCATGAGAACGAGGGAGAGCGCTTTAACGATCGACACTATTTCCAGAATCATCTGTGTTTTTTCCACCATATTACTCACTGATGCCTGGGTTCCCATTTCCCCAAATTAGGAACAATTGCTGTGACATTATACAGTGAATGAGGGTTAAAGAAGCCAGTGGTGATTATAATGACAATCCCTAAGGCTTTTAAGTCCACGTGGACAGCAGTTCATGTAACCATGATTTCATGACCATGGAGGAAAATCATTCAGCTAAATGAAACTGATCTGGTGCATTTGGTTATGCGTGTGTGTGTGTGTGCGTGTGCCTGTGTGTGTGTGTATCTGTGTGTGTGTGTGTGTGTGTGTGTGTGTGTGTGTGTCTGTGTGTGTGTGTGTGTGTGTGTGCATGTGTTTGCATGCATTTGCGTGTGTGTGTATGTGTGTGCGCCTGCATGTGTATCCACTCCTGGGTTCACTCCGGTCCAAAAGAGAGCCATACAGACGATAGGTGCTTTCTCCAGCTCTCTCCCTTTGAACACCAGGGCTCCTCACTAACACCAGGGCTCCTCACTGAGAACACCAGGGCTCCTCACTGAGAACACCAGGGCTCCTCACTAACACCAGGGCTCCTCAGCACTGTGGAGATGAGCAGCATGAACACAAGGGGAGCAGAGAGCGGATCACAGGAAGAACACCATGACAACACACAGCACTAGGGGATCTGGGATGTGTGTGATAGTGGCGAAGGCCAGATGGAAGCACTCTGGTCCCCATGTGTATGTATCCGTGTGTGTGAGTGTGTGTGAGTGTGTGTGTGAGAGAGTGAGAGAGAGAGAGATTGAGAGAGGGAGAGAGAGAGAGAAGAGGTCTCACGGAGCCACAGATCCCAGTGTGTGAAGAGAGAAAGAGGAATTCTCCTGAGCCCTATGGCTAATTGAAAGCTTACCATCCTGTCTTTCGTGCTCCACTCCCTCTGCAGCGCAGGCCGTGCGAGACAACTGGAATATGGCGATGAAAAGTCAGGAAGTGTTCCGACAATCGAGGCTGGAGAAGTTACAACATGCGGCGCAGAGCAGACGCCAAACACCAGTTTTCCTGGGCCATGTGCAGCACTCCTGTGAACTTCAATATTGCGCCTAGGATGAAACTCGTTCCTCAGAAGTGCCATAACAGTTTTGGTGAAACGGGGAGAAGTTTGGGGGGAACTCGCAGCCGACAGTGATGCTGAAATGGAATATGACACGTCAAAGGCCACAGTGTAGATTGATTGTGGCCCCTTCTGTCTGATCCAATGCTATCACGCAGCTCTGTGAGAATCCCTCAGCGGGTGAAGTGTTACTCATGTCTGCCTGGAGGGGGTTGCGCTCCGGCTAATTAAATGCAGTTCTCCCCTCGCACGCGTGGGTCCGTCCCAGCACTTTGTTACTGTGCCAAGGCTGCCCTACTGACGAACACAAAGCGGCAATGATGAGAGGAGTTTGAAAGATGGATGAAAAGAGAAGAGAGAGAGAGAGAGAGGGGGAGATAACGACAGAAGGAAGAAGATGGAAGAAACACAAGAGCAGTGTCAGATTTAGGGAACTAATTTGAACTTAAAGGGAACGGCTGAGTGGGAATGGGAGAATCGGTTTTATAGGAATGGGGGGAGTCAATGCATCTGTGGATTTTGAAATTCCAAAAACAGTTAACAACAAAGCAATGAATAAAGCCCAAAGTAAACACCTCATAACTGCTATTCGGAATGCTGTGGCTGGAATGTCCAGCACCGTCGTGCCAACTCAGTTGGTCACCACGGGCACCCAACCCATCACTCTTAAGAAATATGAAATAGTTTTGAATGGAAAAACAAACAGAATGGTGGAAAAATGGGATGCTGGATGCTCTCCTCCCTCTCTTCACGTATTTTAACAAGTGACAACTTGCTGACATGGGTTGAGTGGACGTGGTGGGCTTGGTGTCAGATTCCAGGGGCGAGTTTTTATGGACATCGGGGCTTGCCGCCGCCATGTGTTGACAGCTGCGTCGTCCCCACCAGCGGCAGCGATGTGGCACAGTGGAATTAATAGGAGGCACACGGATTATTTAAACAGCAGGTGTATGGAGCCCCGCTGATTTGCTGACTAGAAGCTTGAAATTTTAATTTAGGAGGGAACAAAATAACTGGTTCCAGATCAGTTTGGAAGTTTCAGTTTGTACATATTCTTCGCTCCAATTCTGTTTTAACTGATGGCAACCCAGGGGAGATGTTTTATAATCAGCTTGCGATCACTACTCAATACTTGTCATTGCATTAACCACATAGTCTATGGTGCTGGGATTTTACAATATTACATTTCCAAAACCCAGCAAAGCTGTCCTATTTAATTTCAATGAAACGGAAAGAAAATTCTTTGTCATCAGTTTAGTTCATTTTCAAGCAAACACAGACCACTTCACTGCTTATGCTGTATGGCTTGGTGTGTTTATGCCAGAATATGGAGTGAACACAGGCAGCGTCAAGTCTGATAAACATTCAACAGGGAACTCAGTCTGGAGAGTAAATGCTTAGGCTAAAGTTAAATAAATAAAAGAGTTAATGTGTTGCCATTGGCAATGTGTGAGTTACTCGTATGGTAGGAGACAAAGCACATAGAAGGCAAGTAGTACAAGCAGAAATTTGTGAGTTTTTTTTAATTAAAATGCATCAAAACAAAACTACATTATTTGCACATAACATAAGCATTGACAAAATTACAATGTACATTGGATGAAAGGGAGGACATGTTCTTTCAGAAGAACCCATTGTGCTTTTTTGTCCCACATGTGATACAGTTAGAATCTAGTTGTGCTTCTTGTCCTCATAAGCTAAGCTTCACAGGATGCCATGTTGGAACCAAGACATCTCAAAATTCAGACCTGTTGCATCTCAGCAAGCATATAATGCAAGGTTTACCAGAAAGTTTCAATAGAAAATAAATAATTACACCCAACCTTTGGATCTATTGTTGTGCAACATGGCCTTTGACATGGCTTCTCCATTTGCCTTCACTTCATTACAGCACAGATGGCAAAAAGTACAAGCACAGTAAGTGATTGTTACAAAGCACAAGTCTTCTAATCCCTATTAAATAAGATTGTTTCCGCCTGATGGATTGAGAGAAATTGAGGATGATCTGATGGCAAACCGCTAAGAACGTTTGATTGTCTAGTAGACTTTTCTCATATTTACTATTTACACAGTGATTTAGGAGTGGGAACTAGAGCCGGTCCTTGTTTGAGCTTCACTCATGATGGATGTCCTGTGACAAAGGTTCTCCTGGAGGACACCTGTACCCCTCTCCCCTCTCATCCTGTCCCAGGACCCACGCCCTTCCCTCTGGCAGGCCTGTAACGCATGAGACCTGACTTCATGTCCCGAGTGCTGAGCTCCCTTGCTCCCTCAGACCATCTCATCTGTTCATCAGTTACAGCATGGCCCTCTTCGCCCCCCTGCCATTAGTTATGTGCAAACTACAATGGGGTAGAAGGGGGTAATCAGCCTCAATAATGGCATCAAAGGGCCCAACAAATCAAAAACAGACAGAGGCCCCTGCAGTGGGCATGCGTTTGGCCAGGAGGTTGCCCTGTGGCACCCGGCTGCATGTAAGCAGATATGTGTGTCTCTACATAATACCCTACTCCTTAGACACACCATAAACACACACACACCACACCATATACACACATCACACCACACACACACACACACACACTCTCTCTCTCTCTCTCTCTCTCTCTCTCTCTCACTCTCTCTCACTGTGTGCTATCTTCAGTCCTTTGCCACCCCTACCCCCCAGGCACAGGGATCAGGTGTGTTGGAACATGGGCATGGGAAAGGCATCAGGAGTGATGGAAGGAGGGGGGGCTGTTCCCATTCACACCTGGAGTGCATTTAGTCCCTGTGCATGTGTGTCACTTGTCCACTTTATCCTTCCCATTGTGGTGATTTGCTACTTTTTTTCAATACAACCAATTATCGTCTGGAGTTTCAAAAGCTCCAATGGAAAATAATAAAAAGGCAACTGGGGATGTATGTGCTGTGAGCTACTTTTGAACACCGATGTGTGATTTTCGTGAGATAGCGTCGGCCAACAAGGCCGGGGCAGTCAATGCAGGACTCTTGAACACGGAAAGTGGGACAGGAAAGTGTGGTCAGTTTTGCATCATCCCACAATGTGGCTGCTTTCTATTAAGAGAAGCAAGGTCAGGGCATGGTGCTAGGATTTCTGGGAAGTTTGTGGTTATACACTTAGGCTTGGCTAGCGAAGAAAGCTTGGAAATTGCTATTTTGTGGTTCACAATGACCTATTTTTTTTCTTTTTTTTAAATAACACTTTTAGTGCATCGAAGCTAAATCAGAAAATAACATTACATTAAAAACATGTTTTTTATAATTTAAAGTAATATATTACAGTAGCAAAACTTTATATTAAATGAAAATAAAGAAAAAAGGAGAAAAAAGTAAATCAGGAAAGAATGACCCAGAAACACACAGGAACACAATAATTGGCTCAAATAAATAAAAAAAATCCCACATTATTCAGTTAAAAATAAACATGACAAATAGTAGAACTTGTGATACCGAAACAGCAAATCAAATCTGAAATCTGAAAAATGTTGATTATTAATATCCGTGGGCCATAAATTCTCCATACTTCTGGGAAAAAATCCACAAAGGCTACACTCTTTCTCTCAGGTTCTTAAATACTTAGGAGTGTCTATTGAACCCGTCTTGTAAAAGTGGCTGCGCTCTTAGAAAATTCTTATGTTACATATTACTGTGCTGCATGTGGGACAAGAACAAAAGGATACCCGGTGACTAAGATACAGAAAACTGTGTGCTGTTACCGACGTGTGTGCCATCTTAATTTCAAATGCATTGCAAGCAATCTGATCTGCATTCTATGGACTGCTGGCATTCAGGATAGGAGAAGAGGCATTATCCTGGAGAGACATGTTATTCTCCTTACATCAAAATAGGTACAGAACATTGGCATGGAGGCAACAGTTCCATTTCATGTGACAGATCAATGGCTCCTCCATGGAAGGTGAAGTAACACAGTCAATGTACAAGGACAAGGTAATTGTTCTGCTGCGAGGATCCTGGAAGGCAAAGCATTTTGGGAGATGCAGTCTTTGGTTATTTCATTTTTCAAGACATCTCAAAAGAGTTGTGGATATATTACTATAGCTGTTACTCGCACCATTTCCATCTATATACAGTTCATCTTTCTTTTGCTGTGGCTGTCCAATCGAGTCAATGCTCTTCGGTCAAGAGGAGAGTCAGAAAGTTTTTTTTTTTTTCAAAGGACATAATGAGTATTTGAAACAACTCAGAATGCAAATGAATTGTTCCATCAGATACTTTGAACCGACACAAAAAAAGCAGAGTGGGGAAGGCTAAGAGACAAACTGACACACAAAACATGCAGCAATTTTTTTTGGTTGCTTTTTTTCTTTCAAACATTTACATAATCTAACTTCTGCGTTCAAACTCATTTCTCCACCCCTCCCTCAACTACCATGTAATCTCTCTCTCTCTCTCTCTTTCTCCACCTCCTCTTCCTCCTTCTTCTCTTCTCTTCCTCCTCTCTTCCTCCGAGTCTTGCCCCAGACCCGGGCCCTCAGTAGGGCCTCCAGACGGACTCGTCCATGCGGCCCGAGGCGGTCATGGCAGTGGGTGAGTTGCTGTGGCTGCCGTCGGCGTCCACTCCGTCGTTCTGGCTGCTCAGGCTGGGGTTGCCCATCAGGCTGCCGCTGCCGCTGCCTGCCGACGCCCCGGTGCAGGAGCTCAGCATGCGGGTGGGCGAACGCTCGCCGGCCCCCACGCCCGACACGCCACCACTGCCCGCTCCGCTGGCCGGCACCATGGAGAACTGGTACGAGCCCGAGCCGGTGCCGTAGTATAGGTGGTACGGCGAAGAGTTGGCCTGGAAGTGGGAGCTCTGGTTCTGGTTGCCTGGGTAGGGCGGCGGCAGGTAGGTGTGGTAGCGGGCCGACGACATGCCTGTGACGCTCAGGCCACCGATGGCCGTGCTGGACGGGTTGGCCGAGTAGGTGAAGGCCCCGGGGTAGTGGACGTGGGGGTCAGGGAAGCGGGGCAGGGGGGACAGGGAGGCCGGGAAGGACCTCTGAGGGAACAGCTCGGTGGTGCCTGACAGAAAACAAACAGGGACAAGAAGAAATACATTAGCATAATCGCTAACAGTAGTGCACACCAGCTGAAGAGAAGCTAAGCACAATACAACAGAGTTCGTAGGAATGTTCCTGAAAGGAAATCTGAAATAGATTATAAGGAAATAAATCTTAGCATGAAATACATGTCATAAATATATATATTTACATTTTCAAACAGAAACACACATCACTCTTTGATCCACAGACTTTGATCGAAGTCTGTGCTGACAACACACTGAGAGAAGAAAACACTTTGTTTTCTGTCAAGCTCACACAATACATCAGGCACAATGACAACATGTGCCATAAAATTGTATAAGATGGTGGGAGGTGTGGAAATCGTTAAAAATGTTGCAATACTAAAATGCTCACATCAGGCATCAAATCTGACAAGGAGGCTACAGACAATAGTAGACTGACACAGACTGATGACAAGTTTGGCTTGATGAATGTGAAAGTTGATAACAGGAAGTCAGGGAAAGCTATAGCCTTAGTCTGGGTCCAACAGCAAAAAATACCCAACCCTGTTCATCTGTGTAACATAAAGACAGGATCTGAAATAGACGACTGTCAGCTATTAGTTGCTTTTACCCAGACATCCTGACAAACTAGACTGAGCAACATACTTTCACCCTATGTTAGTTGAAAAGCCGGCCTTGTCTGCACACATGGCTCACTGTATACATTGATAGCGCAGTTGGCAGCATGCGCTCCTTCATAAATCATACAGGTTGTGTGTGTGTGTGTGAGGGAAGTGTGAATAGACATTATTAGTCTACCTGTCTGGGTAACTGTTCATTAAATCATCCTTGGGACAGGTAGCACTAAGATCCTGTGTGATCTCTCACCTTCGGCATTCCAGCGCTTCATATTCATACAGGGAGCAAACGAGGTGAGGCCAGACGCCCCAGGAGCCGAGAGGAACATGCTCCAACCTGGAGCCTAGTACTGTTAAACCATCAACCCAGTAATGACTTACGTTTTATGATTTCCATGGAACTGCTAACGCAAACAGCCCGCCCATGCCAAAGTGCTGACTAACCATTGTGGGATGCTAAAGACTGTATTTATCATGTGCTGCTAAATATGCAACTTAAGTGCTCATCTAGCACAGGGGGTATTGTGAAACTGCTCTCTGCTGACCCCTTGCTGAAGTCTGCAGGAACTGCAGGGAGTGTAGTGTCCAGAGGGACAGTGATCACAAGATTGCTGTATGGAGATAATGGTGTTCTGGTCTGAAACTCAAGGTCAGCAGCTACAGACTTCTTCAAGTTCATGTTTGGAGCTTACTGTACATCTGATGTCCATGCACCCAAGACTGACAACAGGGAAAAGGGGTTTTGGCTCCTCTTCACCTAAGAATCTGCACATTGGTGCTTGTGGACTAATCATCACATGAGAGATTCTTTAACCACTGAGTTTCACCATCTTTGTCGCACTCACTTACCAGTACTCATCTCTCTGTCTCATTCTCTCTCTCTCTCTCTCTCTCTCTCTCTCTCTCTCTCTCTCTCTCTCTATCACTCTCTCTGTCTGGTGGGCTTAGGAATGAGAGTGTGGTGAAGTAACAGGTAATTGAGGTCTGGAACTGGTTTGGGTTTCATGTCCTGTGCGTCAATGACCAGACATGGGTCAACATGCGAGCAGGTGTGACGCGAATCTCTGCACCTGTGGGCTGTATGCCATCACACACACACACACACACACACAAACATCATCACACACACACACACATACATACACACTAACAATGACCACACAAACATATCTATATCTATACAAACACAGACAGTGCAAACACACACACACACACACAGACATACAAACATACCCAGACACACGGACACACACAGATACACACACAGACACACACACATGCACACACCTTTACACCTGTCTGTGACATATTTAGCTTGTTTGCCTGCCTGCTGACAGTGGGGCAGGAGAGTAGCCGTGCCCACGCTCTCCCAGAGGATGCTGGGAAGGCGCAGGGCAGAGAGGGAGAGAGGAAGAAAGAGAGGGAGAGAGGAAGAAAGAGAGGGCTGTATTTGTGTGAAAGCAAGCGCTCGCATGCCACCGCCCCGAGGGGTGGAGGATGCCGAACTTGCGTGCCACAGCCTCGTTGAAACGTCTGGAGAACTGGGTCCGTTTTCAGGCGCACAGAGAAGGGAAAAAAAGCCAGTTCCTTTGCAATTTCCACGGCTGCTGTTTTCCTTTTTCTCCAGAACATTTTCTACAGTTGAAATTCTCTTCTTTCTTTTTTGAAAGTAAAGGGAGGAGTGAGTTGTAGTGAAAGAATGAAAGAGAGAGAGGGATAGAGAGAGAGAAGGGGGGGGGTGGGTGTGCTCTGCTTTTTTTTCTGTTTCCAGAGTCTAGCAGGCACAAGAGCGGGGGGCTCGTATCTGATTTCACGCAAGGAAAATCTGAGCTTTCAGCTGCTGTTGATTCGGGAAAAGAGGAGTCGGCTCTGCTAATTCCTCGCGGACTCCCGGAAAGCTCCCGCTCGCTCTCCCTGCCCGTCGCCAGCAGAATGTGGGCTCACTGCCAGGACAAGGCGGGGAGGGTGTGGGGGTCTGGAGGGTGTGAGAGACTGTGTGTGTGTGTGTGTGTGTGTGTGTGTGTGTGTGTGGAGGGGGGAGGCTGAGGTGACACTAAGTAGCACCTCACCCGAGTCCCATTCAGCTGAGCTGTCTGGCTCCATTATGGACAGTGAGTGGACACTCGACTCAGCATCGTGGGAGGTGCAGCAGCGCTACTCTTAGACTGAGCGAGAGTCCAAGTGGACCATGGCAACCACAGCCTGGCACACGGCATCAGAGAATCTGTGAGTGCCACAGACACTAACTGGCACACACTCGCCGGCTGTCTGAAATCCACCCTGTGCATTTTTTTCCTCCTTGAAACGGTCTTGAAGGAACTCTCTCTAACCTCCTTTGTTCCTGTTAGGTGTACGCCAGAATGCTGAGCTTGTGGTAAAATACACACACACACACACACATACACACTCATACACACACACACATTCATACACACACATGATCCCCATTAGGCTCAGCTGAAATGTGTTGACTCGGCTGTAGGGACGGCAGAGAGGGGACGGACCCCAGAGGGCAAGCTGGCACGACCCACCGTCTCGGATGTTCCCTCTCTCCCCCCTTTCTCTCTCTCTCTCTCTCTCTCTCTCTCCTTTCTCTGTTTCTTTCTTCCTCAGTGGCAGACTCATACCGTTTCTCACTTTTCTCCAGAGTTTGACTGTTTTCAGTCTTTTATTCCCTCTTTCTTCTTTCGTTCTTTCTTTCTTTCTCTCTCTCTTTCTCTCGCTCCTTTTCTCTTACTTAGAGGATGTCTGAGTATTCTGGGATTTTTATAGAGGACATAGCGTTCTGGAGTCATAACTGACAAAGTCTGTGAATATGTGGTTGACTCTTGTGTGTGTGCGTGTGTGTGTGTGTGTGTGTGTGTGTGTGTGTGTGTGTGTGTGTGTGTGTGTGTGTGTGCGTGCGTGCGTGCGTGCGTGCGTGCGTGCGTGCGTGCGCGTGTGTGTGTGCGTGTGCGTGTATGAATATGTATTTTCACACATCTAGAATATACCTACTCCTGTAAGCACGTTGGCCTGTACCTGCATACATCTCTGTGTGTGTTCTCACCTGAGTGGGTTGTTGGCTTTGCCCAGAAGTCCACTAGTCTACACTGAAGCGTGTAACCCTGGTCCGCGCGGAGGTTAGCCTCATTTGCCTACACTAGAAACGGCCTTCGGTTGCTAGCGCTGGGGCGCGGCCCGGGCGTGTGTGTGCACAGAGGGGCTGCGAGACCACCCATGCAAATGCTGGATCTCACCTGTGAAGTGTGTTTACACGACCCCAATGCAAACCGGGGCTGGGGGGACTTGATGGCTCACAGCTGTGGCGTGGTGTCCCAGGCAAATGAGGTGGTGTGGCCGAGAGCGGGATTGGTAGAGAGAACTGGACGCTCCGTGACGCTCAACGAAAGATGCGATTACATAGTGGCTGGCCACTTCCATGCAGCGCTAACCTGTTTGTGTTTGCACTGATTGATGTGTATCTGTGTCCTGTGTGGGTTTGCTCATGTTTACTTTCTTCTCTTCTGATGATCCCGTCCTGCAGTGGCTTTGCTGCGTGGCCGAAGGCTGGTGAGGGTCAGACAGAGATGGAGCGCTGGATGGAAATGACGGGCCTCCCACAGGCCAAAGAATCGGAGACTTAAATGAACACAAATGAAGGCCGCGTGTTTGTGCAGGCACCCAGGGCTCCTGCCACCACAGCCCCATGTCGCATGCAAATCCCCCCCCCATCTTACTGAGAGTGATACGCATGGACATGAGGCTGTATAAAACAACAGGCATGACTCAGGACGACACTCTGCAGCTCACGCAGGTGCGCCCGGGCACAGACGGATCAGGTGGAGGTGAATGCAGGAGGTGACCTACAGTACACACGACGGCTGAGTGCTCTTTGCCTCAGAAGACTAGATGACAAAGTCACACAGGAACCCACACAGAGATGATTGCAGGCTGCATTGAATTACCAACATTCCTTCACTCTTTTTTCCCCTTCTCGTCTGTGTTACACAAACACACATTAATGCAATGTCTGTCAAATCTTTGATTTGTACGCATGTGTTTAGGTGAGTGTGTGTGTGTGTGTGTGTGTGTGTGTCTGTGTGTGTGTGTGTGTGTGTGTGTGTGTGTGTGTGTGTGTATGTGTGTGTGTGTTATTGAAACAGCTCTGTAGGGCCAGGTGACTCTCGCTGGCCTCCACATCCATGGCTGCTTTCTCTAGTAAATATCCTGCTTGGCAGTTATGCAATCGCATGAAATGAAAACAGCCCATTCCTCTCTCAGGGAAGCCACTGCCGAGCGAGAGAGTCACAGATCCTTTACGAAAACTCAAACTCACGCATGTGTCTGTTCACAAGGCCATTAATCATTCAGAGGGCAGACACATGAAGAGAGGAAAAGAGAGAGAGAGGGAGAGAGAGAGAGAGAGAGAAGGCAATGAAAGAGTGGAATTTTTAATTAGTCAGTCACAGAGTGCCACCCACGGTGCCACACGCAAATGTCCGTGTGATGGTGAAGGAGGAGGAGGGGAGTGTGGCCATGATTCAGTATTCGTTGGCGTGCGGCCAGCCTTGGCGGGAAAAGCGGTGGCCATATTGCCACGGGGCGTGCAAGGGATGCCAGCTGGGTGAGGGCGGAGCAGAGTGGGCGTCGGAGGAATGCGCCAGCACCAGCACTGCCCGCGGCCACAACCCAACGCCTCAGAAGATACGCCAAGGCCAAAACTCACACCGCACTGTGCCAGTGAGAGAGCCACGCCGAGCAGGCACACCGCAGCTCCTCTACATATCCTCCCCCTTTCTCCTCTTGCCACCACATCTGTTTACTCACTTGGGCCTGTCACCCCAGTGCAACACACCCCTTTCCCACCCTCTGCTAACCTCACTGAGCCATATCATCTACAGTTTCCTCAAAAAGAAATGATCGAATACATTTTTAATTACTTATTGATGCCCGATTCTACATTTTAATCAGTAGACTCACATTTTGATGCCCGATTCTACATCATAATGAATAGAATCACGAAGTCCTGTATCATGTTCTAGATCATGTTGTGTGTGTGTGTACTTCAGTGTTGAGTGTTTGTGTGTGTGGTGAGGTGGTGTTGCAGCGGATGTCTCACCTGTCCAGCGGAGGTCCTCCTCCACCTTACAGGGCTTCATGCCTCCTGAGGGGTCCATCTGCTCTGACCACAGGGCTGCACGAGAAGAGCACAGACAGAAACAAACGATCACTGATCAGGCCTGCACATTCCCTGTTTTTCACTAGTGTGGGGACTACCACACTCCACTTCAAAGCTTTACGGCCTTGGCCGCCTGGCATGCTACAGAGTGTAATTGATACATCAATCAGACACATTTGACTGATGCAGAAATGCCCCTGGGCTTTTCAACCTGCTCCATGGAAGCTGCTGATGACAAACAATTCAGGCATTTCAGATTGTTCACACTAATTTTGATTTGTTTTGTCTTGCCAGCAGACGCTTGTTTTGGGGAGTGACGCGCTGACTGCTAGATTGTTACACACATATATGAACACACACACAACCGCACACAAACACACACACACGCACACACACACACACGTTCCCACATGTGGCAGGGTGGGCCTCAGTTCCCTCTCCACACGTCACAGTGGTCATGTTTATGCCTTATCGTGCTGCCGTGGTTGGGGGAAGGCCGCACATTCCTGGTGTTATTGGCATCACGTTCTAAACGGCACATACCTATTCCGCATTCCTGCCGCACTGTCAGGGGGGACCAGGCGTGTGCGTGTGTGTGCGGCGTGTTTGAAACTTTCCACTGCTCTGACTCTGATGAGAATGGTTTGTTGTTGTTGGGAAACAAGGGTCATAAATTAAGTGTGTTGGGACACACCTGTGTATCGCTCTACCAGAGTGTATTTTGTCATTTGGCATTGTTTACGTGTGTGTGTGTGTGTGTGTGTGTGTGTCTGTGCATGTGTGTGTGTGTGTGTGTGTGTGTGTGTGTGTGTGTGTGTGTGTGTGTGTGTGTGTGAAAAACTCTGTGTTGTGTTCCAGATATGAAAGGCTTTCTGGGATTCCGCCTTAAGTGCTTCCAAAAACACCAGATCCTTCCATGGCCAACGTTTCAGAGGAGCATTGTGTGGAGCTGGAGGCTGCTGACAGGGCTGACTCAGCACAAGGGGCACAGAAAGAGAAGGAGAGAGAGAGATGGTGAGAAAGAGAGAGAGGGAGAGAAGGGGGGTTAAGAATGATAGGTGTATATATAGAGAGAGAGAGGGGGAAAGAAAGCTCTACTCTTTTATGTCCTATACATATGGTTTTGGCAACCAAAAGTCATTCGCTCATGCCAATGCAGCGCTGTAGGTTTGATCTGATTTGATTTGACAGACAGAGTGAGGCAGAGGGAGAGGAAGAAAAGGGTAGGAGGAAGAAAGAGAAAGTGAGATGGAGAGAGAGAGAGAAAGAGAGAGAGAGAGAGAGGATGGGGGGGCAGAGAAGTCTTACTGGCCTGTGATGTGATGAACAGAGAGCTGAGGAGATATTTTGGGGCTTTTAAGTTTGCATGTGACTGTGTGTGTGTGTGTGTGTGTGTGTGTGTGATAGGATACCAGTTGATCTAAGGGGTAAAAGAAAAAGTGAAATAAGTGGTGTGTGGGAGCGTGTGGGACTCTGCTTCACACTCAACGGCCACACCGCAGGGATGTGCCAATTTGACATGCAAATAGCGGCTGTTTGCTCTGGGTCGGAGATGGCTTAGTTGTTACAAGCCAACCATCACGTACCGTCAAACACTGTGGGAATCCAAGCCACTACTCCACCCACAGGCACATCGACCTTAAGCCCTCACACTCACACTCACACACAGACACACACACACAGACGCGGACACACGCACGGACACACAAACACACACATAGACACCACTCTGCAAACACTGCGCTATATAAAGACACACAAAACTGAGCACACTTGCACCCGTCTACACTAAATCCATACACTATCTCTCTCTTTTTCTCTCTCTCTCTCTCATACATACACACACACACACACACACACACACACACACACACACACACACACACACACACACACACACACACATCAAGCACGGCTGTAAGCGTCTGTGTTCCCTCAATGGCTCTGCTCTGATTCCTCGACTAGGCTCTCTCGAGCACCTCTCTCCACAATGGCAAATTCTTACACATAAATGGGCTTATTCACCAGTGGCACACTGCAGCTGCCGCCATTCCTTCAAGAAAATAAACATTTCCTTCAAATATTTTGATTGGCCGGGGGACAACGTCAATAGCGGCGCTACAGATTACTGCTGTTATTAAGATCGTCCCTTCAGGGGCGGGGCTAAAAGGATAAAAAAAAAGATACAAATGAAAAAAACAAAAAACAGAAATATTAATGTTGCGTAGTGTGTTCAGACGCTTGAAGGGCGGCGTTAGCATATGTCAGCTGATGAAGCAAGCATCACACACAGATGAGCGAATTAGGCTGACGGGGCTGGATGCTAGCGGACCCAAATAAACAGGCCTTGGCCTTGTGAACTACAGCGCTGGCCGGAGAGATGAAAGGGCTGCGGAGCCAAGATGGCGGCCGCATTTGCAAAGGGGTGTGCTACGCGCCCACCATAATGAAGCATGTCATTGAGACACTCTGAATGCCGGGCCTTGTGCCGGCTTCCTGTTTCGCTCTGGCCCTGGGCGTCGACAGAGAGAGAGAGAGAGAGAAAGAGAGAGAGAGAGAGAGGGGTGGGGGGGAGTGTTTAGGTGCCGGAAGAAGGGATCACAGCCACCATTTAGCTTATACGGGACATTTGATATGTCTTATGCACTCCCGCTTAAAACATTAGTAAAAAGAAACATGAAGGTCAAAAAACACCCTCTTCCAGGGCCCACGCCTCAGCCCCCTCCTATGCTTTCCTCTCCACTCCCCTCACCTCCTCTCTTTCCTCTCTCCTCTTTTCTCTTCTCTCCTCCTCCTCTGCTTTCCTCTCTCCTCTTTTCTCTTCTCTCCTCCTCCTCTCTTTCCTCTCTCCTCTTTTCTCTTCTCTCCTCCTCCTCTCTTTCCTCTCTCCTCTTTTCTCTTCTCTCCTCCTCCTCTGCTTTCCTCTCTCCTCTTTTCTCTTCTCTCCTCCTCCTCTCTTTCCTCTCTCCTCTTTTCTCTTCTCTCCTCCTCCTCTCTTTCCTCTCTCCTCTTTTCTCTTCTCTCCTCCTCCTCTACTTTCCTCTCTCCTCTTTTCTCTTCTCTCCTCCTCCTCTCTTTCCTCGTCTCCTTTCTTGGTGGAAGTCTGTCATTGGCCTTGTTTGTCACATCTCTCATTACAGATAGACCTCACTGAACTATCTATCATCTCATTCCACATACAGTATAAATTGCTGTCATCACCCCCCCCCCCCCACAATGTATTCATATTTTTTGTTATGTTGATCATTTCAGATGATACTTTTTTGAAGAGAGATTTGTTTGCACCTCAGATGGATTGCGGTGACTGCGGCGAGCAAGGAGAGGAACTCACCGAGGCCCACAGGAGCACTTCCCATATGCTGCCGGCTTTCGCCAGAGCAACACCACACAAACTACACCCTTGTCAGCATTACAGGGACACCTTAATCCTGGATGGGTTTTCCTTATCTTTGATCTTTCGTCTCTTTTTTAATGCGGAAACTCTACTCGAATAAGCGAAAGCGAATCCACTCCGAGCGCATCTGTCAAACAAAGCATCCGTTCTGTGGTCCGCCAGACGGGAAAGCCAAACGAGCCCAGGGGAGGACCATGAGGACTCCTGAGTCTTCCTCCATGGGGACCTGTGTCCTGAGCAGTCGTGAAGCGTCCTACACTCACCCCATTGTGCACTAAGCTTGTTACTCTTATTCCTGCAGTGACGCTGTGCTTGTACATTCTTAATGGGCTCCTTATGGGAAGCCTCTGATCGCAGTAGTATCAGAGGAGGGGTGGGAGGGACAAGGGGGTAGATGGTCCCAAACAACACGGCCTCCTCTTGAGAAGCAGGAAGTTGATGGTTGCTGCACTCTGATTCACTGCAAGGCGACTACAGAGATCACTGCATACAATGTTTTTTGATGTACCCAGGACAACTGCTGGAGGCCCTGAGGCCATTCTTGTGGTGTTGCACTGTTGTTAGTGGGAAATACCACAGCGTTGTTTCAGTCTGCTAATGCTGAGCACTCTGCTTGGGTTTTGGGTCTACTGGGGATCCTCTGGAGTCTGTGGGTTGTAGTGACCCCCTCCCCAAACACCCACCACACACACTGACGACTGCCTGCTGTTCACAAGGTAAGACGCAGAAGTGGAGCTCAGGGCTTTACGAGGTATTACCCCCCCCCCCCCCCCTCTCCTGCACCACCCCACCCAACCCCACGACACGCTCTGCCAGGAGCTTGTTTGATCATCGGCTGTCATCACTCAACCAGAAGCCGGGAGCCATCCACAATGGCCACACATGCACACACACACAACACACACACATGCACACACACACACACACACACACACACAGACAAATGTGCACACACACACGCATTATACAGGGGTTTTAGGGCTCTCATCAAAGCGCTGAGCACTTGACTGAATGGCAAGGCGGGTAATGCCAGCATCTGATATCTTACCTTTTGGCGAAAAACACAAAGGTGTTGGAACCGAGCAGTTCGTAAGATGATACAGCCTTTGAACGCACCATGGCCTGATTGGGTAGATAATATCGCCTTTGTCTTGGGGGTGCTTTTTTGTACGGGGTAGACGAGTGGAAGATAAAACATCTGGACAAGTCTGGCGGTGCTGCGAACGCTGCACACACGCGGCCGGGAAATGAGCTTGGCCTTTTGTCTGCCTTTTACAAAACGCACGTCGGAGGGGAAAGGCCAGAGCCCATGGGCCTGATTCGGTGGGGTCTGTGAAATCGAGTCCCCACTCCCCACACCCCGTCCTTTCCTTCAGTTCCCTTAAAACGAGTCTTATGGAATGCAGACATCGCTTTCTGGGTGCCTCTGCCACGCTTAAGGAAGCCAACAACATTCTCCGCATATCACCGCCGAAGGAGGAGGGAACGAAAAGAAAAAAAACACACACACCTACACAGACATATACAGACACACACCTGACTTTGGAAAAGCCAGAATAACAATTTAACCCCACTTGTCTGAGTGTTGGATTTGCTCGACTTGCACAGACAAAACCACACACAGATATGGGCGCTGCCTCTCACCCTCCCTCCCTCTCCCTCTCTCTCTCTCTCTCTCTCTCTCTATCGCTCGGCACGTCTCTTGGGCTCGTGTGTGTGGCTGTGGCCCAGTGCAAAACAGGTAGGGAGTGTGTAGAGCGGCGCCTGCCAGCACAGAGCTGAGAGAAGAGAAGTCCTCAGAGAAGTCCTGTCGCTGCACGCCTGCTAATGAGCTCTTAATTACTCCGTCTGTCTGGCCCACTAACATAGTACGCAGCGCTGGCACGTCATGTTTTTATGTGTGTGTGTGTGTGTGTGGGTGTGTGTTTGTGTGTGTGTCTGGCTGTCTGTCTCCCTGGGCTGGGTGTGTTTGTGTGTGTGTAACTACGGTCATGCTTGTATGCGTATGAGCGTGTGTGTGATAATGTGTGCCTATGTTGTGTTTTTCTTCTAAATCAATTTTCTGACAGTGCTCTGCTAGACGTGTCAGCACATTCCCTGATGTAATTTCACATCGAAGGCAAGCAAGGCGATCGCTCACTGGACGATGCCGCTTGCAGGGTGACAAAAGACCTACACATTGTGTCAAGAACATTTCTTTTAACAGAGCAGTCTAATTGCAAAGTGTTGAAGGCTTATAAATCTAACAAAGGCCTGTTCACGGTGTAGGAGACTGGAGGTGTGTGGCATGTGTTTATGTGTAAACAGAGCCGTATGTTTGCTAAATGTGACCTGTGATGAGGAGACTATTTCTGCTGGAGCCGAAATGGCAGCAACCGAGTCGTACAATTGTGCTATTTATACAGGCAGATGCCAGGCACATTGTGTCACATAGAAATCTGATGAGGAGGGTGGGTGGGTGGGGGAGGGGGGGAGCAGGGAACTGGTGTCTCTCTTGCTTGTATTAAATTATTTTACTGATGACTGTAGGGAAGTTTCTGTGTCACTTACATTACACATTAAGATATGTGCTTGAGGTAAGGACACACCTTTCCCTCCTCACAAACACACACACACACACACACACACACACACACACACTGCCGGCAGCAGAAATAGGCCCTTTTAATGTGTTGTGTCTGTGCTAGGGAGTGTGTGTTGTAATGGTGGATGCCTTTGAGCTGTGACAGCCCTATAAAAGGCTAATTCCTCTCCAAATCCCCCTGCAGCTATGGATATAGAGACCGAGACAGAGACAGAGAGGGGAGCAGCTTCAGCAGATCCGCTCAGCCCTGCGGCTCAAGCCCTCCACAGGCACTCACGCTCACTACAGCGCTGGGCAACGGAGCTCAAGAGGCATCCAGCCACCAGGAAAACTTCACAAGATCAGTGTGAGATCTGACAGCCACAATCACAAAGCTACATCTTTTTCTTTCTCACTCTAACTTTGTTTATTCTCTCTCTATATATACACACACACACACACACACACACACACACACACACACACAATTATGTATCACCTATTGCATTGCCCCGACCCCACCCATGAGAACCACTGAGTGGGTGGAAAGGTTTGGTGTGTCTTGGTGTGAAATGAGTATTTGTGTGTGTGCGTGAACGAAAGAGCAAGAGAGAGAGAGAGAGAGAGACATTGCGATCAAGAGCGAGGGAGAGCATAGGTGTGGAGTTGTCGCAGACCTCTCTTCACGGTTCCAGGCACAGAGAGACGAATGTGTCGAACGCACGCCGACATGAAAGCCTTCTTCTCATGAAACAACCTCATGCACAAATCAACACCTCCCACCATTACACTTGCAGTAAGGCAGACTATAGTCTTCACCTCATTATCTGCAATCAGCGCACAAACACAAACACTCTTGTTGGTTGAGGTGAGCATGTGGGTGCAGATGTGTTGTGTGGCTGAGAGATGCCTGAGGTCGGCATGGCAGAGGGACTTGAGCTTTGGCAACGCTGACCAACCTCTACCTGACCCTGTCCAGTGTCGTCCGACATACTCAGGGCACTCAGGGACAGATATACTAATCCACACACACACACACACACACACACACACACCCTACACTAACACACACATACAGACAGACAAAGACGGTTATGTACAAAAATAGGCACTCAAAAAAAAAAGTCAAAACGTGTGGGCACACACAAACGTAGACACACAGACATTCCTCCAGCAATTCCTAATCAAGCCCCTCTACCTGCTTGAGCCTGTTGCTGAGCTAAAACATACACTTGGCAGCCCTCAGAATCCCTTTGTTTGTCAGACTCGTCTCAGACCTGCTCTAAAGGCTCCGAGTGGGATCAAGCAGGGCTGTCTACTCTACGCCCAACCAAGGGCTGCACATAGGCCCAGCACAGGCCATGGCTGCCACTCCACCATGGAGATCTGTCCTACTGCTTTGCTTACCTTCAATCAGTTTCCAGACCAGTCACATTGTACACATATGATAGAGGCATACTGTTTTTACATTGCCAATTCAATTCAAAAGAGTGGGGGAGAAGGGGGAGTTGTCGTCGCACGGAGTGGCATAAAATATCTTTGGGGGCAGATGGTAGTGAGCTCTGATTTGAGAGGATTTATGTGTTGTTGGAAGAGGTTGGCCTACCTGGCTCTTTGTTCTTCCCTGATCGACAGCAGTTTAAGTTAAAACATGGCTGCGTGGCTTGGATTTTTAATACCTTTCAGTATGTCAGTTTGCGTGGTTCCATCAGTTCATGTGTAATTACTCATGTATGTTGTAATGTCGAATGTTGAGTGTGCTAGGATGAATATGATTATGTGTGTGTTAACGTGTGTGTGGGTCTATCTGAGTTTGCATATATAAAACTGTGTATAATTGGTTCTAATTCATAGGCAGAATCATGTGTAATATAGTGTTTCTGTAGGCGTGTGTGTGTGTGTGTTTATGTGCCATGGAGAGGTGAGTGGATGTCTCTCCTACCTCCAAGCTGAGAAGTGGACGAAGTGAAGTGGCCCTGGTGGGTTTGGCGGTTGCCATTGTTGGTCATCCTGAGTCTCTGGAAGCGCTCAATCTCACTCATGCGGTCTGTGAAGGGCATCTTCTGAGGATCCTCCATTTTCACTCTGTGACCTGCAGGCAGAGATAAATTCACGCTTTGGAATCACGTGATCCTGCCATCTTCCATCACACCAACACACACACACACACACATGCTCACATACACACACACACAGATTTTGTCTGTGCAGAAGTCCATGTGTTGCAAGTATGAAATCATTTCACACAACATTGCCGGGTAGCAGCAGAAGCACAAGACTTGGGAGAGCATGTGGTAAGATACGGAGGAAACAGGAACCATGAGGAGAACTATACCATGTCATGAGAGGCCCTATGTGTGTCACTGAGTTCTCAGCTCTCAGCCCCCCCCCTTCCTCTCTCAGTGAATCTGCAGTCTGCAGTTCCACCTCACTACATCCCTGCATTTCCCTGCTTCCAAAGCAGCCTGAATGACTCAGGATTTCTTGTGCCCTAAAAAAATGTCAGCATTAAGGTTGGAACCACAAACACAGAATGGAAAGTACTGTTCCTCAAAAAGACTTGGACCAACGGCAGACCCAAAATAAGAATCAAGTAACTGCAAAAGTAAAATGGTGGCTTGTTTGAAAGGTGTTGCTAGCTGTTAGGCGGCTTTGCAGTGCAGAGTCCTACACCAAGGTAACTAGCTCATGTTGGAACTGACTCTTTGCTGTGTGTGCAAAGGCTTTGCATGACTGGGTGGTGGACCTGCACCCAAAACAGATTCTTGGAAAATGTTTGCACATACACCTATTTTTGAAAGACGTTATATAACTTTAGCACATTAGGATTGTGCTTTAAACTGCCTCTCTCTCTCTCTGTGTGTGTGTGTGTGTGTGTGTGTGTGTGTGTGCATAACTGTGTGTGTGTGTGTGCATAACTGTATGTGTGAATGGTGTGTGCACAATTTTTGTTTTGCTCTTTCTTTTGGAAGAGAAGCACGCAAATACTAGTTGTAAGACCGTAGAAGTGAGAGTGGGTGTGGTTGTGTTTATATGTGCTATATGTATGTGTATGCACATGCAAAGTACAATAGCGCTCTATCACTACACTCCTTTGCTGCTAAAAAAAGTATCGTGCAAGTGCAAGAAACACAGCCTAATGGCCCCCATTATGAGAGAGAGAGAGAGAGAGAGAGCATGTACAGTCAGACAAGCTGTGGAATTGCAAAGCAGTCTGGTCAGGTCAAACAGACTGGTGGGGCACACGAGTCTAGGCCCAGGAGAATTCCCCTAGGAAAGTAACTTTGCAACTCCTCCACGTCAGTGAAATAACAAACGTACGTCTTCTCTAGCAATGTCTCTCCCTGTAAGCATCCTCAATCATACTTACAAGGGGTGCAGTGCTGTGGGACACTGCAGACATATTGCAGAAGTGCTCATTCTCAACAACCAGTGAAATTACTGATGAAGTACGTGAGCACATGAGGCTACCTCACAAGCCTTTTAGCCTTTGCCTTTAAGATGTCATCTTACTGAGGAAGAACTTAGTAAACTCAAGAAAGTAGATCTGTACAATGTAGAAACTGAGAAGTTCCAGGGCAAAGCATATGTTTGTAAAGCTTGACAAGAAAACAGCTCATTCTACATTCTTCACAGTCTGGGCTTTGTTTCTGGTTAACCATTTGAAGACCTCTGTTCTGGGCATTTAACACAAAGCAAGGCTTCCAGGTCCAGTTGAAGCATCAGACCTCTACCAAAAAAACAAAACAAAATCGGTCCTTGGACATTCAGCCTAGTCCTCCTTATGTGCTGGACTCCACATACGCTTTTTTTTTTTATATAAAGGACTAATCCCTTGAATATCTCTGGAACCATTTCAGAGGCAAAGGGGCACCCTTCATCTGTGGCACTTCAGATCCGTGCTCCTTACTGGATCTTGCTGTGTCTTCTAAACCGGGGCAACCGTCCAACCGTCTGTTGTCTCTTTGTCGGGCTGAGGTTGAGAACTTCCATCAAACCTTAATTCATGGCTTCACATGGCACACCCATGGTACTGTACATGGCACCTTTCAGTCACTTCATAGAATTGTCTCAATTGATGCCACCACACTGGTTGCTCCCAACATTCAGAATATCTTCCATCTTCTGTCAGTCAAGAGGAGTTGTTCCTCAACAACTCATAGGTTTCAAGACATGGTATATATCTAAGCTCATTGTCCCCACTGTACGATGCCTCCAGGGGAACTTCTCCACAATGGTGGTGTTCTTTGTCAGCGGGATCATCCCTGCCATAGAGAAGTCCACCCAATTCTCCTTTCCCTTCACCACTGCATTGACTTACCTCTTAACAGAGGAATCTGATACATGTCTTCATCATCCAGGCCCAGAGCAAGCCTTTGCAGAACTCCACCAGTGTGTTTGGGCCCTGCGAGGGAAACAAGCAATAGAGCGGTATCTAAGAACCTGTGTGGAGTGTCTCGGGTGGACCGCACCAACGCCCACTGCACCAAGCATGCCCAACCTGCCACCAGTCTTTTTCAGCAACAACCTTGTCCTCATGACTTGCGCCTATCTGGGTGAAAGTTGGTGAGGGCTAACAGCTTATCCTAACCGCATGCGAGCATCCAACTGTCCTAGCGTTGGGTGCTCTCTGTACACACTGAATCTGTTAAACATATTTCTCGTTTAAAATAGCAGAACAACACAAGCGACAGAAAGAAAATAGAAACAGGGTGTCCGGCCAAAGTTCAGATCAAAATGTCCCGCCGCATCGCGCTTTACACCACTGTGTCGCGTCACATCCAGTTAGGACAGTCCAATTGAAAACAACGTTATCAAACAGATTTTGTCGTTAACGCTCACTCACAACGCATGCAGTTCGGACACTGTGTAAGAGAAGTGGTTGTGGTTACTTTAATCTAAAGTCCGCTTCTTTATAAAGAGTCTGTGGTCTGCATGGTCTGAAAAGAGAACTACAAGTAGCCCATGTTATGAGAACATGTTCATAATATATTGGATAAGCTCACGGCATGGTCCATGTTTCAGAGTGGCAAAAGAAAAAAAGACAATTAAGAGCTTGCCTTGATCACCAGACATACTGCCAAAATAGCAACAACACATTTATCTACAATCAATCTCAAGAGCCATTGTTGATTTGACTTAATTACACTTACTCAGTGTTGGTTGTCACCTCTCATCTGAAAGTCCCTAATCTTCTGCAAGGGCCAAGCTTATGACGTATTGTGAAGAGGGAAGTGACACACTTTAGAGGGAAGTACATGAATACTAAAAGTCGGACGGAGAAGGGGTTGGTGTGTGTGTGTGTGTGTGTGAGAGAGAGAGAGAATGCGTGTGTGTGTGTGTGTGTGTGTGTGTGTGTGTGTGTGGCACAAATCCGTTCTGTGAAAGCTCGGCTACCCTAGAAGTTGTTTGACGCACAAAGTGAGCTGCAGAGAAAAAAAAAGCCCTGGAGTCTTCCTCACCACAAATACATACACGTGTGTGTGTCAGCACGCATGCACGCACACACACACACACACACACACACACACACACACACACACACACACACACACACACACACACACACACACACATACACACACTCACACACACACACACACACACACACACACACACACACACACACACAACCCAGCCATATCTTCTCTTATAGATCTCCATATCATCTCCACATGCACTCACATGAAACCACACATAAAACATACACACAAACACAGGATGAAAAGGAGGTGGGGGACTCTCTAATGGAGCTTGGCAACTTTAATGCAACTATCACTGGGCCAAGAGGAAAAACACACACACACACATGCACATGTGGGAGGGAACATGTGGACATTCTGTGGTTTTGAGCCTGGCATCTCCACAGAGTGGCCTAATGTGGGGTAATGGCCGGATTTGAATATTTTATCACGATATAAAGAGGGGCACCAGACGCGGTGATATGGATTTTGCCTGTGCTGCCTCTCTACTGAGCCCTGGGTAATATATCTCCCCCCTCCACCTCCACCTCCACTCTGCACCCATGGGCGATGTATCACTCGTTTACTGATCTGGCCTGTGTCCATTTGATGGCACTCACACACGTGTGTGTGTGTGTGTGTGTGTGTGTGTGTGTACGACTTGGGCAGGAGGTTGAAAAATGCTCTGTTTTGTTCTCCCAGTCATTTTCTGTGTCGCCTCCTGTATCTACAGTATCTACACACACATCCTTCAAAGAGCGAGCGTGCACATTCGCTGAAAGATTCGCTGAGGTATTGATAAGCCTTTCATAACACAACCTTAAGATGTGGTCTGCAACAATTCACATAGGCATATGAGGTGGGTCCATGTGCCCCAGATAGGCACACGCCCAAGTGCCAGTTGAGTCATCCGTGTATGCCACAGTCAAATGGCTCTGTCCCACTACACTTGGGAGAGGGCGAGAGGCTGGCAAAGGACTGTCTTCTGGCTCATTTGTGGTGATCTATGATTAATTGGCGGGTTGCTTGGGGATGAAACTGAAGCTTTCTATAGTCTCTCTCTCTCTCTCTCTCCCTCTGTGTGTGTGTGTGTGTGTGTATTGGGCTTTGGCACACACACTCTGCAGCTCCAGCAGGCAGGTTTGGATGCCCACGACTGCCTCTGCTGCCACCAGGCCTGCTCCTCATTATCACCCCCATCCCATAATATCCCATAACAACTCCCGCACCCCCCCCCCGCCCAGCACGCAACCCCTCATTTACTCTGTCCCTCTCTCTCTCCCTCCCCACTCTGACCACAATTTCCCTCTTTTCACTTGCTGCGTTTCCTTTTCTTTCCGTTGCTCTCTCTATCTCTCCCGCACCATTTTCTCTTTTTCTCTCTATCTCTTCTACTCGCTCTCTCAGGCCTTTCCTCTTTCTCACTGCCACTGTCTGAGATAAGAACAGCTCCAGTCATCGCCCCTCTGAAGCCAGCTGGACATCGACAGACCCTCGCCACCGCTCTCGTGTCGGAGATCTCAGCTTACTCCTCTTCTGGACTGCTGCCTCCCTTCAAGTCCAAACACCCACAGCAGACTCAGAGCAGAGCCACACGACTGAACGTCCCCACAAGACCGTTGGAGTCTGTGGCGGTATCTGTCGAGGGGGCCCCTGGCTTTGTTAAAAACATGGCATCTCACTGGGAGGCTGCTGATAAATGCTCTGAGCTGTTTCCCAAAACCTTGCTTGAGGTGTGACCCTCGTGTTGTTGTGACCACCAAGGGTACACCGCACACACACAGAGGGGGTGGGGGTGTCAAGTCTGAGGTTTTTCAGGGCCCGAAGTCAGCATGGGTGTGGTGGTGGTGGTGGTGCTAGTGACAGAGGGGGCTGTGGTCAGTATAAATATTTCATGTATCAGGGTGCACTTAGGTGGGTGCGTGCTGACTTTTCTAGTAATGATATCATAACCACAAGGCAAATGGAGGCTGCCTGTAGGGAGGAGGCCCGCGCTGCACTCAGCCTTGGCCCCAGAGTCACACGGAGAGGCACCATTACGTTTACTGGCCCTCTGATCTGCACAGAACCACTGCTTCTCTGCACGGAATAAGCACACCCTCAAACATAGAGTACACAGAGGGGTGTGCAACTGCAGAGTACGGGTGAAGTGCAGAACCCTCGTAGGTCTCTTCCTGTAAAGACCAAGCTATGTTCCATAGTTTATTTCTCTATCTTGCATTATTGTTATTATTGTGTTATTACGTTAAGCAAGGTTTTGGGAAATGACATCTCGTCCTAGTGAGTTCCTAACTACTAGGACCTAGTGAGCTCTTAACTACTCTCCCTATGCAAATAGGACCTAGTGACTCACTGAGTGTGCAGCTACAGTGCACCCAACAATTCTTTAGACTACATTTCCTCATCTTTATATGATCTCCCTCCTTTCTCAACTTCACTTCCTTCAGCTGAGAGCTCCATTTCTCCCTGACTGAGAGACATATGTAACACAGGCACTCTGTGTTAGCAGGACGGGAGTTCTCTCTCTCTCTCTCTATCTCTTTCTCTCTCTCTCTCTCTCTCTCTCTCTCTCTCTCTCTTTCTCTCTCTCTGGTCAGGAGCTGGCCCGGAGCTCTACTCTATCTCCACTGTAAATGGCCCTACGTGCTTTGGCTCAGGCTCTGCTCGTTCGTGCACCGGGGCATATTTGAAGTGCAAATATTTGTCAGGGAATCATGCAAACGGGCCTCGATACCGGGGGATTGATAACACACTCCCTGATTGATTCCCCCGGTAGGATCCTGTGCGCTACGCCCCGAAGCGCTCTGAGGCAGCTCCACAGGTATGGCCTGTGATAGGGGCCACGTCTGCCGCCACGTTTCGCCTCCGAGAGGGACGGATTCAGAAAAGGCGTGCAGCAGGAGATGGCCTGGCTGGTGGGGGCAAAGGGGAGAGCATGGCGAGGTGTTTACTGTTCCCTCTGTGAGTTTGAGGAGGTTGGCCAAGACCTACTGCTATCGGTCCTATTGAGGGACCGATCGAGGCATTGTGAAACCACAGAGTGTGTTGGCTTGCTCTTGTGTGTATGTGATTGAGTGCGTGTGTCAGTGTGTGTGAGTGGCTGTTGTGAGATGAAAAGGTGTGCGTGTTCATGTAATCCAGTGCATTTTTGTATCTACAAACGCACCAAATCATATCAAACAATGTAAAAAGTCAAATTTGTGGACGTGTCAGATAGATGATCTGTTGACAAAATATGCGTCACAGTAGAGGTGTGATGTGAGTGTGTGTGAATGTGTGTGTGTTCATTTGCAGTGGAAGGAGACGTTTCGAAGTCGGTTGGCGTGCAGCGCTGTGCACCTGTCTTCCTCTTCCTGTGTTAGGCACAGCTCTGGATGGGGGCCTCCTTTCCGCCCCTCTGCATCTCCCATCAACACCCTCAACTCCCCCCCCCCCCCCCCCCCCACCCCACCCCCACACGACTTCCCCTCTGTGAGGCTCACTGCTCCCAGTCAGACGGAACGAGTTGATGGCAGTGCTGTCTTGGACCGGGGCGCACTCTTGAGAGTAGCTGGGGGAGGATGTGGCTTTCGCTTTGCATGAGGAATGACGCCTGTGTGACTTTCTTCTTACGTCCCCAACTCTCTTGAGTCAAAGATGTGTGCAATTTTTTCTTGGAGTGTCTTACAGTCACTTATATCTTTCTAGCCATATTTAGATCCATGTCACTTTCACTGTTTCCATCTGCTTAATGACAGGGTTGCTTCAGAACAGAACAGATTTGTGACTCTCAGGAAGTGACTAGTCAGCTGTGGACAGAATGGTGCACAACTAAACTCCTCCAAAGAAACTGCTTTAAAACGTGGATAGAGGCTAATTTAAGAAAACATATAGGCCTTTTCTCCTTCTCTCTCACTCCCACTCTTTCTTTTGGTCTCACGCCCTTTGACTCTCGCTCTGTTTTCTTCCTCTTTCTTCTTCTTCTATGTCAGAAGAGGAATAATGCACTGCGCATGCATATGTGACACTTACTATGGGCTACGTGTGTGTGTGTGTGTGTGTGTGTGTCATATATGTGTGTGTTTGTGTGTATAAGGGATGGGTTGTGTTTGGATGGAGGGCATGTCTGGACTGGAAAGATGAGGGGATAAAAGCAGGGAGGAGAAGTGTATTGTAAAGCACCCGGATCCCCCCTGGAACAATAAGCTGGAGCCCTGCACCTCCACACCAGCAATCCTCCCCCTTTGTGTCAGCTCCATGCACACCGCTGTGTTTGGAAACCAGCAGGCATGTGTGGCTGCATGCACTTGTGTTGGCTTTCTAGTTCCTCACTATTCAGCGCTCTTTTACACAGTGTGTGTGTGCGTGTGTGTGTGTGCGTGTGTGTGTGTGTGTGTGTGTGTTGAGATTGACCGTGTGACATGTCCTATTTAGATGCTGGAGGTGAGAGGCTGAGAGTTGCTCTGAGGTGACTGCAGCGTGGGTGCAAGAGCCAGCAAGGTGTTAAAACGGTGGGCTTGGACTGAGGGGACTTTCACTCCATCTATGTTTGCGGCTCAAGAGAAGTGTCTGTGTGTGTGTGTGTGTGTGTGTGTGTGTGTGTGTGTGTGTGTTTTGGTGCAGGTGTGACAGTGTTTGGGCTTGTGTGTGTGTGCGTATGTGTGTTGGTGTACGTACATGAGGCATGCACTGTGTATGAGAAAGAGAGAAAGAGAGAGAGAGAGAAGGTGCGCATATGTGTGTGTGTATTTCTCAACTCATTCCCATCAAGCTTTCAAAGCTGTGGGACCGTGTTGCAGCTCTAGCTGTCAAATGCGTCAACAAGACGCCAGCAGATGTGTCAAACGGTTTCGGTTTTACACTTCAGCAGAGAGAGAGAGAGAGAGAGAGAGAGATTGGTACACACTGTCCTGTTTAACAGGAAGGCAAAGCTTTGTATTGCAGTCTCAAAAGTGTATGCAAACATGTACATCTGTTCATTACAAAAGGTTGCTACTTGTACAAATACTCTCCTCACAAGGGATATCTACTCACACCTAAGCCATGTGGAACCACCCAGTGTGCTACTCTCCCAGAGAAGTGAAACAACTTTAATCTCTTCTGTCAACTCTTCATTCACCTCCACTATAGTCAAACCCAAAACTGTCCCTGTTCTCCTGCCATCCATTTCACAGTCTAGCAGACCTCTAATCATGATTGTGTGAAAAGAGAAAGGAAGCCAGAAGAGAGAGGAGAGGAGAGGAGAGGAGAGGAGAGGAGAGGAGAGGAGAGGAGAGAGTGGAAGAAGGGAGAGTCACTAGACTAGCCCCCCCCCCCACTCCTCCGCTCTCTGTTTGCCGTTGGGATTACTGACTCTCCCGCTTTACTGGAACGTACATCACGTCTCGGTCCATCCGTTTATTTGCAGAATTTTCCCCGCTGTTAAAAGTGCAGAAAAATAAATAGCTGAATCACAGTGAGGGCCGTGTGCTGCCTGCTTTCCAGTAACCTGCACGCGCGGACGCCCCACAGCCAAACCCGCCGCCCTCCCCAACGCAGAAAAAGGAGGAGGAAAAGGGTCAGTTTATTATCATAACGCAGTAATGGAGAAAACAGCCCTCTGCGCCCCCCACCACCCCCTCCTTCCTCTACACTCATGGCCCATTAGCTTTTCTAAAACGAGATGTAAGCTCTTATTAAATTAGGCTGAAGACGCGGTAACAGCCCTGCTCCTGCGCCTCAGCATAAACATGGATGCGTGCCTGAGTGTGTGTGTGTGTGTGTGTGTGTGTGTGTGTGTGTGTGTGTATGTGTGTGTGTGTGTGTGTGTGTGTCTGTGTGTGTGTGTGTGTCAATATAGTGTGTGTGTATGTGTTTATGTATGTACCTCAGTGCATGTGCGTATGTGTGTGTATGTGTGTGTGTTTGTGTGTGTCTGACTGAACATGTGTATGTGTCAGTATGTGTGTGTGTGTGTGTGTGTGTGTATGTATGAGAGAGAGAGAGGGAGAGTATGTGTGTGTTTGTGTGTATGTGTGTTAACTGCAAAGTGTTTGGGGTAATGAGGGCAGGGGAAATAAATGAAGATGCAAGTCAAATCAAATGGCCCTTCATTAGCACTGAGGGGACACAAGAAAAGAGTGTTGCATTTCTCAGGAATCTGTGAGTGTGAGTGAGTGTGAGTGTGAGTGTGAGTGTGTGAGTGTGTGTGTGTGAGTGAGTATGAGTGTAAGTGTGAGTGAGTGTGTGTGAGTGTGTGTGAGTGTGTGTGAGTGTGTGTGAGTGTAAGTGTGAGTGAGTGTGAGTGTGAGTGTGAGTGTGAGTGTGAGTGAGTGTGAGTGTGAGTGTGAGTGAGTGTGAGTGTGAGTGTGTGTGAGTGTAAGTGTGAGTGAGAGTGAGTGTGAGTGTGAGTGAGTGACTATGTCCCCAACTTCCCGGCTCCTGACTCTGTCTGTGGCGGCACTGTTTGACGTCAGGACAGAGACAAGGCATTCCCTGTGTGTGGGAGTGTGTGCAGAACACAAGGAGTAAAAGAGGGAAGGAAATTAAGAGGTTGCATGGCTGTGTGTGTGTGTGTGTGTGTGTGTGTGTGTGTGTGTGTGTGTGTGTGTGTATATATGATTAATATGAATGCATCTGCCCCAGTTAGAGTGGTCGGGATTGCACGCATGTGATGCCACCACACTCAATGACAGACAAGGTGAGTGTGTGTGTGAGCCTTTGTGTGGTAAACGCACATGCCGCCTGCATACAGTACATCTCAGGCCTAATTGACTGATTGGATTTGATTTAGCGCCCCAGGAATGGCAGATTTGTGGGTAGATTAACCAAAGGGATGGGACGAGGGGGGGGGCAGATTTATCCCAAAAAGAGAGGCCCATATTCAACCTCCAGCCTCCAGAAACATTCCTCGCGATTTATCAGCAGGCCAATATTTGCTCAGCCCATAATCAGAGACGGCGAGTGTGACGACGAGGGCTGACCTCAAAGAGGGTGGCAGCCGCTGCCTCGGGTTACCGTGAGCGGCAGGAGTGACAACGTTTTACGAGCCCAAAACAGAAAAAAAACATCCGAATTTAAACGCACAGACATGGCTCCCCTCTCTGCCCCTGACATTCATAAACAGCTTTAAAATGGAGCAGAGCTAATTCTCCATTAATGATAATAATGCCTTGTAGTGATGTGTTTTCATCTGAAATGGGTCCCTTATGGCACCAGAACCCTATTAAAACTCTCCCTTTCTGTCTCCTTTTCTCTCTCGCTCTCTCTCTCTCTCTCTCTCTTTTTCTATCATTGTCTCTTTTCATGTTGACTTTGCTGTTGACTTTGCTGTTGGCATGGATGCACACTCCCAGGCACTGAAAAAAAGCTCCCTTCTCTGTTTCAACATCAAAGAGGCCTTTCCAGTTGTTGTCTCTGTACGGGAGAGCCTCTCAGGTGATTTCTGAGGCGTGGGTGTGGTCCCTATTATTTACAGGTGAACACACCTGCCAGGTGCTCTCCATGTACACACACACACACACACACACACACACACACACACACACACACACACACACACACACACACACACACACACACACACGCACACACACACACACACATACTGCTTTGTTTACAGGAGGCTGGTATCTTGAAAAATGACTTGGCCAGTGACACTACTTACATTATTTGCATAGAAGGTATAGTAAGTAGTTTTTTACTAGTACTCTATCCCAGTGTGTGTTTGTGTGTGTGTGTGTGTGTGTGTGTGTGAGAGAGGAGGTTTGCTTTGGTGGCTTTCACTGCAATGATGTGCATGTGTGTGCTGCATTAAACACAACAGTCCTTCAGCTTATCTCCCTGACTGCATCATCCTGGGTGGAGTGGGTGGGACTCATTTATAGAGGTGGCGAGTGCTAATTTCAGTAAACTGTGTCAGGGTGTCAAGGGAGGGTCTCAACACATAGATCATAGACCTTTTTTGATCATACCTTTTTCTGTCGCATGGCCTCTTTCCTATGCTGATGTGGCCTGGCGCAGGCTCTGCGATCAAGTAAGTCATTAAGAGTGAGAGCGAGAGAGGAGAGTTCCATGGTGTGGGAGGATGTGGGAGGATGACTGTGTATGTTCGTTTGAGATTCAGGACCTTCAAGGACCAGTGACAGTGTTGTAGTATGAATGACCTTTTGTGTAAAAATCTTCATGTGCTGCAGGCAGAATAAGAAATTCAACCCAAAACTCATTTTCTTCTTTTTCTTTTTACATCTGTGTCGCTGCATTTGTATAAGCCCCTGAATATGCAGGTGCATGTTTGTATGCAAGTATGCAAACTGCCGCTTTCATTTAGATTGAGTTAGGGACCATTCGGTATTTATGGAATGGACCACCGGAGGAAAATAGGGGAGGGTCATGTCTTTTTATTCTTTGTTGAGGGGAGGGTCACCCAACTCTTTTCAGTCTAGGAGGGAGGGTCACCCAACTTTACTTTTGTATTCATGAAAACAGCAAAATTTAGGCCGTTGCCCTCGCGTCTGATAGCCCTCGCACCTGGCCAAAGATGACATAAGTGTTTATTCTTTATTGTAGCCTAAAGCTTAACGAGGCCTAAAGTCCCAAAACAACGATCAATGATCATCAAATTTCTCTCTCATATTGCTCCTCATAACCACCTGGCACGTCCGAATCCCAGGACATAACGCACTGGACCTCATAATAGGCTCGAGATATAATTCCAAAGGGGACAGATAGGCTAGGCCTACTGCATTTAAAACTTAAAAAGATTGAACAAACCTTCCCGACCTTTGAAATTGCGATCAGTGATTGGCATCGGGTGAATGAAGCTTTTCGAAGTTGAATAGGTTATTAAAAACTATTTGCGCTCCTCCATGTCACAGGAGAGACTAGTGGGCTCGCACTTCCATGAATTGAAAAAGATGTTAGGCTACCTGCAAGCTGGCCTATGATTTCATTGCTGAGTTTGTTGCAAGGTAAGCAAGAACATGTTTTTTTTTCTGAGTCAGGATATGGCGAGTCAATGTCATTTATTTGTCCAATACCTACATACCATGGTGCACATCTTATCAATAGTTTGAATGTCGTGTTTCTGCTCATTGACAAATAGCGTTCAGCACAGTGTTCGCCTTTGTTATTTGGTTTCGTGATGTAGGCCAGGGGTTCCCAAACTTTTCCACGACAAGGCCCCCCAAATACCACTAGGTTCTGGCCAAGGACCCCCTTGATGTGTTATTAAACCCATCAACAATACTACGGCAAATGTAAAAATACATTAAGCTAATCCTAATAATTATTTTAGCCACAAGCACTTCGCGATGGAGCATACAGTGTGTAAAAATTGCATTTGGGACTTTCTTCTATATGAGAGCTATCATTCTACTATTATTCCCAGTCATTATCATGGAGAATATAATGTTCAGATATGCAACAAATTATTATAATGGCATTGTATAACAACCCAATAGGTATATTTTACATTTTTCAAATGTATTTATTTGTTGCTTTTATTCCAACTTGCTGAGGCCCCCCTGGAACCCCATCGCGGCCCCCCAGGGGGCCCCGGCCCCCACTTTGAAAACCACTGATGTAGGCTACCCTATGATAAACGGCTTATGGCCAAATATGTGACTCAGCTAATGTTAGGCTATAGGCTATACAATTTCCCCACTTAAAGACAAGCTGGTGTAGCTTATTAGCCAACTATTAAAATGCGCCGACAGTAGGCTACGTGTAAAGTAGGCTATGATGTTATGCACGTAAGTGAAAGGGCCTTGCACCTGTCAAGTTCACACAGGGCCTCATACCCCCTTGCGACGGCCCTGCAGCTCCTCCTAAGACAGCGGGAAATAAAGTTCAAATACGTGATAAACCCGGAAAAAGTTGACATAGGTTATGTTTCGGTCCCGGTGATTATTTGTTCAATTGTGCAAACGACAGCCTTTTCAAGGCATTTCAAGGAAGGAGTGGTATGCAAGCTCCCAAATTGACCCAGTACAGAAGGCATCAATAAATTGTTGGGGAGGGTCATGCGTTTTTTCTCAATCACTTTGGAGGGTCATAGAAAAATTTCTTGCTGGCGAGGGAGGGTCACGTCTTTTTTGACTAACTCCCAAAATTCCTCCGGTGGCCCCTTAAATAAATAACGAACAGTCCCTTAGTGATTGATGAGTGTATGTGTTTGTATGTGTGTGTGTGTGTGTGTGTGTGTGTGTGGGTGTGTATGTGTATGTGAGGCTTAGTCTTGTCCATCAGATTCACCAACTCAGTCTATGAACATTAATACAGTG